>NC_053171.1:97601992-97918976 GCF_016835505.1 Polypterus senegalus | reverse complement strand
CTCTTTTAATCTCTGTCTTTTCATTTTTGGTGCCACTTGCTCTAGTTTTATTCTCCTACTGATTCTGATCTCCCAGTTCATTACCACCACTTAATGCTGTACTATCACACTTACCCCATTTATAACCTTACAAATCTTTCTGTTTGAAATGAGATCTTCTACACATTAGAAAGTCGATTTGGCTTTCACTTCCTCCACTACTGTAAGTCACAAGCTGACTTACTTTTTTTTTTAAATGTGTTAACTATTGCCAAATCAGATGTCATGGCAAAATTACTATCCTCTCCCCTTCACAGTTTCTCTCCCCTACTCCTCAACCACCATCCACCCTTTCTATCATCGTTTTATCCATTTGTGCTCAGAAATGTCCTTCTCCTCTTCCTTAAAGCCCACTTGAGGAGCATATGCACACATGATATTAACTTCAGTTAATTCAGTGTCCCCATTCTTAACTTTAACTTACCCTTTTCTTTCGCCTACCCTGTCTTCTCACATCCCAATGAGGTCAGGCAAGGCCACAGCCTGTTTCCTACAGGGCACACCCTAGCATTTTATGAAGCTGATTGGACTGATTCCATCATTAAAGGTTTTTTGCTAATGTTTTAGAGCTGGATGCCCATCCTGGCACTAAGCCCCTCTAGTTACAGTACCCGTGGTTGGGACTGGCACCAAGATGGGCTGGTTTGCCGCCCTTTGTGGCTAGATTGCATCAGGAAAATATATAATAATAATGAATGGGTTTGGACTGATTCAGAAGACATTAACAGTTTGCATATACTTTTCAAATTATTTTAATTTTGTATCACATATTTTATTTAAAGTAACAAGAGCCAAATCATTTGAGAAGTAGTGGAGTTTCTTTTTCTTAAAGATTATTTAGAACAGAACAAGTATTGTTCTCATCTCCAAATAACCAATGTTTTTTTTTTTCTGTATCAAAAATCTACTAAATCTGCAACCTTGACATACTATGTGAAGCAGTTTGAACAATTTAACAAATAAGTAGTATTTCAAATTTCATCACTGAAGTTAATAACCATTAATACAAACATAACAAAAATATTCTTAGACTCTCTGAAACAAGCCTTCTGTAACAGGAAAAGCATCGAGCTACAACCACTTTGCAACAAAGA
This sequence comes from Polypterus senegalus, assembly GCF_016835505.1. Classification (NCBI taxonomy): domain Eukaryota; kingdom Metazoa; phylum Chordata; class Cladistia; order Polypteriformes; family Polypteridae; genus Polypterus; species Polypterus senegalus. The sequence goes on along the minus strand of NC_053171.1, from coordinate 97,917,843 downwards.
CTGTGACTGGCTCACGTACAGAGAGAATCCACATTATGCGGGACGTTAGCAATGAAAACTCTGGCAACGGCGTTATCATCCTTTCAAATCATTGGATTTGGCAGCACTTGCAGCAAGCTACCTTTGCCAGAAAAAGAACATCTTTTTTAAACCATATTATAATAGAAGAAGGTCACGGCATGGCAAACTGTTTGCATGAGCTTTTAATTTAGTTAAGATTCTGCCATGGGTAAATACTATAAAAGATAATCAGGAGGAAATAACGGGTCCTTGATGAGAATCCAAAAAAAATGATGGCTGTTTCACAGAGTCAACATTAATTAATTTATACAGATAATGCTCTTTCACTGTATGCAATGCTACTGTTGATAATAGCTCACATTAAAAGGCTATTTAAATAGCATTTCTAATTTGACTTTTTCAAAGGTAATTAGTTTTATTAGCATTTTTTTTTAACTTTCTTGTTATTTCTTGAAACTGTAGCCTTTGAAATTTGGAATGAAGCTATATTTACATGTTTTATCCAGCTGCAGATGAGTTGCCTTTCTTTCCTCGCAGTTAAGTGTGTTTTGTAAAATTTGCTTAAAGCGAACACATCATGATAAGCAATGTTAATAATGAGAAGAGGAATTAAAACTACAGGAACTAGTTTTGCGAGAATGGATAGACTTCAGTTTAGAAGTATACCTTCAAGGAAAAAAACGAGACTCTAGAACATGCATGCACCTCTGTTGTAAATATTTCTTTAGAAACATCATGATAGTAAACCTCTTGCACTCAGGTAACAGGAAGGCTGCAGCTTTGCTCAAAAACAAGGCCAGTCCTGCCAGTGATTCGGTGGTAGATAATCTTCTATGACTAGATAGCGCTAAGGATTAAGGTGCTGACAACAGTCAATGGCTCCTATTTTAGTGAGGTGGACATATTAGTTATCCAACTGTATGGGACAACAATTAATAATAATAATAATAATAATATACAGTGGTACCTCGGTATACATCCTTAATCTGCTCCAGATCCTTTATACCAAACAGGATGTATACCAAACAAATTTTTCCCATAAGAAATAAAGGGAAAATGATTAATCCGTTCCCATGAAAAAAAATTCTATTGTTATTGGCATATTATACATTGATGGGGTTGTATAAAATAATTTAAACACTGCTTAATACTAAAATATATAAATACAAAAGCAATTAGATGAAATAAATGAAAATTTAACCTCACTTTACTTTTTAATAACGTCTTTGTTTTTCACAATAGTAGATACCGTCGTTCTCGGCATACGGTATGCAGCAGCCAAGTCCCAGATACGCATGCCACCTTCATACTTTTCAACAATCAATTCAAATTTACTCGAAAAAACACAAAATCATGTGAAAATTCACGTAGAGTTATAGCACAGATTGTTCACTGGATGCTAGCAACTGGCATACTGACGCTTGTGGGCGGTCGTGGCTTTGTCTCGAGAGAGAGGTAAACAAGGGTAGCGCGCGGTGTTCTAGCACGCAAGTCATATTCCAAACAAAGGATGTATACCAAGCAAAAATTTTTGTGTCCAAACAGGAAGAATGCCAAGTTGGACTTATTCCAATGCGGACGTATACCAAGGTACCACTGTAATAATAATAATAATAAGCAATTGTTCTGTTTCTTATAGAATACAAATGAAGTTTAACAATAATACTTTATGTGCTCACCTCCATTTTGTCTACATGTGTACCAGTTTTTTCTTTGTGATTGGAAACTTTGCACCTACCCTTCTGAACATAACATTAATGTTTACAAAATACCTGCTTGCCTACATCGTGTCAAAAATCTAAAAGAATTTGTAACTTTCACATAATAGCCATCATGCTGTAGCTGAAGTCAGACAGCTAGTACTGCAAAGAGGAATTCAGATGTGTTTTGACTGCCTTTTTAATTTTTAGAGGTATTGATATGTGTTTTGATTACATTTTTACACTAAGAACAGTGTTGATAAATGTTTTAATATATGTTAGTTAGTGAGGCAAAGATAAAATGGGAACCAAATGGCAGGCTATAGCTTATTTGGACATATGAAACTTACGATTCATTTCTTCCACTTTGGGGAAAATGTCACTGTTCATCAGGCAAAGTCTTCACTTGGTAAGTAACTGAAACCCGTAACTAAAGCATAAGTCATTCTATCACCTGCTGAGCCAATCACAATTGCTGCTTATTGCAGAATATTTTATCAAAACACCTTGTACTCATTGTAAATTCTAAGGTGCTTTGAGCACCTAGATAGAACTTCCATTTTACAGGAGTAAACAGTTGAAGAATGACCCAGGAGCTCACAGGTTATTCACTTCACCCCACCTTCACAAAGGCAATCACTAACAGCTTCTATTGTATATTTGGTAAGTTGCTGAGATCTCAACTTAAAAGTTACTATTGGATGTTTCAATTCTTACTTCTAAGCTTAATCCCTGTTTGGCTAAACTCATTCAAAGTTAAAATGTCTGAGAAGTTGTGGCACAATTTCTCCTCTACACTATAAAAGAAACTCACTCACTGCTCTATTTGTAGGGACACAGGTCATGCAGCCAAAATGCAAGAAATCAATAAGTCTTTTAGCAGCTGCAGATTTAGCTCTAAATTTACTGTTATCATTGGGGTGACTTGGTTTTCATTTTTAGTTTTGTTAAGCTGAGCATCTATTTGCTAGGTCAGAGCATATCAGATGTCATCCTAAGTCAAGCACTTCTAACAGCATACTTACAACAAACTGTAATCTTGACCTTGATGTGTCTAACTGTCATGAGTCATTCAAATGACAAAGCTTGTCATTGTGCGGTTAAACAAAAGCAACTTTCAGTGTCATTTTTGGTGATTTAAGAGTACATAAAATTGACATTCTAGAGGACTAATGTGTGTGTTCTTCAATCTTGGCTCTCGTTTTTTGGTGTAATTGATGGTTTGCTGTTCAAACTTTAACAAGACTGCTTTAGGTTGTCCTGCAAGTTGGTGCAATTTAATTCAGCATAAACTATACCTTCTCAAATAAAAACAAGTGAGTGTGAAATGAGAGATGACAAGACCTACAGATTTAAAGTTGATCCTTTTCCTGCCCAGGTAGTTAGTAAAATTACTCTAAATGAACACCCAGGCCACAAAAGTAAAGTTGTGGTAATGTGTCTGTTGGCATAGAAGCTGAGACACGTGATTATCATAAATAGGCCAAAGCACTAAATTTTGGGTAGATAACCTTTTCTAGCATATACAAATGCCAAGATTAAAATTCAATAGTAAAACACATTTTTAATGCAGTTCAACTTCAACTATATTTACATTCAAGTCACGTAATATGTCACCTTTGCTAATGAATTCCCCAAAACAATTTTTTCCTTCTAAAGAAAAACATTCTGCAATTACCAGAGACATTTTACATGTTTTTTTTTTTTTTTATTTATGGTATGAAGACAAATATCAAGTTTTGCATTTGGACCAAAATATGTGGAGTTTTTGTTGTTTGTTTCACTAAAATTCTGTCTTGATATACCGTATGTGAATTAAGAAAAGGTCTTATTTAATATTTTCATGTACTTTCATTTAAGAGATTGCATTAGCCACATTACTAGTAAGATCAAGTCATTTCTGGGGACAATTACAGCTGAGAGATCCTGTGATGGACTGGCACCCAATGCAGGGCTGTTTCCTACCTTCAGTCACGCATTGCCAGTATAGGGTCTGGCCATCTATGATCCCGATTACAGTGAGTTGTATGGTGGGTGTTTTGTTATGTCATTATTGAAGTGTCATAACTGTCAGAGATTTATGAAGACTATAAAACAGATTTGAGGTCACAGTGCTTAACTACTGATTACACAGAGTAGAGGCTCTCTGGTCATTCTGCACCTCTGTCACCCTTATATATAAATTAAACCACAAAAGATTGAGAAAATAACAGTTAAGGTCCCATGGGAATCCCTGTCTGAATTGCGTGAATTTCCCCTTGGGATTAATAAAGTATCTATCTATCTATCTATCTATCTATCTATCTATCTATCTATCTATCTATCTATCTATCTATCTATCTATCTATCTATCTATCTATCTATCTATCTATCTATCTATCTATCTATCTATCTATCTATCTATCTAGTTGAAAGAAGTGAAGAGAAAGGAAAAGGGAAAACAAGTAGGCATTAATCACCTTTACCACGAATGTAAAAAGCTTCTCTGGCTGGGAGTTCCATCTTAAACTGGTCACGCCAACATCTGGCAAAATTTCTCTTTATATAGGGATGGGGTTTGTGGCATGGAGGTGGAAGTGACATCAGCGTTCGGTTTCTCCTCTGTTCTAATGATGAAAATGGACATGATGTTAGAGACTGTGCATCACCCAAAATTTCCCTTTGTTGTTTTTCACTACCAGGGCCCGTTAACCATGCTCATGTGAATGACAATTATATTCAATAAATATTGTTAAATGTTGGAATTATCATGGTTTTAAGTTAAATGAAAGAACCAGAATCAGAGCTGGAGTTTGTTTTCGACCAATAAGTGTGACCAATCATTCTCTTTTTCCTCAACATGACCTCAGCCGACAGCAAGGAGAAGTGGGTAGTGGCGCATTACAATTGAACATCAGAACATAGGTATAAAATTACAGACAAGTTAAAAAATAGCTGTGTTATCCAGGTGGACAACAGCAGTGAGAAGCTAAATTCCCAAGAGAGTTGGCAGCTGGTAGAGGTTTAGAAGCTCACTCTCGTTGACTCTACAAAAGTCGTAAAAGGCTGTCAAGGGAGAGAGGCAGCAGTCACAGTGCAGCCAAAATATTTCCAGTCACAGTTCAGTGTTTTGCTTGGAAGAAAAGTAGTGCTTAAATTATTTGAAGTCACAAACACACTAAATCAGACAGATGAGAAGAATGTGCAATATGTTAAAGAAGTATTGGAAATGACCATGCATTATTTAAAAAGTTTACTCAGATATTTATTCATAGCAGTGGAGTGTTGTACCGTGTTAGCCATAGATTGATACAGGAGAAATTAAAGCACAAAAGATTGAGAAAGAAAGAGTTCTTCTGTAAGATATTTATTAAAAACTATGAAATTTACTTTTATCCAAATTTTTGGATTAGAAAAAGATAATAAGGACTCATTACTTTAGAGGCATGTATCAAGATGGTTACAACTCCCACACAGTCCTTTGTTTCCAAATAAAATTATGGTTAGCCTAGTCTTAGTATATCACCTAAATCTGCAAAGGCTTAACGCTATACCTCGCCTTTGTTATGATCTGACAGAGAATATAATCATTAGACTTCTTATTTATTAATGTTATGGATAAATGTAAGAAAGAAGTGCCCAGAGGAAGAGAGGAAAGGATCACTCTGCGATGAAAACACTAAGTGGAATAAATATAATCTAGTTTGGGGGACAGGCAGGGGTCAGAAAAATGAGACAATATGAAGATGATTGTCAAAACCAGAAACGCAAAACTACACCATAACTGAAATGCTACTTTGCCAAAAAGCCCTTACATCATCTTTGTTTTAATTTCACTTAACTCTGGAAATAGATGTAATGTGCAGTGAATCCTAAACGTTAGATTTTGAGGATCGTGTACCACCATCTTAAATATTGCTAGTTAGATGATGTGCATCATACCTACATAGCCTACATGGTGTAATAAACAGTTTGGCTGCCTCCATGAAAAAATAAACACAAGTGTGGTGTCTGGGACAAATAGTAATCCTACAGTGGCACTCAAATGATGACATTTTCAAAAATCTATAATATATGAGCAATCAGATAAACCAACTGAGTAAACCCAAAACAAATTAAAATGAGTTCCAGAGGGCCAAAAACCAGATTAATGACAGTAAGCGGAAAAGGCTGCTTTTGTTTGCAGTAAGCAGGCTTTTAGATAGAACATCCTTTCTAAGTTAAAAATCAAAAAACTGTGAATCAAAAATGTTAAGCACAAAAAGTGAGACCAAACTCAAAGTCAAGGAATGGAAAGTTAAAAAAAGGACATTTCTTAATTTATACTAATTTGTAGTTAAATCTCTCAGATTTTGCCTAACTTGGTACAAAAGGAAAATTCGTATAGAAAGATAGAACTTTATTCACCCGCAGTTGAAAATTTGGCTTTTTACAGATCCTCACTAAATAACTTAAAAAAAAATAATTAGATAAATTAATGAGTGCTTCTGACAAATCGTCGTTAACACATGCCATTAACAGATTAAAAATTTCTGTGAATTAATTTTTAACACAATGCCTAACTGCGTTAATTGAACCCAATTAATTTGATCACTATTCACACGTAGTTAATGAAGCAGCACCATATGAACCAAGTGTATTTATGATAGTATCTGGTCACTGGCGCTTGACTGTTTCCTTTGCCGTTTCTTGATAATGAACTTCATCCACACATACCAGTAAGGTTGCCAATCAGCCCTTATATGCGATCACTCCATATTAGAACAGAAAATGCTGAGAGACCCATTGAATCAAGATTTGTCCAGTATTTTCATACACGATGGTTCAAATATACACTAGCTCTTCAAAGAGCATAGAATAACAAAAGAAAAAATTAAATCAAGCCAGTTATACAAATGGAGTGAATGAATTGCACACTTACATTTTTAATTGAACAGTAGCCCTAAAAAAAATTATATATATATATAGTGGCAGGAGGCTGGGAGACAGAACTTGCCGGAACGCCTGGAAGGACCGGCAGGTGGCCTATACGTCCCCGTGCCACGAGGGGGCAACCGCCTTGATTAAGGAGGGGACCACGGGGACAGAGCACGGAGGCTCAAGTCCATTGGGGCCAGTGGCCACTGCCAGGGGGCACCCAGAGCATTGTTGAGCCCAGGAGAGCGACACTTCCACCACACCTGGGGAGATGGAGGAAGGACCTTCCAGGGATTCCCAAAGTGCTTCCGGGTGCTCATGCGGCACTTCGGTCCCACCAGGAAGTGCCACAGGAAGTACTGTGCGTCAGCGAGCACCTGGAGCACGTCCCAGTGTCTATAAAAGGAGCCGCCTTCCTACAGTCGTGGAGCTAGAGTTGGGAGCTGGAGCACGACAAAGATCCAGGGACAGAAGGAAGAAAGGCGGCCCACGGACATTGGGAGAAAGGCTCGTATTGAGGGTGATTGGTGCTGGGAGCACTCTGTGTTATGCAAACTTTATTCCTTTTAATAAACGTGTGTTTTATAACGTGGTGGTGTTTTGTCTGATGGTGTTGTGTGCGGCCGAGGCCTTTGCTCAGCTGGGATCCCTTCACGCTGGAAGAACTGGGGGAGCAAGAGGGGCCAGAGCGTTACCTCCCCTGGGACACTAGATGGTGCTTCAGACTCTCGCAGGGCTTCATGGGAATTGGAGTTTGGTGCAGCCCTGTTGGGATCCACGGGTGCCACCAGTTTTGGGCACTTCCAGGTGCAGTATAAAAGGAGCCAGCAGCCACTACTCGGGGAGCCAGAGTCAGGAGGAGGAAGACAAAATTTGACCAGAGGAGTGGAGGAGAAGAAAGAGAAAAGAGAGAAGGATGAGATTTGTGTTTGTGCATTGTGCTGGGAACTGGGCTGTACTTGTGGGAAATGGGGAAAGGTATTTCTCACGAGGTAAAAAAGAAAATAAAAAATCGTGCGCCTTGAACTTGTGTCCCATGCGTGTCTACAGTATATGACGTTGAGGTGGCAGTACCATACTGGTGGTCCACTATATATATATATATACAGTATATATGTGTATGTATATATATATATATATATATATATATACACTATGGTCTGAACTATTGGTCAGAATGACAAAAAAAAAAAGAAAATTAAAATGAAACAAAACTTCATACTTGGCTGTCCCAGTCCTAGTTAGGCATTATGCAGACATATTGCCATTGGAATAAAGGAGCCCCAGTAGCGTTTCTTGACACACTTTTGCCGTATAAGTTTTGGCCTCAAAGTACTTTGTGTTAGTGTGTCAGAGAGAGCATGTGCAGCATTGTGGTATGCTGGGGAGGCAGCATAAAGAAGAGGGACGCCTCACGCCTGCACAATCTGGTGAGGAAGGCAGGCTCTATTGTAGGCATGGAGCTGAACAGTTTGACATCCATGGCAGAGCGACGGGCGCTGAGCAGACTCCTGTCAATCATGGAGAATCCACTGCATCCACTGAACAGGATCATCTCCGGTCAGAGGAGCAGCTTCAGCGACAGACTGAGGAGACCCCACACTATGCAACTCTTCAGTTCCACCGGGGGGGGGTAAACGTTAACTCTACACAAGATTATAGACTGTTACACCTGCCTCACACTCACCACCTTACATTTTTTAACTTGCACTGCGCTTTTTTTGCTCTTTAGCTTATATTGTTTTTTATCAGTATACTGTGGCTGGAGTATGTGAATTTCCCTTTAGTGATTAATAAAGTATCTATCTATCTATCTATCTATCTATCTATCTATCTATCTATCTATCTATCTATCTATCTATCTATCTATCTATCTATCTATCGCTCATAATGGCTCTCAGTCTTATTTTCATTCTCTCTTTCACCTTTTTATGACCTCCAGAGGGTCCAGAGTGCGTCCCTAACTAGTAACCTGGCATACAGGCTTTCTGGTGCAGTGAAAGTCGATTATCAGTTCTTTGGTTTTTCTGACGTTAAGTTGCAGACAATTCTTTCTGCACCAAGAAACAAAGTTTTCCACCTGACCCCTAAACAGAACAAATAAAATCAATGTGCTTAAACAGAAAATGTCATTTCTGACATCACAGATATACAGTATAGGCATGGCAGGTACAGCCCAGCAGTGGTAATTAGTAACAGTAGCTAATTGTGACCTGATTTTATTTCATCACCATACAATGACTTAAAAACAGGAGTGCAAACACAAAATGATAAAATGCCCTCTACAAAAACTAAAACTACAAACATTTCTTTCAGTCTTAACTAGTATGCTTTAGCAATTATTTAAACAGGCAATAAAGTTCTCTTTCCCTGCAATCACCTTTAAAAAGAACCCACTCATATTCAGAATAATGACAGCAAGAACACTCTTTTTAAAATGTAGACCCCAGGCAGAATACCAGCACTGTGATCTTTGCAAAGGGTATTATCTTCATGTACACACACAGTGAAAGGCAGCAATATCAGTACATTCCAGCCTTTTCTAAATAATAATGCATATTTCATGTCGCTTGATACAAGCAGTATGTAACTAATGTTAAGTATAAATTACAGTTTTATGGAATTCAGGATTCAGACAGGTACTCTTGTGTACTGATACTACAGTAACTAATTTATATTCATTTGTTTTTAATTTCTACAAATTAGAAAAATACATTCACTGTGTTACACATTATGGAGCAGTAAGCCTTTTGAATGATTTGGCTGATCCGTCCTGTCTTTTTTTGAGTAATACTGTATATTCGTGAAAGTGGTTCTTTGCACATTACCACTGGTTGTGGTATAAGAAATCTGTAGGTCCTTTGATATGACCCCACGATTCCTGGAGCCTTCTTTAACCTTAATTTTCATAAGTGTTTCGTGAGATTTTAATGTGATGGCCTGCTCTCATTACATTTCCAGAATTTTATCATTTTGAACATAACCTGTCATACTATGTGAAATGTTTGACTCTGAAGTCATTTTTACTTTTCCCAGACATCAGTGGTCTGTTTCTTAATCTAGTCTGGAAATCTCCTGATTAGAGCATAATGTATGACCAGTTAATTATATGGTTATAACCACGATTCCCACCTTTAAGTAATAAAAATTCTTTTGAAATACCTGTTAAAAAACTCATACAGAATATATACAATTATTTGTTTGCATGCATGCAATGCAACTGCTATATGCAATACATGCAATTTGTGAAGAGTCACCCTTTATTTTAGACTAAACAAGGTGTTCAATATATTTTTAAAAAATGGCAAATAGATAACTCTCAAAAAAGCCAATTATTTTAGATACGCTTTTTTTCCCCCAGCAATTCAGGTTGAAAAAATAATACAGTTAAGAGTCATTGTATAGATAGACAGACAGAAAAACAGAGCTTTATTTGTGCCCAGGGAGAAATTTAGCTTTTTACAAAAGCTCTTTAAATACATAAATAGGTAGATAAGTAAATAAATGAATAAATATACACACACTATGGTCTGAACACACACCCGAATGGTGTGTCTTTGCAAAATAAGCATAAATGGTTCATATATATAGACTTGTTGTTAGATTTCGGACTATTTAGTCTACGGAGTACTTTTCCTTGCACAATTTCCAAATCACCAAGTAAATCCATGGCAATCCCTGTTACTACTGGTAGGCTAGATAGATAGATAGGAAAGGCATTATATAAATGATAGATAGATAGATAGATAGATAGATAGATAGATAGATAGATAGGAAAGGCACTATATAAATGATAGATAGATAGATAGGAAAGGAACTATATAAATGATAGATAGATAGGAAAGGAACTATATAAATGATAGATAGATAGGAAAGGAACTATATACATGATAGATAGATAGGAAAGGCACTATATAAATGATAGATAGATAGATAGGAAAGGCACTATATAAATGATAGATAGATAGATAGATAGATAGATAGATAGATAGATAGATAGATAGATAGATAGATAGATAGATAGATAGATAGGAAAGGCACTATATAAATGATAGATAGATAGATACTTTATAAATTCACATACTCCAGCAGCAGCATACTGATAAAAAACAATATTAAATTAAAGAGTGATAAAAACGCAGGTATAACAGACAATAACTTTGTATAATGTTAATGTTAGTGACTTCTTCACACATATGAACATCAGCCATTGTTTAGTTCACTGTTTGTATATTTTAGTTCACCTTTACTATCCCTGACCCACTTCGCCTCCTCCTTGGCTTCTTTTTAATTACAGTACTCTTTCACCCTTTTCATACATTTTGCTCCAAATGCCTTGTACTGCAGTTCTTCTAATATCCTCTTCAACTGTTTCTCTCATACTTGCATACGCCCTACAATTACTGCTGGAATTATTTGCCTTGTACGATTTATGTCTTTTCCTTTGGCAACATTTTTTCAGCTTCTTTTTTACCTACCATTGAATTCTCTTTAAGTTCTTACTTTTTATATTTCAGGATTGAACTTATCCTACATAGTTTGTTAAACATTTTTAAACCTGCTTAACTGCTCCTTGACTGTCTATACACTTTAAAGCTGTCCCTAGTTGATCATTTTTAGATATTGCCTGCTTAAAATTCAACCTAATAAAATTAAAATGAACAGTTTTAGTTTTAGAATATATACTGTTTCAAAACTCTTTTCAGTGTATCATATTATTTGTTCCTTTGATGCCTGCAGTTTCATTTTTGTAAGTATTATAATTTTGTAAGTCTCCTTGGATAAAGGTGTCTGATAAATAAATAATAATAAATGTGAGTAGATCTTACTGATTTAACCACATTAACCCCCTGAATTGTATCTTGAATATTATAGAGATTTGTAAAGATTAAAATAGATTTAGAGAATTTATAACCAGAGGCCGTAGTCAGCATAGTCAACAACAATTAAACGGTCTGCTGTGTACAAGTAAGGGACAAAAAAGAGAAATCTAGAAGTAATGAAGAAAGAGAAACATGTTATTAGAGGTGATCTAGTACTAGGGTGTTGTACCATTAGCCATTATGAACAAAGTGAGAAGTCAAGCAAAATGACACCTTCATCCATTCATCCATTATCCAACCCGCTATATCCCAACTACAGGGTCGCAGAAGTCTGCTGGAGCCAATCCCAGCCAACACAGGGTGCAAGGCAGGAAACAAACCCTGGGCAGGGCGCCAGCCCACCGCAGATGACACCTTTTATTGGCTAACTAAAAAGATTACAATATGCAAGCTTTCGGGGCAACTCAGGCCTCTTCTTCAGGCAAGATGTAAAAGAAATGACTGTGATGATCTAGGAAAGAAAGTCAGAGATGAACAGCAAGAATTTACAGGCAGAGTGGTGGCTCCATGGCTACTGATCAGTACTAGTATCTTTCAGATTTTCATTTCAATTCCCATTACTGTCAGGAGGGATTCTACCTCATTGGGCCCTTGAGCAAGGGCCTTAACCTGAAAATTGCTCCGGAGGCACTGTACAAAGGGTGACCCTGCACTCTGACCCTCCAAAAAGACAATTTCCCCCGTCGGAATATCAAACAAAATAAAATAAAAAGGGAAGAAACTGGGAACGGCTCACAAACACAAGAAGGAAAGTTCCAGAGGCATTTACAGAATGTAAGCGGTGGTATGGGTAAGTAGACAGAGGGTACACTTAGTATTTCTAAGGTATAAGATATTACTGATGCATACATTTAAACATAATGTGCTGATGGTTATGATAATTTAAAATTACCATTGAAGAACTGAGAATGGGAAGTAACACAGTCAGATAACACTATAGGCACATTAGGATACTCAACAGTAAATTGCACTGGGAGGGAGTAAATAAAAAAAGATGGTGAGAGGGAAGAGAGAGGATAGCAAAATGGCACATCTTAAGTAATGACCACAACTGGACATGAAAGTGCAAAGATGAAAACTGAATACCTGGATCACAGCAATTGAAATGTTCTGAGCCATAAGTCGTCAAAAGTATTTCCAAGCGTATTGACACCAGCCAGTGCCAGGACGAAAAATAGTGATGTCGTCCTCAGGCCCGGGTCCGGAACTGATGTCCTCAGAGATGAACTGGAAGTGACGTCTTCAGACTCAAGCAGAATTTGCCGTGTCTGGTCTACAGAGATAAAATAAGAAGGTTTAGTGCACCCGCCACCTCCCAGCCTGGCACAGAATGCCCTTCTTTTGATCCCTGTAGCTGGCTCCCATGCACACATATGTGGCAAAGTGTTGTGTTTGTCTGACTTTTTCATGTCTAAAATATACATACCTGGAGAAGAGTTTCCTCACTTCATCCGTAATCACAGTACTTGACCATTTTGGGTTTCCTGTTAGTTCTGGGTTGCATACATTAAAAGACAAGACTGCACATTAAAAAAAAAAAAACATGAAGAAAAGAAGCATTGAAAAACTGAGACCTATCATATCAAATGCTGTTATTATTTCATCGAAAGGAACAACCAATCATCACTTTTCATCTACTTACACACAGCAGTAAGGTGTTTTGTACTTATCACTTACTTCCCATGGCTGTCGGAGTGCTAACTGGACTCACCAGTGACCTGTGTTTTGCTGTCATTTGGGATTTTGCCGGCTTTCATCCATTTCTCAGTCTCCACACTTACCGTGGTTTTTACATTGGACTTTGTGTGTGTATGAATGTTTGTTTTTCGTTTTGTAATTTTATATGTTTCATAGTTAAGACAAAGGCAAGTAGAGTCCATTTTGCATTTTGCTATCACTGTAAATATCTGCATCGGCAATGGGATCAGAGAATACGAGGATATGTGTGTTATATTTCATCCACTTCTAATATATTCATTTTACACCTACTGAACCTATTATCTTTGACTAATTTATTTCTTTTTTTCCATTGAATTGGGAACTTGATTGAAGGCCAGGTAAGGAACTGAAGGGTAAGTATGGTTTGGTGTCACCAAGTCCGAACTTCGCTCCAGCTCAGCCCGAAGTGTGTAAGTGGCCACCATCCGAGCATAAGCACCGTTGTTACAGCAGAGAGCTAAAAAGTGAGCCTTTCTACATTCAAGTAGAATGACATCTTGCCTGAAGAAGGGGCCTGAGTTGCCTCGAAAGCTTGCATATTGTAATCTTTTTAGTTAGCCAATAAAAGGTGTCATTTTGCTTGGCTTTTCTCTACATTCGTAATGGCTAACACGGTACAACAACCTAGTACTACATTCAAGTAATAATGCAGATAAGTGGTCTCACTTCATACCAGTATTTGACATGGTAGAAAAAAAAACAAGGAACTAAGAAAATGAATACTTGCCAAGCAGAAAGGGAATTTGTACTGCGTCTCAGTACGTGATGATAGTTGGAGATATCCATGTTTTGCTCTGTTGTTCTAGTTTGTCAGAAACTCTCAGATTGCTAGTCTATGTTTTCTTTTTTCTTCTATAATGCAGACATAATTTGTTAAATTCCCGCCCTCTATATTAGTTCATTTGGAAATCAAGAATGCAACCTCCATTCCAGCTTTTTAATCTAACCGTTATGGTGTCTACCCTTATTTGCCAGCACCTAAGATCTTCGGTTGTCTTTTCTATCTTTCTCCTCCTTGATTTCAAGGTTACGTATCCCTTGAAAAAGTAACGGTAGCTGAGTTTACCCAAAATTAGAAATTAAGTTCTACATCTTTAGTTTGCTTCGTGGGATTCTAGCAATAGCTTGGCACGTTGAAATGATTCCACAGACAAAACATCTTCGTTTTTAAATGCTTTAGTAAAAATTCAAGGTAAAACAGTTCACATAAAAATAGAGAAAAATTGGTATTGCAAAGTAAAGAAAACTTTAAGAAAAGTTCTGTTTAAGGCTTATATATCGTTTTTGTTTTCTTAAGTTTTCGAATATAGCTGAACGATTTCTATACGGTCAGAAAACTGCATGCCTATCCCACTTACAAATCGCAAGTGGGTCTTTCAGTCCATGCTAGCAGTGAGAAAAATTCTAAAAAACGGACTTAATTAACAAACTGCATCACTGATATAGCTGAGACGATTCTATCCCAAGTTAACTTACAGGGGGTACAAGGCTATATTGTAATCTATAGCTATGAGAGAAAATTGTATTCTATTCAGATTAAGCAAACACTAATATGAGTTTAACTTAAAACATTAACATTCTAAGGTTGACTCTTACACAAACCGTATAGAGTCTCACAACATAACAATCTGGTTAACAGCAGTGTCTCCACGTCCTTACACAAAGAGATCATATTTCACTTGCTTGCAGGCATCGTCAGGGTATAGTGCTTTCTTTGTTAGTCTGGGATCTTCTGACAGAATATGGCATCACTATAATCCTTGATAAATATTTCATTAAATTCTACATTTATGCTGAGATTTTTGGTGGAAATGTTTCATAAAAAATGGTAAAAAAAAAAAAAATCAAATTGCTGCAGAAAACTATCTTAATCATGTGTTCATCTACCACAAAGGTCTCCAAGGTCCTCATGTTACAAGTTTATCCAATGCATTGCTTGAATTTTAACAAATAAGGGACTACTCTGAACATCAGGCAGGTTTATTAAAGATATGTGCATGATGAGCAACAGGAACTGAAATTTGCATAAATGCTTTTTTTTCAACATAGCAGTTGCTGGTTGTTGAATAGTTCTTCGTGCATATAATCTTTTTAAAGTGGGCTTAAATAATACATTGCAATAAAGGTAATATTTCTTGGGGCATTTGCTAGTACTAAATCTGTTTGTTCATGCATTTTAACAGCAGCCTCATTCATTCATCTGTGGTCAGCTTGCACAGAAAAGGGTTTTCAGAGTGATTACAGTTTTACACAGACAGAAGAGAATATACATCATGAGCTAAGTATTGTACTGAGAGAGATAGAGAGAGTGGGGAGTGTGACCAGGACCCACCTTCAATAAGCAAAAACGTACATAACACAAGATACAAAGAGATTATATCCTCACTTATCTAAGTTAACCTTTAACCTTTGACTAAATGACCAAAAGATTTTTCAATCGGTAGGCTACGTTGAGGCTACAGGAAAATGATAATAATTTGCAACATTTTATTGATCTGGCATTGGTGTTAACGTTTAGCAGTTTTAATTGAAATACATACCTTATCTTTGCAGGACTATCTTACAGACAGACATCAGTATGTGAGTCTCGGGAACTGCTGGTCTGACATTGTGGTCAGCAACACAGGAGCACCGCAGCCGACTGGACTTTCTCTGGTCCTGTTCAGCCAACATACATCAGACTTCCAGTACAACTCGGAGTCCTGCCACGTGCAAAAGTTCGCCGACGACACTGCTATCATAGGCTGCATCAGGAGTGGGCAGGAGGAGGAGTATAGGAACCTAATCAAGGACTTTGTTAAATGGTGCGACACAAACCACCTACACCTGAACACCAGCAAAACCAAGGAGCTTGTGGTGGATTTTAGGAGGCCCAGGCCCCTCATGGACCCCGTGATCATCAGAGGTGACTGTGCAGAGGGTGCAGACCTATAAATACCTGGGAGTGCAGCTGGATGATAAATTGGACTGGACTGCCAATACTGATGCTCTGACAGACAGAGACGACTATACTTCATTAGAAGATTGGCGTCCTTCAACATCTGCAATAAGATGCTGCAGATGTTCTATCAGACGGTTGTGGCGAGTGCCCTCTTCTACGCAATGGTGTGCTGGGGAGGCAGCATAAAGAAGAGGGACGCCTCATGCCTGGACAAACTGGTGAGGAAGGCAGGCTCTATTGTAGGCACGGAGCTGGACAGTTTGACATCCGTGGCAGAGCTACGGGCACTGAGCAGACTCCTGTCAATCATGGAGAATCCACTGCATCCACTGAACAGGATCATCTCCAGACAGAGGAGCAGCTTCAGCTACAGACTGCTGTCACCGTCCTGCTCCACTGACAGACTGAGGAGACCCCACACTATGCGACTCTTCAATTCCACCGGGGGGAGTAAATGCTAACATTATACAAAGTTATTGTCTGTTATACCTGTATTTGTATCAACCTCTAAAATTTAATATTGTTCTTATAAGTATGCTGCTGCTATAGTATGTGAATTTTCCCTTGGGATTAATAAAGTATCTATCTATCTATCTATCTAAGAAAACAAAGAAAATAGGGAGATAAGCAATAATTAAAATTGGCGCCTGTGAAATAACCTCAAATATTACAACAACAACAACATTTATTTCTATAGCACATTTAAATACAAAAGAATGTAGCTCAAAGTGCTTTACCTAATGAAGAATAGAAAAATAAGAGACACAGTAAGAAAATAAAACAAGTCAACATTAATTAACATAGAATAAGAGTAAGGTCCAATGGCCAGGGGGGACAGAAAAAACAAAAAAAACTCCAGACGGCCAGAGAAAAAAATAAATTCCAGGCCATGAGACCGCCCAGTCCCCTCTGGGCAATCTACCTAACATAAATGAAACAGTCCTCTTTGTATTTATGGTTTTCACGGAAGGACTTGATGATGATGGTCACGTGGACTTCTGGCTTTTAGTCCATTAATGCTGGGGCATCATGGTGCTTTGAGTAGGTTGGTGGTGGCGGCGCAGGCCATCAAACCGGAAAAAAAAACAAGAGAGAGTAGGGGTCAGTACGGATTTTAGAGCCACCATGAATAGTTATTATGATGAATTGAACATACAGAGTATCAGGATTAAGTTAAAGTGAAGTTATGAGAAGGCCATGTTAACGTAATGTGTTGCTAGCAGTTTATTAAAGTGCTCCACTGTATTAACCTGGCGAATTCCTATTGGCAGGCTATTCCAGATTTTAGGTGCATAGCAGCAGAAGGCCGCCCGCCTCACCACTTCTTTTAAGTTTAGCTTTTGGAATTGTAAGGAGACACTCATTTGATGATCTAAGGTTACGATTTGGAATATAACGTGTCAGACATTCCGATATATAAGATGGAGCAGATTATTTAAGGCTTTTTAAACTATAAGAAGAGTTTTAAAGTCAATTCTGAAAGACACAGGTAACCAGTTAGGAAAAATTTAATCTGTGGTTGAAAGGTAGAAAAATGTAAATGAAAGATTATTAAAATATGACATTGATCATCACATGGGTCAGCTCCTTGGAGCGAGAAAATGTGCTTTCCTAAGACAGAACTCCATTCTCCTCAGAAGCAGCTCCACAACTGAATAGTGACTTCTAAAAAGGCAGCGGTTTATGTACCATGTAAGAAAGAAGACGCATGGCTTGTCGTGCAAAGACCAAATGGGGTCTCACGTGTGTTCTCCACTCTAAAGGTAATTGAAAGCAGGTTACTGGGTGTGCTCCTTGCTCAATCCCCTCCTCACTTCAAACACCCCCTAGGATTGTGTGTAAAACACTCCCTAACAAGAAGTGGATTGGTACCATAAGAAAGTATAAAATTAACAATAAATATCATTTTACTTCATTTTGAAAATTCCTGCAAAGGAGAAAATTCCACATATTTTAATATGTATAGTTAACTTGCATGTGGCTTTCCTCCGGGTGCTCCTGTTTCCTCTCACAGTCCAAAGACATGCAGGTTAGGTGCATTGGCGATTCTAAATTGTCCCTAGTGTGTGCTTGATGTGTGTGTGTGTGTCCTGTGGTGGGCTGGCACCCTGCCCGGGGTTTGTTCCTGCCTTGAGCCCTGTGCTGGCTGGGATTGGCTTCAGCAGACCTCTGTGACCCTGTGTTAGGATATAGCGGGTTGGGCAATGACTGACTGACTAGTTAACTTGCATGTAACATTATCCAAAGTTCCAGAAAAAAAATAATACATATATTAGAATTGTAATTGGATAGGGGCTGCTGATGATGCCAGTTCATCTGACGTGGGTGCTTTTAATAAGCAATTATACAAACAGACATTGCTTACAACTGCCTTTATAGGTGTTTTGATTTAAATTTTAAAAGATAAATAAAGAGTAAGGTAACTGTAAAACAAACAAAAACATGAGGTTTTTCTTGGAGTTCCTACTCATTCCAGAGTCTTTTTTCACCAATACTAGAAAACAAAGAAAAATATTTTTATCATTCTTATTGTATTGTTTTCTGGAGGTTTCCCCAAAAGATAACAGAGCCATTTCTCTTGCTAATGCATGACTGTGAAGCATTAAAATATCAACCACATAAAATTAAATAGATATGAACTTTAGAGAATGGAACATAAATGTATGTAAAGAAACCAAAACCAAAAAAAAAAAAGTGTTGCAATTTCTACTTTTTAAATAGCACAAAAACTTGCAAATAAATTCAGAACCCAATTACTCAGCTGGCTGATTACATGAATTGTATTGAATAACCTTGAATTTGTATTGTAAGTAATTGCTAAATTTAAATAATGTTACCATGTACATCTTCTTTATTATAAAATATTTTTTTCTCAGGTACGCATTAGTACAAACATATGAACATACTCTTATATTGATGCACATTATTTACAATGCATTAAAAGAAAGTTGTAAACTTTGAAATTTAATCTGTGCAAAGGCAGTCATTTTGTATCAAATTATTTTACATAGCAAGGCGACTCATTTATTCATGACAGGAAAGTATCTCCTGGGCTCGTATGCCAAATGGCACTACAGATGGTCAAGTGATTATTAATTCCTATACACAATAAAACAAATACAACAGAGAGAGTGGCTGCATATTTAATTTCTGACTTTATTTCATAGAGAACTAGGGCCAATCAATTACACCTCTCTGTTCACAGGTGGACAAAACCAATGTTCATTTTCAAGTAGTCCACTTATACTCTTACCTTTCCTATATGGAGTCATTTGTTTGGCTCCCATACACTTTTAGAAAGAAGTGTATTGGTTTTGTGGTTCAGCTCCAGCAGTTTAACCTGAAGTCAATGTTATTGTACAATATAAGCAGAGAAAAGATACCATTATACTCTGAAATGACTTTCATATGTTTGTATATAAGAAATATAGACAAATATAATATGCAGAATAATAGCATTAGCCTCACTAAACATTAAAAGAAAATCATGCCAGATTTGCACAGTTTTGTTTTTTTAGGTTTGCTCATTTAAAGTCAATTTTAATGGTTTTCAATTAAAATAAATTTACTCATAAGATGAAACACAGAAACAAATGTACTGTAATTCATATAAGGTAACACAGTAATGCCGTAATGCCTCCACAAATAAGAAGGCAGTTTTAATGTTTCATTGGCTGCATGTTACTTACTCAAACTGTTTCTCATTTTAGTAGTTGTCTAAGGTTTTATTTCCGATTTGAGAAAAGTCAGAAAATGTGTGCATGGCCTAATATTTTGGTGTGTTTTTTATTGTTTAGTTAGCCAAAGAGACAAATTAATCAATAAGAAATATCAGCAATAACTGCAAAACTAGAATGAAATTGCATTAGTGAATTACATAAAATACTCGGCTTTTTAACAGAATTTTACAATTTCATACTTAATAGAGCAGTGGTTCTCAACCTGTGGGACGGACCCCCCGGGGGGGGCACGAAGATATGAAAAAAAGAAAACAAGAATCAAAAATATGAAAAAAACATTTGTTGAAACCAAAACAAATTAACTTAAACTACATTCTGACACTAGAACAATCTAGAGTTAGATAAATGTCGATAAAAGTTAAGTAGGTATAATAAAATATGCATCTACATTTCAAAAAAATGTTAGGGGGGCGCAATTAAAACTGTTATGAAAACTCGGGTCGCAAATACTCTATAATAAAGGTCTCAATGTGTTTATGGTGGCAGAAATAGACATCAGATTCCCACTCAGGTGATGTGCACGTTTTCTACTATTGCCAGTTATTGGTTGTGGATGGTTTATGGCTAATTGTAGTACATACGTCTTTAACATTAAAGTTCTCATTTGGAGAATTTACCCTTATTTTGAAGTGTAAAGTTCAAACTGCTGGTTTCAAAAGAACATGCTATTGTGACTCGTTGCTAATAAAGTATAATGTCAGAGAAATATTAACTCATTATAACTGATAAAAAAAGCAGCCATGGGGTTAACATACTGTAAATACCTGCAGTGGGCTGGCGCCCTGCCTTGTGCCCTGTGTTGGCTGGGATGGGCTCCAGTAGATCCCCATGACCCTATAGTTAGGATATTGCAGGTTGGATAATGGATTGATGGATGAATACTGTAAATACTGAGAACACATTTGTTCACTGTATGCATAATAGCTTACAGAGCGTCTTTCCTCTTCTACTAATTTCTAGATAAATTTAATGTCTTTTTACTTTTCTTGCATATAACTTTTATTTTTACGTATAAAATGATCTGTTAACTGACCTAGTGTGATAAGAAGCAGTAGGACATGTAAGCCAGCATTGCAGGCTCTCGTGCAAATCCCTGTTACTGCTTGCATAGGCGTCACTGGTGCACGTCCCTCTACCTGGATTTCATTAACTTGTGTTTGGAATCTGTTTAGCTGATGTCTAATGTGCAAAAAATACACCTTGAAATAACCTCTCTAAAGCTCAATTTGAAGTGTGAAGTTAGCGCTATCTAGCACCCGACCCGGCACAGACTCACTCCAGAGGCACGTGTAAAATGGCACAAGACTTTTATTTTCTTCTGGAGGGCACATCTTCCCCGTAATCCCTCCAGCCACAACACAGTCCCACAAGCACTTGAAGGTAGGCACAAAACACACAATAGCACTCCCTTCTCAAACCACCATTCCTCCCTGGCAACCTCGTCCTCTTCCTCCTGACTCTGGCGCCTTGAGTAGTGGCCGCAGGCTCTTTTTGTAGCCCACCCGGCGGTGTTCCAGGTGGTAATTGGCCTAATTAGGCTGCACTTCCGGGTGTGGCTGCATTCCAGCCCACAGAGGCTCGTTAAGCCGTGCAGCTCCTCCAGGTAAAGTCCCTGAAGTCCCACACCTGTGGCCCCGATGTAACCCAGGAGGGCTGCCACAACGTGTTTCGGGGGACGTACAGTGCATCCGGATCCATTGTGTCCCGGCCAACATGCACTCTACGCCCCCCGAAACATGTGGTGGCAGAAGTAATAAACTATTCTGTTACTGACGTCACATACAATGCTTCTCTAATTCAAGACCGGCGACTTCTTAAATTTGCCAATGCACTTCCGTAGGAGTTTTGCAGATTTCATACAGGTGTATAGTGTGCTCTATTCGAAGTATCTTAATGAAAATTGAAATTCTTAACACATCCTCTTGAAAAACAAGTGTTCCAAATGCCATCAAAATCAGACAGACATGACGATGACAGTAGGGGCTTTTTCACATTACATGTGCACACACCTCATGATGAGTAAAACTGAATTTTAGTACTCTATGAACATTTCCAAGATTCTTATTGCAGTTTATTTGGTATTTATTTATGCTGTTCATTCTTGACTTTAGATGCTTTAAGGGCCTTTATTTCTTTTTATATATATATATATATTTACACTTAAAAACAAGATACAAATGAAGTAAATCACAGTGCATGCCTAACTTTGTCCCCTTTTCATTAGGGTGTCATGACAAGAAGGCCTGAAAAAATGAATGCAATAATGAAAATCGCACAAATGTGCTAGAGTATTGGTTTTCATTAATAAAATTGCATTTAACAGACAGAAAAGGATTTAGCATGTAGGGAAAATGTAGACAGCATGCCCACATGCCAACTCTAATCACCTCATTATAAGTACAAAATACAAGAGTTATAAAAGTGAAAAAATGCAGTTTAAAAATAAAAATCTGGTGTAGCTAAGAAATAACAAAGCTCTGTGTCAAAAAAAAAGTAATTTCAAAACAGACCGTAAGAGCCAAGAACTTTAGTATTGTCCAGATCCTCTCATATAGTGGAGAACATGGCCACCAGGATGTCACCTTTCACCTCTTGAAACCACACCCATTATATAAACTAGACCTGCCATCCAATGCCATGCCATGGTGGTCACTATGGAAACAATTCAAAATTACTAGGCAAGCAATACAAAGCAAATAAACAACAAAAGTATGGTTTTAAATAAAAAGCCTCAGCCAGTTGTTAAATGCCGAAGTCAACTATGACAAAAGATAGATGAAGGGTGAGGAATTAGAAATTAGATAATTGATATCTTTTTTTTTTTTTTTTTACTTTTATTGGATTTATTTAAAGCATGAGACATTCTATACAATTAAGTCAAACTTAACAAAACTAAATGAGAAAGAGAGAAAGGCTAACTAACCTTTGAGAGTAGTAAAGAAGGAAAGGAGTCTTCCTCCACAAGAAGACTCCATAAGTGCTTAATCTAAAATATCATTGATTAGATCCTGCCAAGTTTTTAAAAGATTTTGAACAGATCCTCTAAGAGAGAGTTTGATTTTTTCCAATTTCTAATAGTATATAACATCAGTTACTCACTGACTAATTAATTAGTACAAAGTAATAAATTAATTAGTACTAATTGTACTAATTCATTTCAATTTTTCAAAACAATCTAATTTTACGGGCGGCAGAGTGGCGCAGTGGTAGCGTTGCTGCCTTGCAGTAAGGAGACTATGCTGCTCATAATGCAATTATGTTTATTGATGATGAAATAATCTTATTGGGGTCTGAGTTCTACCTGATCGCTGAGCCGTGTATAAATTTAAAAAGAGAAAAATCTAAATTGCGTCTCAAGTGGGCAGTGCGGTGGCGCAGGTTAGGTGCATTGGCGATCCTAAATTGTCCCTAGTGTGTGCTTGGTGTGTGGGTGTGTGTGCCCTGTGGTGGCTGGGATGGGCTCCAGCAGACTCCCGTGACCCTGTGTTAGGATACAGCAGGTTGGAAAATGGATGGATGTAATTTTACTAATGAAAATAAAACTTACCAGTAGAAACGTAGGTGTGGCACAATGGGTGTGAAAACTATATGTTCCATTCACTGCAAGAGTTTATTTGTAATTAAGAAAGTCATTTCAAAGTTCTTTCAGCCTTCCGTGGAATATATTCTGTCATTGTTTTATGCAACTGAGAGCGGCTGAAATGTTAAATTTCCACAGCTATCTGTCCTACAGACAACACCTGATAGCTTCACTTCAGAACCTAAAAATGTCTGTAGTAATCTGCCAGTGGAATTACTTTGGATTGTATTCTAAGGAAGAAAGCATCCACCTATGATAGAGTCCAAAATATCAAACATACATCTTAATTCAAAAAAAGGAAACAGACAAAAAAAAATTATCAAACTCCCCCCCTCCAAAAAAAATGCAACAAAACTGCATGAGCTCTCTTATCAATCCAAACAGACTTGTCCCTGTCTTTCTAGAAGAGTTGCTTATTCACCTACTCTTACCCACATCACATCTCTCTCTCGTGCTGCGACAGTCTTCATGACATCTCTCCTCCTGCCTAGAGTCATTTAGTCTATTGTTCCAGTAAATCCAGGAGATTTTTAAACGAGAATCCAGTGTCAGTTTTAAGGGAAGGACAAACTCTCTTTGGCTACAGTGTCACAAGCTAGAAAACCTTATAAGGAGCATCAGTGTCTGTAAAACCGTAAGTATCTTTTAAAGGCCCTGGGGCTTCAAGTGGAAAATACGCTTATGTTTAGGAACGTCTTCTTAGAGGGTAAGGATGGGGTGGCTGTCATTATAATCAGGGATTGTTAAAGCCCATTGAGGCATTCCTTGTATGATTTTGGGCTTTTGAATAAATACATTGTTGTTGTCGTATTATGTGTAAGCTATTTCTTATGCAAAAGTCAGGGTTTTTAAAACCCAAACTTCGCATGAAAATTGGCTTAATGTTACGCAAAATATCAACCATCCATAAGTTCTCTGCAGACTTTTTTAATGTTGGTATTTTAATGACTCCAGGTAGAAGGACAATGAAGTGAACAGAAAATCTCAGTTCTCATGCGTCAGTCACATTCCAGTGCTCTTGAATCAATTACATCACAGTTAACTGACGTGTTTTCTTAGTATAGCTGTGTTCAATTTTGGTAATAAGGCCAATGCATGCGCTTAATATTTATCGACTTAGTGAGTTGCCTACCTATTTTATTTTATAAAGTATGTTGTGCGACATACAGTAACTGGCAATGACAGCATTAGCTGTTTGGCTGGCTGCGCAAGGGTGAGTTATTAGGGATGACGATTATTTTTTTTGGTTAATGATGATGACATGCTTATATGCCAATTTAGTCTTCCTAGAGCCGTCGTCTTGGAGAGGTGTAGAGCTTACATTACAGAGACTGTGTAATCTCTATTCCTTTACAGGTCTTAAAGGGTAGGGTAGGGTATTTGGTGACATACTTTTCAACATGAACTGGCTGACCTGTCAAGAATCTCACAGTCATCCCTGAGCTGTGTCATGCCATCAGTATGGGACTGTATAAGTAAGATGCTTCCCAGATATACACAATTTCCTTATGATTACGGTGAGCAAGCAGAGACCAAAAGGAATTTTGCAGTAATTGCTGGTTTTCCTAATGTAATTGGCAAAATTAACTGCACACATGTTGCTAAAAAGGCCCCATTATAGAACAAATTACCTTTTTTAAACAGAAACTACATTCATTCAATCAAAATACAACTAATATGTGAAGGTTAAATGTCTCTGACTAATATTTTTGCGATGTGGACTGCCTCAACCCACAATTGTTTTCTTTTATCACATAGTCGTGTGGGAAGCAGAGTTCAGGGTCATGTTGTGTGTGATGGCTGGATTCTTGGTAAGTAAACCTAAATGATAAAATTGCAGTTAGGTTTAGCACATTACTTACAACTTGCATAACTTTTCTTTCAGGTGATAGTGGGTATACCACAAGAAAGGAGATATGATGAGAGGCACTCCTGCACACAATTGATCATAAAATGAACATTTGGTTCATTAAAGGGTTTAAAGTTTTTTTTTTTTTTGGCTTCATTGGGTGCCAAACTGCCTTACAGCCTCACAAAG
This sequence comes from Polypterus senegalus, assembly GCF_016835505.1. NCBI lineage: Eukaryota > Metazoa > Chordata > Cladistia > Polypteriformes > Polypteridae > Polypterus > Polypterus senegalus. The sequence goes on along the minus strand of NC_053171.1, from coordinate 97,892,325 downwards.
GCTTGTCACTTTGTGATGGCTTTTGCAGTACTGCGAAACATAGCATATAAACACGGACTGCTTCTGAAACTGACCACGATAAGTACATGGACGACCCAGACCAGATCCCTCAGGACATCAATGCAATGGCAATTCAAAGACGTATCGATGTTGTACGTCAGATGTAAAGAGATTTATACAGTATATGCTACAACATTGACATTTACTGGGAAAAAATGATATATATATATATTGTGAGATTTTCAAAGTCTTTTGAGGCCCTCCCCAACAGGGGGACACGCCGAAACGTGTTTGAAGCATCTGTTGAGGGCTGCTTATCACCGAGCTAACCACAGGTTCGCAGCATCACACAGGTTTGTTACCACAGAGGTAGCGGCAAGAGGTCCGTCTCCTTGCGCTTCATGTCTGTCACCCCATGGGTGATGCGCGGAACATTGTAACTTGGCCAGTGACCTGGCCCCGGCCCTGCCAACCTTGTTGTTCTTGTTTCAAGTTGAGTAAAGCTGGTTTTCTTGAAATCCTTAGACTCATGCAACAACTCACACATCACTATATATACAGTATATAGATATCCTTATATATAATTTGATACTATCCGTATGTATGGTGTTCGCGTCAATACCTCGACTCAATACAAGTTAAAACCATGCAATGGGACTATGCCTCTGTAGTTAGAACATAACGTGGCAAACACGGACACAGTATTGCATGATTGGCTAAGAATGTTCAAATGCTTCAGTGACGCCGCTGGACGGCCGAGTATAGTAAGTCGGTGTTGGTTCAAGCAGATAACAGTAAGTTTTGTTGGTTTTTGGAACATTGGTTTGGTGGGGCGTACTTTCCAGGACTAACATCGTCGACTGACTTAAACCCTTCGACAGCTCCGGAACCGTAAGTAATTTAGAACATATCGCCATTTGCTTGGTTCATTGAAATCTATCTTTGGGCAGTTTGGTTTTGGCATCTGTCCTTCTGACATCTATTGGCAAACTTAGTACTGACACCTGAGTATTAACAACGGTCATTGTTTAAATTTTAGCCGATCTCAGATCTAAAATAACCACGGCAACATAATTATTACTCCAACTCTGATTAGAGTCGTAAAATACGGTTTGTTTTGAAAATTTGTTTGCCGGAAAAAATCAAATGAGGTGCGGCGAAGAGCTGAGTTCATGTCTCGCAGCCCTGTTTAGACTGGCAGCTCTTCAATACATCGGCCGAAAAGGTTTATTTTAAGTACAAATCAGTGCCATGATAACAAAATCATTTCAAGTACTTAAAAAAATAAATAATTCATTGCAGAGAAAGTATGGATTTCATAAACGTAGAATTTGTTGCCCGTTTTGATCGGGCTCCCAGTCGCCAGTATATATATATATATATATATTCATGGCATTCGTAGTCTGAATCACAATCTGATTGTATGGGAGGTTACCTACCAGGTAACGCTTGTAGTTGGTCTGCAAGTCGGCAAACATCCGTCATGGTGCCCTCTTTCAGTTGCGAGAAGCAGATCATAGAATGGTTGAATAGTTTTACTGTATATATATATATAGAGAGAGAGAGAGAGAGAGAAAGAGAGATAGAGAGAGGGATTTCTAAACTCTTTTGGGATTCCCCCCAATGGGACGGAACAGAAAAAAGTGTCCCGAACAGTGATCGCTGTATCTTTGAAAGATAGCTTCTCCATTGCTGGGGCAACCACAGGTTCCCAGCACTGCAGCAGCTCACCACAAAAGCAAATCTGGGTGACCACAGTTGTGCTATAAGCGTTGGTCATCAATGGCTGATGCAAAGAACATTATAAATGCAGGGAACAGTAGTTTTTGGCCACGACCCTGCCTGATTGCTGTGTCTATGTATAGGAGAGTGGTAGATCCCGCTACAATAAATAACCGTGCTGTTCCTGTTTTCAAGCAGAACAAAGCTGGTTTTGCTAAAGTACTGAGTAGACACATATATATTTTTAACAAGCTCAATAAGAACTTATGTAATATGTTGCAGTTTTGCACATACAGCATACGTATCACAGAAGGTGATGAGGAGTGGATAAAAGCATGTACACTGTTTTTGCCTTTCAGGCATAAGCAAACTTTTTGCAAGGGATCTGAGCAAGGCTTTATACATGAGGCCAATGGTTTTCAGGGTAGCTGGTGTCCTGCATGTTAGGCTTTGTGGGAAAGACATGTGTCCATTCAGGTGCCATATTTATTCATGTGATAGCTTGACATGTAATTACTAGCCTTATGCTAGTCCATCCCAACCTTATCCTTACTTTGGTTAAACCAGAGGTTTATTCTGAGACCCCACTCCAGTCCTTTAGCAAATTCCATCCTTTCACTCTGAAATGCAAAAGGTTCTTTTACTGTCAACACTCAATTGGTCATGTGTTAAAAAATATAAAAACGGTAAGCAAAACATCAAACAAGAGGGAGGCTTTATTAAAAATAGCATATGTCAGGATGATTACAGACCATAATGCTGCAGCAAGCATACTAGAATACAAGAAGAAAAGAAATGGATTTATATTATAGTCTTTGGACAGATTTATTGGTTATCAGTTACCTGATCATTACCTTGATTTGCAGTTTGACACCTGCTTTCTTTCTTCTGCTTAAACAATAAACAAATTGATGAATGAAAAGCATCAGTGTTCCAGCAAGCATTTTGAGAATCGTGTTATTCATTTTTTTTTTCTTTTGCTTGGCCATCTGGATTGCGAATGAGAGTTTTTCTGGCTACCATATTAGCATTTGGTGATAAGCCCTCTGAAGTCCTGTAGGGCTTTGAGTGACAATCTGGATAAATGTTCAGTCCTTTTGCCTTACATTCTCCTACATTGTCCCTCCCTGCCACATTTATATTTTATTCAAAAGCAAGAGGCAAATTAATGACACTGCTATCTGTGCTAAATTAAAAAATAATTTTACAATAGGTTGAGGACTTCTATAAAAATGCATTATGAGTGAAACAAATAGTAGCTCACAAATTAAATCTGTGAAAAATGTTATCCTGGGATATTACTTAAAGTCAAGTCAAGTTGGGGAGCATGCACTGGTACAGTGCATTGACGCACCCACTACACGTCGAAACAGCTCGGGATCCCAGTTGTCAACTCCCCAGGCAGACACGCGGTCCAGTCCTACCCTCTATTGACCCTCTATTTGCCGCAGCCAGGTGTTGCGTGGGCCGCGTCCCCACCAATAAGGATCTTATGAGCTGGATCATCCTCGGGGAAACGCGCCACATGGCCGTAGTGCCATAACTGAGGCTCCCACATAATGCAGGTTATGTGCCTCATTCCGGACTCTGTGAGCAACCGCTCATTCGACACAAAGTCAAACCAATGGTACCCAAGGATTTTCCAGAGAGACACAGTACCAAAGGAGTCCAGTCTTCTTCTCAGGTCACTGGATAGCGTCCATGTCTCACAACCATATAGTAAGACAAGAAGCACCAGGACTCTAAAGATTTGGATCTTCGTTCTTTTACATAGATATCGGGAGCGCCACACACCCCTTTCCAGTGACCTCATGACCCCCCATGCTCTCCCAATCCGTCTACTGACTTCAAAGGAAGAGTCACCAGAGACATGAATGTCACTGCCAAGGTAAGCAAACCTCTCATCAAGGTCGACACTCTCTCCAAAAACAGACACAGTGCTGATGGCTGTGCCCACGAGGTCATTAAAGGCCTGGATCTTGGTTTTTATCCAGGACACTTGCAAGCCCAGACACTCAGACTCCTCACTCAGCCCCGATCAGAGCCTCCATTGATTCTGCGAAGATCACAGCATCGTCAGCAAAGTCAAGATCTGTGAATCTTTCTTCATCAACAGATGCCCCACAGCCACTGGACCCCACGAACTTGCCCAACACCCATATTACTTAAAGATTAAAAATAAATAAGTCATCCAAATTTATGAATTTAGAAGGTGGATAGATCTCCTGAAAAATAAGAACTTGTATTGATTATAAAGACATGAAGCAGGTAAGTGGTAATGGTAAATCACCACAGGAACAGAGCCGACATTAGTGCATAAAAGTCTAATTCTGTCAGACCAATTTGTTAGATTCTGTTGAAGAGGTCACTTCAGAGGTAGACACACATCAGTGCACAACATCCAGCTGAATTTTTGAGGAGTTTTAAATGAATCCAATGAAAGATTAATATCTGCAGAATTTTAGGATGATAGAAGAAAAGTATTTATTTTATAAAACACACACAGAAAGAATAAGCATAAGGAGAAAAAAGTTTGAACTGAAAGTGAGCTAAAAAATAATAAATCTGCTGCTCCACTATATGCATACAGAGATTGAATCCATAATTACATTATGAAATCACCACCAAGCATTGTCTTCTTGTCTATGAATGGCACCGTTCCATATCTGAAAATGCGAAACAGTAAAATACAAAAATAATATAAAGAACATCTTTTCTAATCCTCATATCCAGTTTTGGGTTGTGCATATCCAGGGCGATGAAAGCAAAGGTGGAACCTAACGTGGCTGGGGGTGCCAGTCCATCACAGAGCACACAAGTGGCTCGTTTATATTTCATGCTAAGGACGTGTATGTGCACGCATCATGGCTGTCACGCGTTTCCAGCGTTCATTTGACACGTCCTCAGAAATTAACGTGATATGTGTGCGAGTTGCAGTACGAGCAAAAACTCGGGGGGCGTAGTGTGATAAAAGTCGGAATGTGACTATCAGCATCAGAATATACGGCAGCGTATTTGAGGCACAGAGAAAAACATTAAGGACACAGTGAAAAGGTCTAATTTGTGATTAAAGTGTAAATTTCGGGTTTAATCTCAAAATGTCAACTTTAACCTCGTAGTTTACTTTATCATTAAAGTAGACCGTCATGAACTTCATCTTAACACTGACCCAGTTGTTAGTCTCGACCTGTTTCTGGGGCGTCATCCTGAACTGACAGCAGTAATCGCCACACAGAACTCATTACATTCATGGTATTTCAGCTCTCTCTACATTTAGAATCCTTAGATGTAGACTTAATATAATTTTCATGATAAAATGCATCAACGTATGTATGTTACATTTTAAAGATAAGTTGTTAACTTCATTTAAATAATGAATACCACCTGTTGTGGTGGCACGGACTGCCTCGCAGTGAGTCACGTCACTGGTGTTCCTTGCCTGGAGTTTGCATGTTTTCCTGGTGGGTCTCCATAGTGTGCTCCGGTTTCCTTCCAAAGACATGAAGGCTTGGGGATTTGGTGATGCTAAAATGACGCTAGTGTGTGTGTGTGTGCTTGTGTTCATCTTGCAATGAGCTGATGTCCCGTCCAGGGATTGTTTCTGTCTCGTCCCCAATGCTAGCTGGAATGGGCACATCCCCGGATTGATGGATGTAATCATTAAACATCCTTTTCAGAGATATTGCGGCAAGGTGTCCTCAGAATTTAATGAACGTTTCACACAATTCACAACACAGTGAAGTCAAACCTGATCTCACCGTGATGATATCTCGCACTGCCACCTGGTGGAATCTTCAAGATTCCCTAAAAGTATGCACACTAGTATGAACGGTACAACACTGCGTCCGCTGGAGCACATGTCGTGTTGCGTGAAATATTAACGTGGCCTTAGACTTCCAGACCCACACATTCACACTGGGATAGTTTACGGTCAGCAATTAACATAATCTGCACATCTTTGGAATCGGGAGGAAAATATCAGTATCCAGAAGTAACCCACAGAGAAAAGGTACAGGGAGGATAAGCAAAGTCTACTCAAGTAGCACCCAAAATTGGGATTGAAAACTAGGACTCTAGAGCTGTGATGTATAAAAATAGTGCTCAATTGTCAAAAAAATTGTGGCAAAGAAATACTAATGACTCTTAACTACCAATGGCTTACACATTAAGTTAGTTGAATTGACCCAAAATGTAGGTGCTATTTTTAGTACTGATGTAAACTTTATTAATTACCTTTCCATGTGTCTATGATTCTCTGTGTGAAGAAAATCTTTCAATTGTTTATGCAAAATTTGGCCTTAACATGTTTCCAATGGTGTCTCCATGTTCTTCTTGAACTCATTTTAAACTAACAGCCAGGATCTACCGTACTAATTCCTTTTATAACTTCAGTGATGTCACCTCTCAACTCGTTTTGTTTAAACTGAAATAAATGTAAGTACTTCAGTCTCTCCTCCTAGCTCGTACCGTACCTCTCTGTCCTAGAATCAGCCTAGTCACACTTCTCTGGACTTTATCTATTGCTGCTATTGTATGTCTTTTTTGTATTTCAGAGACCAAAACTAAACATGGTACTCCACAAGAGGCCTTACCAGTGTGTTGTAAAGCTTAATTATAACCTTGGACTTGCACTCCATACATGGTTCTATATAACCTAATATTCTGTTAGCCTTCTTAATGGCTTAATGGTTCCTACAATAAATAAAGTTACTTAAGGACGGACAGAATTTAGCTGTAGGGCTAGAAAATTTGGGAACAGTCTACCTGCCCATATAACCAAGGCTTATTGATGTTGGCTTTTAAGGGAAGGACATAGTCTCTTTATTTTAACAGAGCACGCACTTGTTATATGTGCTTAGTAAGCAGTTCATATTATTTTGAATCAAATATTACTAATCTAAGAAAATAATTTGATTAACTGATACAAAAGCTTTCCCATTCTTTTTCTCTTCTTTGCATACTACTGCTAAGGTAGAAGTTGGCGAACCTTAATGCTGGATTTCTGTAACTCCTAATTTATTTTTGATCAATTTTTACATGTATTAATTTAGCAATTCTGATGTATTTTATCATTATTTTAGTAATGCAATTTTGAATATATGATATAACAGATGCCACTGTATTGTTTATCGTTACTGACGATATGATCGCCTAAATATCGACACATAACGTCATCAGTTGATCGTTATTTTAGATGATATCTTGTTCTTTCAGACATCTTAAGTTTTATGGATTCTTAAACTATGTAAAATATAATTTATATTTATTATTTATATAATATATTTTTCTGTTTACTGAAATATGTGCTGTGTTTTTTCACTTTGAATTTTGACTGAGATATTATTGTAATCTTAGCTGATTATCCAGTGGCTTCGCTCACTGAGTGCATGGGAAAAAAATAAAATGTAGTATATAAATTATTAAACAGTAAAACTTTAACATGTAAGAAGTAAAGATACATTGAGCGGTACTGGAGTGCTTTCGGGTAAAGTACATTTTAAAGACGCTATAACACAACAGGTAAGTAGTACTAACAGCAGCTTAAATGTATCTGGATCATCTCTCGGTAGCAGATCCCTTGTGAAAGGTGCTACGTGGCCGCTGTGGTATAGAAATTACATTTTCTATGTGATCTTCCAAATTTCTGCCTGACAACATTGCACTACGTGCCTGTGATTTAAGAGAAAAATTATTCTCAGAAATGTGGACGCTGCCCTTCTGTGCTTAATGGGCAGAAGGTCCAAACAGTTCCCAAGTCCAATACTTTACATGAAGAGGTCGGTCCATCTTCTTAGATGTAAACCCTCCATGTTCTTAAAAGAATTCATCACAAAAGCAACCTTGAATGTTGCAGGGTTTTAGTGACCCGAACTCATCTTAAGGGACAATAAGTAGTCGTGCAGCGCAATTTACAAAGAGAGTCTTGCTTCGAAGGCGCTGATTACACTCATTCGCAAAGATTTCCACTCTCACAGGAGCCAATGGGGCACTCGAAGTGTCACAAACAGAGCGAGAAGAGAGAACGGCAACCGAAACTGTGAAGCTCTCGACCCGGTGTAAGCAGCCCAACATTCCGCGTCTCCCAGCGTCCACTTTGTTCTCACGACCCCTCGCCACTGAAGGCGGTCTCACCTTCACATTGTTTACAGCTCAGCGCAGTTAAAAAATAGAAAGACGCAAAGATGTTTTCCTCATCTCTTCTACTATCAAGTACTGGCAATTAAAAAAAAGTTACAATGTGGCAGTTTCCGCGACGCGGGGCGCACTTCTATGGGATAGATCAACGTGTTTGTGTTTACTTCTTTTCAATATCAGTAAAAAAAACTCACATAAATAATATGGCTAGGGCTACATCTGCAAGAGATGCCAGCTGATCCAGCACCTCGAGCTCAGGGTCGCTGAACTGGAGGAGGAGTTGGCTGACCTGCGTTGTAATAGAGAATTGGCGGACTTGGCCCAGGTGTCCTTTAGAGAGATAGTGTGCACCCCTAAGGTGGCGCGGGAGGAGATTCCAGACCAGACAGGTAGGAATAGGTGGGTCACGGTCGCAAGGCGTAAGGTAAAGGGTGCACACTGTCCGGGGGCATCAACCCCAGAATTAGAAGTGTCTAACCGTTATCATGTCCTGGCGGAGCTGGACGGTGACTCTGATAATTCTGAGGTGGTAGGCAGGGTTGAGGAGCCCCAACGGGCCACCTCAAAACCAGTTCCCAAAAAGAGAGAGGTAGTGATAGTTGGGGACTCAATCATTAGGGGGATTGAAGCGCAGGTGTGCTCCAGAGAGAGAGAGTCTCGACGGTGTGTTGCCTTCCGGGAGCACAGGTGGGAGACCTCCTGGAAGGGTGGATAGGCTCTTGGCCAGAGCGGGTGGATCCAGTTGTCATTGTCCACGTTGGAACAAATGACATACATAAGGGTAGTCTGTCAGTTCTGCGATCCAAATTCAAAGAGTTAGGTACCAAGCTGAGGAGCAGAACTGACAAGGTAGTCTTCTCCGAAGTTCTGCCTGTGCCACGCCAGTCCAGGTAAGATTGAGGAGATTAGAAGGCTTAACGCGTGGCTCAAATCTTGGTGCAGGGTAGAAGGGTATAGGTTTATGGGGCATTGGGACTCCTTTTGGAACAGATGGGACCTGTTCCGCCGTGACGGGTTACATCTGAACCGGAGGGGCACCAATGTATTGGGGAGGCGTATGTGTAGGCTAGTCGAGGATTGTTTAAACTAGGGAATGGGGGGGCAGGGAGTTTAGGACAGGCCAGATTTAGATCTATACATGGAAGAACAAACAATGGTGTAGAAATAAAAATGCATAGTAATGTAAATTTTAAGCAAACACGTAAAGATAGAAGGATTAACACATTAAAAATAGCTTGCCTTAATGCTAGAAGTATCAAAAATAAGGTAAGTGAGTTGGAGTTGTATGTAGCAGAGCACAATTATGATATTATAGCAATAACGGAAACCTGGCTAAATAACAAAGATGGGGATGAGTGTAACATAGAGGGATACACATTTTTAGGAAGGATAGACAGAACAGAAAAGGAGGTGGGGTTGCTGTTTATGCCAAACAGGAATTAAATGTAAGTCATCTTCAGTTGGATGATGAGCCCCATCTTAGTGAGGACATGTGGCTTCGCCTGGAAAATATTAGGGAAAAGGTCTCATTTTAGGAGTGTGTTATAGACCACCCAATTCAGACAGTAATTTCAACACACATCTTTTAGTAATATCAAAAGGCAAGTTTACAGGGGATATTATAGTCATGGGGACTTTAATTATCCAAATATTAACTGGGATAACCTTACAGATGGAGGAGCACAAGAGCAGGAGTTTTAGAAGTAATCGCGACTGTTTTTAACACAGCATGTTAAAGCACCAACAAGGGGTGAAGCCTATCTGGATTTAGTATTCTGTAATAATCAGGATAGAATTGAGGGTGTAGAGGTGATTGAACCACTAGGGTCAAGTGACCATAATGTAATACAATTCTCAGTATTTTGTAAGAGTACAGATGCAAAGACTAAAATTGTTAAGTTGAACTTTAGTAGGGCTAATTTTGAGCAGATGCGACAAAGTCTAAGTAGGATAGACTGGGATAAGCTTTTAAATGTGGAGACAGTCGAGGAGCAGTGGAACAGGTTTAAAATGTTTTACATGTAATGCAGGACAGATACATACCTAAATTTGGAAGTAATAGGAAACTAAAAAATCTCCACGATGGATTAATAAAGATTTAAAAAGAAGTTGCAAAGGAAAAACTGCTGTATAAGGCATATAAGACTAATGACTGCAAAGAGAACCGTAGCGTATGAGAACATGAGGGCAACCATTAAGAAGGATATCAGAGAGGCTAAAAGACAGTTGGAGAGGAATATAGCAGATAAGGCGAAAGAAGACCCCAAGAGATTCTTTCAGTATTTTAGTAGTAAAAGAACAGTTAAGGAGGAGGTCAAGTTCATCAGGAATAGTAAAGGGAATTAAAAGATACAGACAATGAAATAGCAGATGCCCTAAACTTACATTTTTCTGAGGTGTTTACAAGTGAGCAAGTGGATAACCTGCCAGAGGTAAACACAACTACTAAGGAGGTACTGAGGGATTTGGAAATTGTAGAGGGAGAAGTGCTGCTCAGATTAAATAAGATGAAATCAAACAAATCACCAGGCCCAGATAATATTTATCCTCGTGTTCTTAAGGAGGCTAGTGAGTACATATATAAACCCTTGACACATATTTTTAGGAAGTCACTGTGCACTGGAGAGATTCCAAAGGACTGGAAAATGGCAAATATCATCCCATTATATAAAAAGGGTGACAGGGCAGATCCAAGCAACTATAGGCCAGTAAGCTTAACAAGCATCACAGGAAAATTAATGGAAGGAATTATTAAGGATAAGATTGAGCAACACATGACAAGGACAGGAGTTATTCTGAACAGTCAGCATGGGTTCAGAAGGGGAGGTCGTGTTTTACTAACATGTTGGAATTCTATGAGGAGGCAACAAAAGGATACGATCAAAGTGGAGCTTATGATATTATTTATCTGGACTTTCAGAAAGCATTTGATAAGGTGCCACATGAGAGGTTGGGCATCAAGTTAAAAGAAGTGGGAATTCAGGGTGATGTTTTTAGATGGGTGCAGAATTGGCTCAGACACAGGAAGCAGAGGGTGATGGTGCGAGGAACCTCATCAGAACTGGCTGATGTTAAGAGTGGTGTTCCACAGGGGTCAGTGCTAGGGCCGCTGCTATTTTTAATATATATAAATGATTTAGATAGGAATATAAGTAACAAGCTGGTTAAGTTTGCAGATGATACCAAGATAGGTGGATTAGCAGATAATTTGGAATCCGTTATATCATTACAGAAGGACTTGGATAGCATACAGGCTTGGGCAGATTTGTGGCAGATGAAATTTAATGTCAGTAAATGTAAAGTATTACACATAGGAAGTAAAAATATTAGGTTTGAATACACAATGGGCGGTCGAAAAATCGAGAGTACACCTTATGAGAAGGATTTAGGAGTCATAGTGGACTCCAAGCTATCAACTTCCAAACAGTGTTCAGAAGCCATTAAGAAGGCTAACAGAATGTTAGGTTATATAGCACGATCTGTGGAGTACAAGTCCAAGGAGGTTATGCTCAACCTTTATAATGCACTGGTGAGGCCTCATCTTGAGTACTGTGTGCAGTTTTGGTCTCCAGGCTACAAAAAGGACATAGCAGCACTAGAAAAGGTCCAGAGAAGAGCGACTAGGCTGATTCCAGGTCTACAGGGGTTGAATTATGAGGAAAGATTAAAAGAGCTGAGCCTTTACAGTTTAAGCAAAAGAAGATTAAGAGGTGACATGATTGAAGTGTTTAAAATTATGAAGGGAATTAGTACAGTGGATCGAGACTTGTATTTTAAAATGAGCTCATCAAGAACACGGGGACACAGTTGGAAACTTGTTAAGGGTAAATTTCGCACAAACATTAGGAAGTTTTTCTTTACACAAAGAACGATAGACACTTGCAATAAGTTACCAAGTAGTGTGGTAGACAGTAAGACATTAGGGACTTTCAAAACTCGACTTGATGTTTTCTTGGAGGAAGCAAGTGGATAGGACTGGCGAGCTTTGTTGGGCTGAATGGCCTGTTCTCGTCTAGATTGTTCTAATTTTCTAATTTTTTTCTAATAACAATTCATAAAGACAATATAAAAATGGCATTCACAAACAAAGTGATTAGTTCCTGTATTAAAATATGTTCTGTGGTCATACATAATTTCCATTTTGCGTGGTCATACGTAATTTCCGTTTCAAATGAGAAAAGAACTTTATATATATAGATTTAACAAATGGATTTCTTCATGTTGTGTGGCTTTTTACCATGAGGATTCAGTTTATTTTTCACTGTTTTGACAAAATAGAATTTCAATCCCTTTTTGATTTTCTTTGTTTAAGTTATGCATTTTAGATGCATCATGTGACCAGGATCATTATGCTGATGTTGACACAGAAGTGACAGTATAAATATAAAGCAGTGGTTACACTATAAGTTATCTCTCAGTAGACACACTATGTCATGAAAATTATGTTTGGTGGTTGTTAGCTTTACTTCCAAGTAGGCCCGAACTCCAGGCTTTGTTTTTGGTTTTGACTTCTGTGTGCTTTAGACTTTTGTTTCACATCTTGTCCCTGTCCTGACCGTGTCCTTCCATGGCTTAGTTTAATTTCTTCCGGTCTATTATTTGCACTCTCATTAATCCTTGGACACTTACACTACTGGTCAAAAGTTTTAGAACACCTCAGTTTTTCTTCAAATTGAATCAGTTGAAATGCAATGAAAAGTAGTGAAAAGGTAAGCAGTAAACTGCCAGGCACTTACATTTAAAGTTTAGGTTAGCAAAAACCAAAAAAAAAAGAAATATCAGTATATTACAAATGGGTCTTCTTTAGGGAACACCTAATAGATTACAACCTCCAGATGTTCTGCAGCAATTAGCATAAATTAAGCTTTGCAAGTTGAAGCAACCAATTTGCACAGGTGTCCCAGACTTTTGACCAGTAGTGTTTATGTTTTGTATTGATTAGTGATTCAGATGTCCAGGATTCCTTAGACTTTTCTGCTTACAAGACCCTCAGCCCATTTTCTGTCTACGTCCTTTAGTAGTTTCCATTTCCTCGTCATATGTTGCCTTTCTGGGCACTTTGTTATGTTACAAATACTCACTACACTTAGAGTGAATGTATTTCCCCATTAATGAATCTCGTTACATATTTGCGATATTCTGGAATCATCATTATTTGCTTATGTTATAATATAGCTACAATTGGACTGAAGGCTTTAAGACATTTTTTAGTAGTAACAGATGATATATAAGAATTTCTGTGAACATACTGCATGCTTTTTCTTTCTTTAGTATTTATCATTGTATTTCTTGGCTTGTTATTTTTAGCCTTTGCTGTGCGGTGTTAATAATAACATAAAGACCTACAAGCCTTCTGTAAAAACATATTGCATTTCATTTTCAGTTGATTCATTTTGTTGAACATAAATCTGCCAAACAGATCCTTGCAATTCTGATCATATTTAAGTATATAATGTTTTTACTTCATGAAAGCTTAAGTTGAAATAACGGCTTATTTTTAAATTTTGGGACTTATTAGCACAAGATATACTCTGAGTTCCGATGGGCATGATCTTCATACACATGCTTAAGCGATTCACACATATAAGTAGATTGTCTTTTGTAAATGCATTCCATTATAAAAACATATTGCATTTAAATGCACTAGAATCAGAACCGATTACAGTAGATCAAAACAAAAAATACAAAGTCTTGTATTTACTTTGAATGGAAAAACTTTTGATGGAAAAACTGATGAAAATGAAAGGAATGGAGACAAAATATAACAATTATAAAATGAAAGCATGTAAATGAAAAGAACTGATGAGAATACAGTGGAACCTCGGTTTACGAGTAACTTGGATTACGAGTGTTTTGCAAGATGAGCAAAAATTTTTAATAACTTTTGACTTGATAAACGAGCGATGTCTTGCAATACGAGTAGTATGGATACACTTTGTCTGCTGAGCGTCATGTGATCACAACTGAGCTGATGGTTCTTCTCTCTCTCTCCTTATCTCGCCGCCGCCAGCGCTCTCTCTCTCTCTCTCTCTCTCCTTATCTCGCTCGCCCAGCACGTCTCTCTCTCTCCTTATCTCGCTCACTCGCTCGCCCGTCTCTCTCTCTCTCTCTATCTCGCTCTCTCTCCCTCTCCCTCTCCTTATCTCGCTCGCTCATCTCTCTCTCTCTCTGGCAATCGTCTCCTATTCTCCGTCTGAGTCTGTGTGCCTCACTCATATAGTCAACATCCGTACGAGCGTATACTGTTTACTACAGCATTGTGACTGAGTGTGTGTGCTGTGAAGTGCGAGTCCCCATCTTGATCCCCAAAATACGAAGCTGAGTCTCAGTGATTTAACACCAGCTTTATTCAGCTTGAAACAGCAACAGCGCTGTTATTTATTGTAGCGGGATCTTTATAATGTTCCTTGTATGACCCATTGACGACAGGCGCTTATAGCATGTCTGCGATCTTTTTGGATGCGCTTATACGGCGAACTGCTACAGCGCTGGGAGACTGCGATTGCTTTGGGACGCTCTTCCGCGTGTCGTCCCGTTGGGTGGAATCCCACATGAGTTTAGAAAATCACACCAGCCATGATTCTTTTTAAAGGTAAAGTGCAGGTTAGTTTGTATTATGTGTTTTACTTTATATTTTGTATTAATCATTTTTATATGAATAGTTTTGGGTTGTGGAACGAATCATCTGAGTTTCCATTATTTCTTATGAGGAAATTCACTTTGATATACGACTGCTTTGGATTGCGAGCTCGTTTCCGGAACGAATTATGCTCGCAAACTGAGGTTCCACTGTATAAGCAAAATATTTCAAAACATGTATTTTGTCATTTTACTTTTATAAAAAAGACATTATGCTTATGAATGTAGGCAAATGTAAGCTTTGTTTAATAGTAATGTAGCTAAAAGTTTTCAGTTTTATAGTCTGATTTAACATGTACACTTTCACCCATCTAAGCAAGATAGCAAGTACCGTATTTTTTGCTCCATAAGACGCATTTTGTTTCCCCGAAAAGAAGGGTGGAAATGTTTGTGCGTCTTATGGAGCGAATATTGCGTCACATACCGTGATGTGTATTACCTGACAAAAGTCGACATCCAGGAGTAGAGGGCGACAAAACTCACCGTTACATTACAGGCGTTCCCTCTCTGCTTAGAGGTATGTTAGACTCATTGACTCAACATCTAATCCTTGCGTGTGCGTGAGTTACGAAATGTAAACAAAGGCAAGATGGCATCGACATCTCATGAGGGAGCAAATCGAGTGCAGAAAACAAAATACACTACTCAGCAGACGATGTTTTGCGCATTATCGCTGAGTCGGACTCTGATTTTTCAGAATCTGATTTTGTTGAAAGTGATCAGGAGTTTGAGCAAGAGAGTGAGGAACTGGCATCAGCTGATAGGACACCAGCCGATGCCACCCCAGCTGAGCGCATTCGTGTAGCCGATGCGCCTATGGCAAGGTTCGTGTGGGAGGAGTACTTTCAGCTACTGTCAGACGAGACAAACGGGTTTGCAGAGCAATTTTTTGAATCGCGGGCTGCGCTTGCATCGCATTCTCGTTTTTCAAAGTGGAACAAAAGATGAGATGAAGGGCTTTGTGGCATTACAAATAGAGATGGGACTGGACTGGTGATATAACTTCAGGGAGCATTGGTCCAAACGTGCTTTGTCCCCTGGTGGCTTTGGACAGGTTAGGCCACGTGATGATAGGCACGTGCTACTGAAAAGTGATTGTGAGCAACTGAGCTTCATAAATTCTGACACTAGACATGAGGAGTTCTTGGGGTTTCCAGAAAACTAGAAGAGTGCTTGAACCTTAAAGTCTCTCTTCATTTGTTAACGACAGTGATGATGGTTCTTAATACTGCTGTTGACTTCACATGGTTGAAATATTATTCTGCTATATTTTATTAAATATATTAGTACACCATTTGGTTCAGAATATTTTTTTTCTTGTTCTCCTCCTCTAAACCTAGATGCGTCTAATGGTCATGTGCGTCTTAAAGAGCGAAAAATATGGTAATTAACATTTAATTACCATCACATTGTAGCATACCAGAAAAATAAAAAATAATGATCTGCTATGATGTCAAAATTCATTCTCCAAAATTCCAGACCAGGTCAAACACAGAAAAGTAAATTATCTAAATAAACCGAAAACTAGTTTCAAAAGCAGAAACATGCAGCAGGCAAAAGTAAAATGTCAAAACCGGCGGAGAGGTGGCTTTAAGGCTAGGGATCTGAACTGGCAATCGGAAGGTTATGGGTTTGAATCCCGTAAATGCCAAAAAAAGTGGACCCTGCTCTGTTGGGCCCTTAACCTACAATTGCTGAGCACTTTGAGTAGTGAGAAAAGCGCTATAGAAATGCAAAGAATTATTATTATTAAAACCATGAGCTACTGTGTTTTATGCTTTGTCACAATTCAGTGGGCCAGGAAAAAACAAGAAATGTCTTCTTTGCTCTCCAGACTTTTCAGAGTTCTTTCATTTTGTTACTTTTTCTTCCAACAGAGTTTGACAACATTTAGCTGTACATTTACTTTTATACAAATTTTCTCTCTTTGCCTATGAAAATGACACCAGCATCATGGCGGCTTGCAGTCCAAAGATCATTTAATGAATGTATCAGTGTGTTTACACCATTAGAACAAGAAAACAAATCAGGAAAGAAAACAAAAAGTCAAAATGCTCTCCCTCCAAACTTTGTGACATCCCAGTCAAGTGCGTCCAGATCTTGACAAACGTTGATCGATACATTATCTTAACTTGAGAGTATCTGGCAGAACGTACTCCTGGACTGGGCTGCAGTTCCTCAGAGTATTTTAAATACTTTAAATTAACTTTGTAAAATTTTTTAAGTTTCTTCCTGACAATTGAACTAAACATTTTAACAGACAGATTTGACTTAAGTTTTCCTGAGTCATTGTAGATTGTAAAAACAATTTCAATTCTTTGTAAAATAAATAAATAAAAATAAATTGGTGGAGTTCAGCAGATATCCAAATAAAGACTGCAAATAAATGCTCAATATTTGCAGTAAAGTTGTTGTCAACGTCTGAAGGTGCCATCAGTTGTTCACCAGGAAACAGCGTATTACTAGTTCAGTGTTGTTAAGTAACATAAGCACAGCCTACTTGGAAGACATAAATGCATGCAAATAAATAATAAAGAATTTCATTATAATTGAACATTATATTCTTTCCCGTTATGAATTTAGACACCTTGTTAACCCTATTATGGATTCTTGTAGGTTTTATTCCTCAGTAATAATCAATGTTTTGTACCTGAAATGTAACTACAAGCTAAAAGTATTTTATTATCAGTATTTTTTGACTTTGACCCATCACCCTTTTGTAAGCTTTGATATGTTGTGGATGTGTTGTCCAACGATAAGGCTCTCTGAAGGCATGATGCTTTGTTATTTGAACCCTTGTCACATTCGGTGCTGCGCTCAGAATTAAGGATTCTAACCTCAAGCAGCTTCAGTCGGTGAACTCTTAGTAGTGAATGTCATTTAGTTATTCATTCATAGAAATTCTTCTTCCTACTTTGTTAGCAGTGTGATCCAGCTCAGCTAAGAAAGAGGTAGGCCACCAAATGCTGAAGCACACAGCACATAAAAAAGACTTTACCCCTGCTGCATCACTTACAACAGAGATCCAGACTGCCTCTGGAAGCAGCATTAGCACAAGTTCATGAAACGTCCAAGATCACCGTGTGCAGTGCTAAGCATTGGACAATGGTCTGGAGCTATTTTTCGAGGTTTGGGCTAGACCAGGGGTCAGAGTGTTAGCTCTGAGTCTAGGGATCTGCACGGCAATCGGAAGGTTGCCATTTCAAATCCCACAAACACTAGAAGTGACTCTACTCTGTTGGGCCCTTGAGAAACCCTTAACCCCAATTGCTTCATCCTGGGTATGACGTTAATCTGCATTCAGATGTGCAAGTGTGGTCGACTCAGGTCCAAATCCGGGTGGCTCGTTGTGTGGTGGATGAGGCAACGTGCTGTAATCACCGAATGCTCCCAACCTCTCTCTCTTTTTCTCTCACTCTGGGCTAGACCAGTGCAGGGTACGGTTATTTTACAGAATTCAAAGACATTTTAGACAATTGTATGCTTCCAACTGTGTGGCAACCATTTGGGGAAGGCCCTGTTCTGTTCCAGTATGACTACCCCTGATAACAAAACCAGATTTTTAAAGACATGTTTGACAGGTTCAGTTTTGGTGTGGAGGAACTTGAGTAGCATGACCTAAATCATATTGAACACCTTTGGGATGAATGTGAGTGAGCCAGGTGTTTTCATCTAACATCAAGACCTGACCTCAGAAATGTTCTCTTCGCTGAATGGGCACAGGTTCCCACAGAAACACTTGTGGAAAGTCTTCCCAGAACAGTGGAGGCTGTAATATCCACAATCAATGCCCATGGTTTTTGGAATGGCATGTCCGGCAAGCTCATATATGTATGATGGTCAGGCGTTTACAAACTTTCACCATATAGTGTGACACAGGGAAGGTTGGTTATTTTTGAGTTTACCTTCCAAAAAAAAGACAAGGAATGGCTTGGCATTAGCCAAATACAGAGAGGAATCCACAACAGACACTATGTGCAGCTGTGCTGTGATGTGATTGCATTGTGAATGAGCACCATGAAGGCACCACAGGCAAAGTAAAGCCCTAAAGTGTTCTCAGAATTTCCGACAAACTCCTCAAGTCCCTGTGCAACAGATTGCAGCATAGAAGTCCTTCTTGAGAAGATGGGTTTTCCTACAAGAAAGGAAAACGGCAAGCATATGATTTCCTTGGAAGTCCACGCCTTTTAACAGAAATCAGCGTTCAGAAATACCAGAAGATGTAAATGTCCATGAGATTTCTCCTTGTATCCAAAATCATGCTAAAGAAGGTTATTTAACTAGTGAGCAAAAGAAATACAAAAGAAGAGAAAGCAAACAATCCTGATGCCTCTGTGGACATTAATAAACAAGCTTTAAATTCCTGCTATTTGGTGGGTTGCCTCTCCCACGTTCTCTTCAGTTATCTATTGTCTGGATTGCTTTCTAGTGGACAGGTAAGAGAGTCCTAACCTCCTGACAGAACTTTGTGATGTTGCTGTTAAATTGGAAAACCACTTCCCTCACCTCATACATTGGGACACTTTCCTACATCATGTCCACAAAAAAAGTCTTGTAACCTCTTTTCAGTCCTTGTTGGACCTTCTCAAACTTCAAACACAGGGTTGGACATCCTTGACCCTGGCTGGGTCTCCTGATTTTTGTCTTCATGGAGGAAAGGTTAATATTCACCCAAGCCGTGACTCTCTATTCCCTCTTATGTTTGCAGGATACTATGGGTGAAAGATGTCTCTTTTCTCTAAGCGGTTCTTTCTCTGCTTGTCTTCTGTGGGTTTTTCCTCTGGCCTGTGCTTTTCTACTGATGCCCCTGTCCCTGGCAATGTCTTTTGCCCATACATTATACTATAAAAATGTACATGTACATGAGTTTATACACAAAATTGCAATATTCAGATTTTGATGTTGCTAAATAAATATTCTATCTATCGATCTATCTATCTATGGTATATAGTAGGCGTAGTATGCATCAGCTTTATAAACAACCCGTTTAATGATGCAAAAAAATATACCTACTATCATTATGATAGGAACAAACTGAAATGATTGTGATGTGATTTGTTAATTGGGTTGCCAGTTCAAATCTTTACTTTGTGATCCTGAATGAGTCACTTAACCTGCCTGTGCTCCGACTGTAAAAAGTATCTGTAAACAGTTGTAACTTATCCTGTTCTTGACAGCTAAATAGACAGCACTAATAATAAATCAGTCACGCCTGAACAGGAAGGCAATACAAACATCCTAGAGAAGCAATTCACCTCCAGTGATTCTTGATCATCATTCTTCTCCGTTAGACGAGGATCTTATCCTAACAGAGAAGATCAAAAAAGTTTTAGGCATACTTTGTGAAAACAGAATTAATTTCTAACCCATCAACAGAAGCAAATTAGCTTAGCCAGCAATGTGTAGCCAAAGTGAACCTCAACTGGCTCTCACAGATCTATTTAATGACTAAAGTTCATCAATGTTCAGGCCTTCAGTCTGTAAAGGAATCAGTTATAATTTCTTTCCCCATGTTATCTAAACCTAAATGCCTCAGTATAATTAGACCTACTTTTCTCATATTTGTGTACTTCAAAGTTTTTAAATTGTCCATCCATCCATTATCCAACCCACTATATGCTAACTACAGGGTCACGGGGGTCTGCTGGAGCCAATCCCAGCCAACACAGGGTGCAAGGCAGGAAACAAACCCCAGGCAGGGTGCCAGCCATCCACAGGGCACACACACATTAGGGACAATTTAGAATCGCCAATGCACCTAACCTGCATGTCTTTGGATTGTGGGAGGAAACCCACACAGACACGGGGAGAACATGCAAACTCCACGCAGGGAGGACCTGGGCAGCGAATCTGGGTCTCCTTACTGCGAGGCAGCAGCGCTACCCCCTGTGACATGACACCCCAAGTTTTTTAGTTATCATAATGTAAAATGAAAATGTAGTCCTTAAAGAGCAAAAAACAGAGCCAATGTGTGTATTGACCAGAGGGGGCTGGGCGGTCTCATGGTCTGGAACCCCTGCAGATTTTATTTTTTCTTTCCAGCCGTCTGGCTTTTTTTTCTTGTTTTTCTGTCCTCCCTGGCCATCTGACCTTACTTTTATTCTATGTTAATTAGTGTCCTCTTATTTTAATTCTTACGTTGTCTTTTTTTCTCTTTTCTTTATCATGTAAAGCACTTTGAGCTACATTATTTGTATGAAAATGTGCTATAGAAATAAATGTTGTTGTTGTATTACCACTATATTGCTGAGGCCTAGAATAAACTCACTACAGCTATCAAGCATGAGCAGCTTGACTTCAGACTATTTTATCACATTATTTATCATATTATTATTTCAGGGAAGTTTTATATATTATATATAACTAGAATCGATATCAAGAGATAGATATGAGTTTATATTGGTGGGTTAGACAGACATTTTAAACTTTATTTGCTCAGAGAGGGAAAGCTGGCTTTTTACACAAGCTCTTCAGATAGATAGATAGATAGATAGATAGATAGATAGATAGATACCGTAGATCCCGGAATACAAACTGACCCGGTATTTTGTCCGACCCCCTTCTCTACCTACTAAATTACATGTATTTGCCGATGACCGGTATTTAAGCCAACCCCCTTCTCCAAGCAAAATTTCCTTAAAAGTGTCTCTTCGGGTATATTTATAATGTTTATCGGCGAGAATTTGAGACTGCCGCCATTTTTGATCAAAACCAGGAAGTGATTGCGGAGAAGTTTGGTAAAATGAAACCTTTGTGTATATACGCAAATATGGTGCATCAGCGGGTGGATTTCCGGAGACTCGTTATAAATTTGATTAACTTAAATACCCAATACAGTGGACCCTTGACTTACGAACTTAATTTATTCGCAAAGGCTAACCCATAATGCATTCCGAACCTCCTACTGCAACACTTACTTAACCTTTTCATAATAAAAAAGAGTTGTATAATGTGCATAATTTACCAAAACACCAATAATTTTTCTAATGTACTAACCAAAAAGTTATAAAAAGTACCTAGCCTACTTCGATTAAGCTAGGAGCATGGCGTCGCGCATGGTCGCAGCGACTCAGGGCTCTCCTTTTCAGTGCACTTTTTTGTTGTTTTTGTACTTTTTTTTTTGTTCTTGTTTGTACACGATCGGTTCGGCGAACATCCGCTACACCCGTTAGAACCTTATAGACATCGGTGTCCAGAGCCAGACATCTGTTTCGAGTGTTTTTCATCACACGCACAACATCTCAGACAACATAGTGAGACCAGCAGGCTCTCCGTGGATTGTTGTCGGGTCTAGGAGACGACACAGACGGAGGACGGAAAGAAAGCCGGAGCCGCAGATCCGGTGTTATGCTAAAGCTAAAAAACAACCATACAAGCCCTATACAGAACTTTTTTCTGCACTGAAGGAGCTGCTTTTAATCTCATTGTAGATGCGTATAGTGACAATAAAAGGCATTCTATTCTCGAAACACTTTCATACTGTACTCACCATTTAATTTGACATCTTTGGGCTGCAGGAAGGGAGGAGGAGGAGATATTTCCACACAATGTCCATCTTCGTTTCGATTGCGATTGCTTTCTTTACCTTCTCTTCCTTCCTTAGCAATTATGTGTCTTGCTTGCATGGTCTTAATGAATTGTATATATAGGTAAATCACTGCAATGACCGAAATTACATCCACAAACACATGTATCTGGGCTCCGACTGACGCTACTAACGCTCTCGGTTGTTTGTTTACAATCGCACAAGCGGATACACGTGACCACATCCGTTTCGTAACACAAGATGTTGGTTGTAAATCAAAACAACAAATTTTATTTTAAACTTCCCGATAATTTATTATAAATTTCATTAATAAAATCAACAACTAAAACACTTTTTTGAATAAATTCTTTATTTAATTTAAAGTACCGGCATGCAAAGTTACTTCTTCATCTGAAAGATGGCTCTGTGGTTTCCTCATTATTTACTTCCGTATTCATCGTCAAAAAAAAAACGGCATTGCACTGGAAATCTTGAATCTGAAACGATACTCGTTGTATAAACCGACCCCCAAACTCCAAGCCAAAAATCTAGGACGAAATTCTCGGCATATATAATGGAATCTACGATAGATAGATAGATAGATAGATAGATAGATAGATAGATAGATAGATAGATAGATAGATAGATAGATAGATAGATAGATAGATATGCACCTACACACTATGGTCTGAACACACACCAGAATGACTAAAAAGGAAGAAGCTTTAAAAAGAAAGAAAACTTCTGAGTTCGCAATCAACGTCCCAGTGAGGCATTATGCAGGCATATTGCCATTGGTATAATGGAGCCTCCGTAGTGTTTCTTGACATGCTCAGTTATGGCACACACAGTCTCTACCCCCTAGAGGGCATAGCAAAGGAGAGAATTAAAACAAAATTCATTGTCATTATGAGTAATGCTGTACATCCTCTCTCTGATAAGCTAGCACCAGGGACATTCAGCTAACAAATTATTCAGTAAAAGCTTGTCCTTTTAATTAGCTTATTGATTCAGTCGGCCTTTCCTGAAATGATATTACCAGCCCAGCACATCACAGTGTACAAAATCACACTGGTCATCACAGAGATGTAGAAGATGTGAAGGATGTCACTTCCCACATTACAGGAATTTAGTCTAAGGAGAAAGAGCCTGCTCTGCCCTTTGTGACATAGTTCCTCTGTGTTATTAGACCAGTCCATCTTTATTGTCATTGATTTGGACCTCCATGTACTTGTAGGAGTGCACTACCTATACATCCACTCCTTGAATAGTGAGTGACCAAACATAGAGGCTCTTTGGTGTGGCGAAAGTCAATAACCAGTTTAGTTGAGTTAATAATCAATTCATTAACAAAGTACTCTTAGTGACATACAGTACATCACCATGAGGTATTTTACAGAGCAAATACAACCTTAAGATGATGGGTAAAAAATAAATCTAAGTGCAGTACCAGTTCAAGCAGGAATTCAATATTTAGAGAATCTTGGAGCAATTTAGAAATGCCTTGACCTTTAGAACAGACAATAATTAATCCATTCATTTCCTGATACCATCTTTACCATTATATTGAACAATCCCTGGTTGGGCTATCACCCCGTAATAAGGCCAGTTTCATGTTGCACATTAATGCATCTCGGATGTGAGAGGACACTGACACCTGGAGAAAGCCTACATGGATGCTGGGAAGATGTGCATGCCCACAGACAATGAACAGGCTGGCGTTTGAGTCGAAGGGCCAGGAGTTCTGAGACAGGAGCTGTGTCAACCAGAACAGAACAATCAACTAATCACAAAACAGAACCTGAAGCTCAGTAAAATCCACCAGGCAGAGTCCAATGAAATGATTGGTCTTCAGGCTTACAAGACATTTGCAAAAAACATGTTTAGAGACCTCTGGCATGCTGGCAAGAGCAAACCTCAGACAACTGTTTTTTTTAGACTAGATGAACTATAGAGAAAGTTCTGCTCAGAGCTGTAGAGATGAGTCTGTACCTGACAAATGCCAGTGCCCGTGAGCCCGCTCAGGTGTAATGCAATCATTGCATTTGGACTGTGCTGGGACTCCAGCAGCTGCACTTCCAATATGCTATACTCTGTTAATGATTTGTAATGGAAGATTTTTCAAGAAAGATTAGATTGTAAACAATACGATCGGTTACAACAACACACTAGAGGGTGATGGCTTATGTGAATCGCATTTATTATATATAATAATAATAAATGTTCCCTTATCATATTTCCATAAAAGTTTATTCATGAGCTGCCATTAACTGAAACACAAAGCTTTTCCCCATTGCACACACTCCATTTCTCAGCACACGGTGGGATAAAGTGCTTATTCATTTAAGCTATCATTTCCATCTCCCAGCCAGGACATTTGAATGCCATTACCTGCAGGGCTAGTGACTATACATCTGTAACTGAGATCTCAGCCAGTTATACTTTAAATCCCTTGCTCGTTTACATAGGATATGTTAAAAGTCCACAAACACACACACACGACAATAAACTTTAAAAACCCTAATTGTTTCTACGTATTCTTGATCCTCATCCAGTTTATGAAAACACTGAACAAATGTCACAGAAAGTGTTAAAAAAAATTTAAAGATATACTGGAATTGAAAATGAGCTGTTTAGCTACTGAAGAGAAAAGCAGTCGGAAGTAAACACAGATCCAAGTGTAGCACTCAGCTGGAGTGTGAAATGGAGAAATTACATTACATATGCACAATTTCAAGAGTGAGAATAACAAGGAAAAATTTCATTTACAGCAGGCACCAGGAAGACAACTAGGGTAAACAAACATTCCAAAACCCCACTTGTGGATAAGTGGTGTCCAATATTCTCACCACAAACCTTGGATTGAACAATTTTTGAAAATGATTATCTCCATTAGAGCTCTGTAAATATGAATTATTTATTTATTATTTTCTGTAGCTCATACATAGCAGTGTTTCTTTTATATTTAACTTTGTTAATGTTAAATGTTATGCCATAGTAACATGCATCTGGTATAGAATACAATATAGTCAAGAAGTCTGAGTACTTTAAAACCAGCCACCTCTGTTAATAATGAATAATTCTATTTTGTAGTTGCTTTAGAACATTAGAATACTTTTGATGACAGGCCATTTAGCCCAACAAAGCTCATCAATATCTATTATCATCAACACAAATCTTCTTAAACCCTGGCATTTCATTTTAAGCAAATTCAATTCTTTCACCAGGATAGATTTACCTGATTTATATAAAATAATTTCTCAACTGAGACCCTCCACCTCCGTCCTTGACCCAATACCAACAAGTTTTTTCAAAGAAGTATCCGGCGTGCTAATTGATAGTATTCTTGACAAAGTTAACTCATCATTACATACGCGGATCTTCCCAGACTGTCTTAAGACTGCTGTACTTAAACCCCTGCTCATGAAAAATAATCTCTTTACTCCTCTGTTTTTGAAAAATTTAGTCATATTTCTAACCTGCCTTTTTTAAGTAAAATCCTAGAGAAGGCAGTCATTATGCAGCTAAATGACCACCTCAATAAACATACTATTCTTGATAAATTTCAGTCGGGTTTCAGAACAAATTCAAGTACTGAAATTGCACTCGTTAAAGTAGTAAATGACTTGCAGGTAAATCAGACAGAGGCCGTTTATCTGTTCTCATCCTCTTAGATCTGAGTGCCGCATTCGATACCATTGATCATAATATTCTTAGAAATTACCTTAGTCAATAGGTGGGCCTCTCTGGCAGGGTCTTAAATTGGTTTGAATCCTACTTGGCAGGTAGAAAATTCTTTGTTAGTTGTGGTAATTACAGTATACTTCAGAGACACATGATATTCTATGTGGTGTTTCACAAGGCTCTATCCTGGGTCCGCTGCTCTTTTCGATCTACATGCCTCCATTAGGTCAGATTATCTCAAGGCATAACGTGAGCTACCACAGCTATGCTGATGACATACAGCTGTATTTATTAATTTCACCTGATGACCCCAACTCTCTTGTCTCATTGACACAATGCCTCACTTGTGTTTCCAAATGGATGAGTAGTAATTTTCTCAAACTAAATAAGGAGAATTCAGAAATGTTAGTGTTTGGCAAAAATGGATATAATGAGGGTATTAGAAATAAACTTAATCCATTAGGCTTGAAAGTTAAGACAGAGGTAAACAATTTAGGGGTAACTATTGACTCTGACCTAAATCTAAAAATCACATAATAATCAGATTACTAGCACATCATTTTTTCACTTAAGAAATATAGCAAAAGTTAGACCCCTTACAACTTTGCAAGATGCTGAAAAATGAGTTCACGCTTTTGTTTTTAGTTGACTAGATTATTGTAATGCACTCCTCTCAGGACTTCCTAAAAAGGACATCAATTGATTGCAACGAGTGCAGAATGCAGCTGCTAGAATCTTAACTAGGAAAAGAAAATCCAAGCACATCACACCAATCCTGATGTCACCAGACTGGTTAACTGTGCCATTTATAATTGACTTTAAAACACTGCTTATGGTTTACAAAGCCTTAAATAATCTCACTCCATCCTACAGTATATCTCAGAATACCTTTCACCTTACACTCCGAATCGTAACCTTAGATCTTCAAATGAGTGTCTGCTTAGAAAAGCTAAACTTAAAAGAAGTGGTGAGGTGGCCTCCTGCTGTTATGCACCTCAAATCTGTTATAGCTGACTGATAGAAATTTGCCTGGCTAATACGGCAGAGCACTTTAAAAAACTGCTAAAAAACACATTACTTTAACACGGCTTTCTCATGGCTTCATTTTAGTTTAATCCTGATGCTCTGTATATGCATTTAATTATCATTATTATTCATGGTGGCTCCAAAATCTGTACTAGCCCCTAGTTTCTCTGCTGCTTTATTTCCAGTTTCCTTTGGTGGCGATCTCACCAGAGGGGGCTGAGTGGTCTCATGGCCTTGGTACCCTTGCAGATTTTGTTTTTTTCTCCAGCTTTCTGGATTTTTTTTTTTTTACCTTACTTTATACTTTGTTAATTATTTCTTATTTTTTCTTTCTTCATCTTGTAAAGCGCTTTGAGCTACATCATTTATATGAAAACATACTAACAAATAAATGTTGTAGTTGTTGTTATTATTCCCCTACTTTAATTTTGCCAAACCTTTTTCAGTACTAAAGGTTAACCATTTGAAATGAATACGTTTAGATGCAGGAATTAAAAACTACATATAATAGGCCTAAAAAGGATAATTCTGATAATTGTGCTCTTGACATGGTGGAAAGGTTTGCATGCTTTGCTGCATCTTAGTATTATGTTGTCTGAAGAGTTCTGGTTCTGGAAGAGTTTGTTGTCGGATAAGAAGTCTACATGTGTACAAGTAGAAGAACTTTCCATAACGGATATGTGAAAATTAGTTGCTTGCTTGGATTAAAGCTACTGGGATGTACTAGTGGTGTTTGAAAGTGAGTGCTTGTTGACAGCCCAGTTGCTTGCAGATTGAACAAGCCACATGGAGCTGGAGACCTACAAGGTGAAAAGATGAGGTCATGTGGAGTAATAGTTTGCTGATGGGCATGTACTGTACATGACAAATTCAGACTGACAATAGTTTAGACATGGTAATTGTTCTTGGGCGTTAGAAAGCTATTTCACTGGTGAAGAACTGGACTTCTTTCAAGAAGCTGTTAGCGCTACACTCTGGAAGCAGACCTTACAGTTTCTCTGCTGCTATGAAGTAATTTCATGAGAGGCGTCACATTGTGGAATGGGGATAACAGGTCTGTAATACAGTCGGTGTTGGTACTTCTGATTTTTTTTTTCCAATGAAACTTCAAAAGGTATTTGTATGTGCCTTACATCTATTTAGTAGGATTTGCCCTTACTTCAGATGATAGGAGTAGAGTTTGGAAAGGTATCCAATTTTTTGCTTTGTGATCCTAATGGAGAGCCAGTTCAGGTATGCTGGAGAAGGGCATGATTGGAATAGTCAGTGTGATCTGAATTAGAGTAGCGAACCGTCTATCTATCTAACTGTTATTGGATTTCTGTGCTAGTTCATATCCAACACTTTGTTCAAATGCAAGGCCGGATGTACATAACCTTGTACCATAGTACCATGTACAAGGACCTGAGATAAACTTTGAAGCAATGTCATCAGATAAGACTTCACATCATTTTTGAAAATATCAGAAAGATAAAACAAACTATTTACAAATAACAGGTGCATTGACGATCTCAAATTGTCCCTAGTGTGTGCTTGGTGGTAGGGTGTGTATATGTGTGTGTCCAGCCCGGGGTTTGTTTCCTGCCTTGCGCCCTGTGCTGGCTGGGGTTGGCTCCAGCAGACCCCTGTGACCCTGTGTTAGAATATAGTGGGTTGGATAATTACTGACTGTATATGGTTGCTTACTTTGACTTTGTCGTTGAATTGTGTGATGTAAACCAAACGATTATCACATCCTTCTCTGTTTATATTTGTTATTGGTCCTTAGCTGTTTAATGAACCACATGTCTATGTTTGCCTCTGTTATTGATTAGATTTACAAATGAAACTTAAAACATGACAAGCTATCTTCAAAGTAACAGTAATACTAATTATTGTTTTGTTTCCATAATATAGCTATGTTATATATTATATATTTCAAACTGAGGTAACATTTTTAAGTGAAACTAGTTATTTTCAATCATGTTTCACTTCAGTGCCTCAGTGGCTATTAGCTTTATAAAAGATTTGAAATTAATTTTTAACCAAGAAAATAGCAAGTTCTGTTTTGAAAGTCTGAGTTAAATAAAATAACAATATAGTTTACATTGCATTTTCAACCATATTGTCCATAGATATGTGTATACAGAATATTATTGCTAAGTTTGCCCTATTGTGTGGGTCTGGATGTGTGTCTGCCTTGTGTGCTATGAATTCTGGGATAGGATTCAGCTGCCATGTGACCCTGCCCTGGATAAGCAGGTTCAGAAAATGGATGTATGGTATATTTATATTATATATTTAAATGCTATTTTATGTTTTAGTTCAGCTATATGTACAAATGTGAATAACACTTTGAACTTTACAATAAAATAAAATATGACTTAAACTGAAAGTGTTGTGCAGGGCTCCACAATTGTCAATGGTTTCACAGGATTGCAGGTTGCACCAGGGTGAAATGAGACAAAGAATGGCTTGGCATTGGCCAAATACAGAGAGGAATCCACAATAGCAACTAAGTTACATTGGCCACAATGGACAGCTGTAATGTGATTGCATTGTAAGTGAGCTCCATGAAGGCACCAGAGGCAAAGTAAAGCCCTAAAAGTGCTGTCAGAATTTCCAACAAACTCCTCAAGTCCCTGTGCAACAGATGACAGCATAGAAGTCCTTCTTGGGAAGCTGAGTTTTCCTACAAGAAAGGGAAGTGACGAGCATGAACTTTCCTTGGAAGTTCAAGCCTTTTAACAGAAATCAGGGTTCAGAAACCAGAAATTGTAAATACTCAAGTGTGATGTCCATGAGATTTCTGCTTGCACCTGAAATCATGTTAAAGAGGTTTATTTAACTAGTGAGCAAATGAAATACTAAAGACGAGAAAGCAAACAATCCTGATGCCTCTGTGGACACTAATAAACAAGCTTTAAATCCCTGCTATTTGGTGGGTTGCCTCTCCCACATTCTCTTCAGTTATCTATTGTCTGTATTGCTTTCTAGTGGACATGTAAGAGAGTCCTAACCTCCTGACAGAACTGCATGATGTTGCTGTTAAATTGGAAAACTGTTTCCCTCTCTCCTACATTGGGACACTTTCCTGCATCATGTCCACAAAAAAAGTCCCGTAACCTCTTTTCAGTCCTTGTTGGATCTTCTCTCAATTCAAACTGAGGGCTGAGTCCTGGCTGGATCTCCTGAGTTTTGCCTTCATGGAGGAAAAGTACATTTTCACCCACGCCGTGACTCTCTAATCTCTCTTACATTTGCAGGGTACCAAGCCTGAAAGAGGTCTCTTTTACCCCAGCGGTTCTTTCTCTGCTTGTCTTATGTGGGTTTTTCCTCTGGCCTGTGCTTTTCTACTAATGTCCCTGGCCCTCGCGATGTCTTTTGACCATATATTATACTAAAAAAATGTACATGTACATGTGTTTGCACACAACATTGTAATATTCAGATTTTGATGTTGCTAAATAAATATTCTATCTATCTATCTATCTATCTATCTATCTAAAGAGCTTGTGTAAGAAGCCAGCTTTCCCCCTCTGAACAAATAAAGTTTAAAAGTTCTGTCTAACCCACCAATATAAACTCATATCTATCTCTTGATACTGATTCTAGTTATATATAATATATAAAACCTCCCTGAAATAATAATATGATAAATAATGTGATAAAATAGTCTGAAGTCAAGCTGCTCATGCTTGATAGCTGTAGTGAGTTTAATCCACTGCAAGTGAATCATACCTGGAAATGATAAGGCAGTGAGATGTCTCATTTAATTTCTTCCTTGGATGAAAAGTTATTAGTAGACATAATAAGATAGTTTTGGAAATGAGAGGATTTACAACACTTTGTTACATGGTATTTTACTTAAATATTTAATTGTACTTGGTCAGAAAATGAGGAGTGTCTTGTTGCAGTGTGTTGCGTTCATTTTCTTTTTCATTAAGTGCAGCATCATGTATCTGTCTAAAGCAATTGGCAAGGGTTTCCTCCTGCTTAAGCTCAGAAATTCTGAACTCAGCGACAAGCCTCAGAATTAGTACAAATGTCATAACTGACTCAGCTCAGTTTTAAACTGTCACCTGGTGTGAGCTGATACTGGGTCCTGTCTCATGATCTGACTTTTTCGTGTTCTCCCAAGTGACAGATTCCTGGCAAATATATTCTAAATGGCAAGCCTAAAAAGAAATTAGCTGTAGCAGCATGCTCCTGCATCAGAGCAAGCTGATATGAGAACACCCAGAACACGGCACATTTTCACTCTAATTGCACATTCTGCACATCCCCAAGATACTCTCCTGATCTTTTCATTTTTAAATAAAAACCATATTTCATCCCAATTCTCCTCTTTTATAAGTGTGGTTTACCTTTTCCATTTTCTCATTGTTATTTAGCCACTAGGTTTTAAAATAAATCTTAAAGAATTAGTTTTTATAATTCTTCAGATCTTTACCCTTATGTTTCTCTTACTATTTTGCACTTTTTTCTTTTTCATTTGATCATTCATTTCATGAATGTATATGCTACAAAATTTCTGTCATCACTGTTTCACAAGTCGTTAGTATAACATTGCCTTTTCCTTGTTTTGTGGATATTGTCAGACTATAACTTGAGTGATTTTAAATGTACAAGTAATTACTAGTAATCAGACCCTGATTTACAGCTTCTTTGATGGTGTACTGTACCTCACTTTTAACAGTCGTCTACTGGTTTTAATGTGGTCATCCAAGAAGAATACACTATGGTCCTTTAAGAAAAACAACCTTCTGCTCTTCATAATGTAAGTTCTGCATACTGTAAATATCTGTATAATGTGTGTTGTTGCTACTGAGGAAATCACACAACACTCTATTATAGTCTATGACTTAAAACATAACTTCAGAATTTTCTGAATACTTAATACTAGCTGTCGTCCGCCGTAGCTTACGGCGGTGAAAGAATAGGAACGGAAACTAGTGAGAAAGGAATTCAGAAATCAAGAAGAAAGAAATACTTGAAAGTCGCAATTGTGAATAGGTGTTTTGCTGGAGACAATTTGTGTCAAGAAATAACCCACTGATAGGAACAGGCAGTTGCCGGATCCCCAAATGGAGATGACGTTGTACAAAAACACGTTGACAGAGAAGATATGTCGTACATTTTATAAAAAAGGCTTAGGAAACAACCGTCACAGTATAACAAAAATAGCAAGGAGCGAAACCAATGCCAATGGTTGAGAGCTTAGACATATACAGATAGACGCCGCATTCACTGTGTTGTCCAGTCGACACGATACGTCACCGCGTCCGCGGTTTTGGCGAATCGTTTACATGTAATTATTTATATCCATTTATAAAGTAATAAAGGCAATTAGTAAATAATAATAATGATTATTATTATTAAATAATTCCTCCCATATAAGTAACATTTCTTGGACTACCTTCTTCCATCTCCAAAACATTTCTATACTTCATTCTGTTCTTACGCAACACAGTACTGAAGTATCGGTTAATGCCTGAGTCACCTCACTTATAGATTACTGTAATGCTATTCTTTCTGGCATCCCACAAAAACGTATCCATCGCTTACAAATTCTTCAAAATTCTGCTGCCAGGATAATAACCTGCTGTTCTAAATCCACTGAACATATCACACCAATTCTCAACTTCACTGGCTCCTTGTGAAGTTGTGAATAGGTGTTTTGCTGTAGACGACAGTTGCCGGATCCCGGGGACATCTTAAAAGCCAAGTGTACCTCACACATCCTGCAATTATTGCTGAACTAAAAAGGAAGATGGAAGAGGAAATCGCTGGCATTCCTCTTGACATGTTACGTCGAGCAATGCAGAATTTCCACAACAGGTTGTCAGAATGTGTACAGAGAAATGGACAACATCTTCATGATGTTATCTTCAAAACATCAAATAACAACAACAACAACATTTATTTCTATAGCACATTTTCATACAAACAGTAGCTCAAAGTGCTTTACATAATAAAGAATAGAAAAATAAAAGACACAATAAGAAAACAAAATAAATCAACATTAATTAACATCGAATAAGAGTAAGGTTCAATGGCCAGGGGGGACAGAAAAAACTAAAAACTCCAGACGGCTGGAGAAAAAATAAAATCTGTAGGGATTCCAGACCATGAGACCCCCTGACCAGTCCCCTCTGGGCATTCTACCTAACATAAATGAAACAGTCCTCTTTGGATTTAGGGTTCTCACGGAAGGGCTTGATGAAGATGGTCATGTAGAATTCTGCCTTTTAATCCGTCCATCATTGTTGGAGCATCATGAAGCTTTGAGTAGGTGGTGATGGCGCAGGCCACCACCACAAAGAAACCGGAAAAAGAAACAGAAAAGAGAGTAGGGGTCAGTACGGATTTTAGAGTCACCATGAATAGTTATTATGATGAATTGAACATACAGAGTATCAGGATTAAGTTAAATTGAAGTTATAGAAAGGCCATGTTAAAGTAATATGTTTTCAGCAGTGTTTTAAATTGCTCTACTGTATCAGCCTGGCGAATTCCTATTGGCAGGCTATTCCAGATTTTAGGTGCATAGCAGCAGAAGGCCGCCTCACCACTTCAATGAATAATGAATGGATATTGACTACCTCCATTAATTGCATATCCTGCACAATACATTTCATCATTAAATGTGTTCTGTAATGTGAAAATTTCCTGTTTCCCTGCACCACCCTGTATTTGATACCCTAGTTGTTTTCATGTTCTCTCAAGCTCTTTGTGTGTCTTGTGTTTGTGACCTAAGTGGCTATTTAGGACAAAGATGTCCCTTCCCTCTAGATTTTTATTAAAAAATAATATAATAAGCTTTACATATCAGAGGTGACCATTCAATTCATCATGTTCATTTGCTTAGATAATAACGAAGTTGTCCCAGTATGTCACCCACATTATTTTTACAAGTTGTGAAGGTTTTCACGTCAACTACAGTACATGACTCAGAAGTTTGTTCGAGATGTACTGATCAAAGTGTGCTCAACAAAAATAAAGTGAGATGGAATAGAACATACGGTATAATGATAATACACTGGGGTGCAAACTAAACCTAAAAACATCTTATGTCAAACTTGTTTGCTTTGCTTTCACTTTTTGCATATTAAGTAATGTTAAAAACTATAGTGACTTGGTCTGGGCTGCACTTCCAAGAGAAAAGAAATAGCCACAGAAGCAATTAATCCTAGATGAAGATGGACCGTAGTCACATTACATCTGCAGGCTGGGTTTATAGGTAAAATCCAAGAGAGGGAATGCCTCATAGAGAGGAAGAAATGCTATTGTAGATGTAGCTCTGAGCAATGTTGGACTGTGGTCTTAAGCACAAGAGCATTGTGGCTGCAGGTTGTGTCTCCCAAAAAAAGATGAAATGCAGGAAGAGAACACAGAGGGTGAGAAGCCAAACTATAACTATGGATCCACAGGAAGAGTCTGTACAATTGAGCCGAGGGATATTGGGTTTTAGGCGAGGTCACCCCAAAACCTTTCCATGACAAAACAGTTAATGACTAATCAAATGTGAAAATGAAATGGACAAATGAGCGCATGGGAGGAGTATTATGACTGTATAATTTTCCACTACAAAAAAAAGAAAAACAAAAAGTAAAAATAACAGCAATAAAACAATCAAAGTACCTACAGAGCATAATAGCATACAACTATTTCTTCAAGGTCATTAGAACTATTCCATGTATAACTGAGACTTCGATATTCATATGTTTTACGTTTACAAATAAGCATTTGCAGTGCAGAAGCACTTTGGTAACTTAACCAGACAGATCATATCACTATCTGTCACCACGGGTGACCCCAAAGGTACATTAAAAATCCATTTGGCATAAAAAATATACATTGCTAAAAAGGCTGTAATTGATTCAGTTCTTGCAGCTCCTTCTCAGAAGGTCGGCAAAATCAGCAGCTTGTCAAGAGAGGCAGAATTGGTTTCTTGAGAGAGGAATTCAGAACTACTGCAAGTGGATCAGCAGAAAGCTGAGCTGCAAGTAAATCAGATGTGAGGTTCTACTTCATCAGAATTGGCAAAAAGCGAAAAGAGTTAAAGATGAATTTAAACATACTGTTATTATAACCTCCTTCTCAAAAATGATATTCAATTGTGCCTTTTAATTAGGCTCTAAAATGCCATTTTATTTTATAATAGGTAATGCACAGGAAATGTCAAACCCAATAATTTTAAATGACTTTCCTTGCAGGTGTTTAAGAAATGGTGTGGGCTGCACAGGCCAATCACTGCGGGCCACATACCCCAAAAACGTAAAGCATGTGACACTTGGGGCTAAATACTGACTGACGGAGAACATTTACACAAGGAAGGATGCATATTGTAAATGTTACATACAAGGTACTTATCGGTATTTAGAAAGTTTTTTATTTTTATTGTTTTTCATTTTTCTGGTATATCATTTACCTTACAGGTGTCACCCTTTTTGTTTGATGCTGCCAGTTGCCTTGACAGAGGGCTTTTTAAGGTAATGCTGCAAGTGTAAAAAGCCTTATTCATAATGATAAACCAACGACTACACTTGAGAAATCCCTTCAAAAGATGAAAAACTATTTAAAGCTATTGTGATGACTTGAAATTTTGTTTGGCCCTTTTTTGCACATGTTTGTCAGTCGACTATTTGTTTGGTCTGGCTACTCTTTTCAAATTTGTCCTGAAATCTCTGCCTCTCAGATTCCACATCTGTCTCGATCATTCATTTCAAAACTGAAGAGGAAAGCAAAACTCCAGACAGGCAAAACATGAACAGAGAGTGAGCCGCATAGTCATTTAACTATTTCTAAAGCTGGAGATCTGCAGCTACCTAAACAAAGGAACAACACAAGATGGAGGCTGCACTGTTACGCCAGCAACTGGACAGAAATAGACAAGCTGCTGGAAGGTTATTCTGCCAGCCAACAGAGATCACACAACTTTTGCTTGTTGTCTTGAATGTTCCCAGTGCCGCTAACAGGCACTGATCAAGGAGATGGTGTCCCCAGGATCAAGGCAGCTGCTACTTGTAAGAGGCTGAAAGAAAACAAAAGTCAAACAAAACAACAAAAGTGCCTTGCGTTAAATACTATCTCTGACATCGAAAGAAATACATTTCTTAATCATTCAACTGCAAGGATAAGAAGGTATTTATTCTCTTATGTGTGAGAGGATATGCATTACTTCAGCATGCACAGCAACAATGCCATGGCACAATATGTACGTGAACTGCATGCTAATGGTGTCATTGACAGGCAATACCACCATATGGCAAATACAAAGAAAAGAGACAGAAAATTCCAATAAATAAATGAAAACATCACCAACAATAATGTCTAATATGAATATCAAAGAGTACCTTTGCAGGACTACAATCTGAAAGCAAAATTTTCGAAGGTTGGGTTTTATAAAATCTATTCTCATATAAATATATACTGGCATATTTTAAAGAGTCATTAAATGTGTCAGTTTTGTACAATCATTTTAAATTTAGAAGTCTCTTTGTTGTTAGCCAAAGTTGTGGACACAGTAGAAGTGTTCTGCAACGTAACTTATTTCTGTGACTTGAATATCCATCCATCCATCCTTATCCAACCTGCTATATCCTAACACAGGGTCACGGAGGTCTGCTGGTGCCAATCCCAGCCAACACAGGGCGCAAGGCAGGAAACAAACCCCGGGCAGGGTGCCAGCCTACCGCAGGTTGAGAACTGACTATACCCACCTCAATAAAAGGTGGTCTGTGTAGCTGTGTGTCCATCCACTTGCTATGTCTCTGTCATTCCAACAGATGGCACATCACAAACATGTGTAGTAGTAAAATACATTGCATTTGCCATTCCAGCAGATGGCGCACCACAAACATTTGTAGTAATAACATGCATTACTACAAATGTGCATGATATGCCATCTGCTGGAATGAGAAATGCAATGCATTGTATTACTACATGTATTCCAAAATACAATTCAACAGATGGTGCACTGCAAATGTTAACGCTGAGGTCTGCGTTGACTACTTCAATGTCAACCTAACTTTGAAAGGTAGCACAGCTAGTATATTTTTTCAAGCAATAAAGGGATCCGGGTTTCAGTGCAGGTGGATGTGGCCCACTTTCCAATTATCAGTCCATTACATAGCACACTCAGGCTGTTACAGTTTTTTGCTGGCCGGAGGCTATCCTAGAACTGAGTGTAAGTCCTTTGCAGAAAACGCTCCTGTGTATGTACACACTGAGCTAATTTAGTGGTGCAAATTAACCAAACACACAAGTTTTGCAGAAGGTTGGTGGAAATCCCATATAGACATGGGGAGAATGTGGATAGTCTATACTGACGAAGACCAGGCTGGGATTCAAGCCCAGAAATCTGTGGCAGCGAAGACAGCCAGGGCACCACTAGGCTGCTCATAATGCAATTAGATTTATTGATGATAAAATAATCTTATGGAGTTTGCATGTTCTCCCCGTGTCTGCGTGGGTTTCCTCCCATAGTCCAAAGACATGCAGGTTAGGTGCATTGGCGATCCTAAATTGTCCGTAGTGTGTGCTTGGTGTGTGTGTGTGTAAGTAAGAGTAAAAGTAAGAATTAGAATAAGACAACACTAATTTAACATAGAATAAGAGTAAGGACCGATGGCCAGGGAGGACAGAAAAAACACCAAATAAAACAAGAAACTCCAGACTAGGTTAGGTGCATTGGTGATTCTAAATTGTCCGTAGTGTGTGCTTGGTGTGTGTGTGTGTGTGTGCGCCCTGTGGTGGGCTGGCACCCTGCCCAGGGATTTGTTCCTGCCTTTTGCCCTGTGCTGGCTGGGTTTGGCTCCAGCAGACCCCCGTGACCCAGTAGTTAGGATATAGTGGGTAGGAAGATGACTGACTGACTGTTTGTCAAGTGTTTGAACAAAACATTAATAGATAAATCAAAATGAAGCCTTGATTAATGAGCTTCTTAATAAATTAATCCCATAAGACACTGATATTAAAAACAAAATGATGCTTGTCGCTTAATACCTTATTTTCAAATTGTATTCATCATTCACATAATATTTCACTTACTAAGCTTAGTCTGTTTCTTAAAGACAATGTTTTTCTACATAAAGCTCTCCAGTGGTTTATGTGCCAATACAATGTTATTTGGGGAGAAGACATACAAAAACACATGTTCTTATTGTAGCTTATATTGCTTATTCCTAATCAATTAGGTCAGTCTTCAGTTTTGAAAATATTCATAAACAGTCGTATTCCATTTGTAGAGTAGAACAAAAGACAGTAGTGACAGCAGCAATAAAGAGCTCTTCAAGGATGGTAAGCTGAATAAGTGAATGTTGACTGACTGCTTTACAAGACAATTTTATTTTTGTGCTTTTCAGTAATTTTGACAAACCTTATTGCATATTATTCACTGAGATAGTGCTACTGTCTTTTTTGAGTGACAGTCACAAATGCAGAGCAGAATCTTGATTAAAAGAAAAAAAGGAATTAAAAAGTGAATATGCTACCCACACAGGATATGAATCTGCAGACAATTATTCTTTGTGGATTAAAAAAATAAATAAACTCTACATCATTTTGATAACTATACTTGTACAGGACAAATCAGCAGGATTTCAGTTGCAGATATTGAAAGAGTTGGAAGATTCCCAGGCACTAAATGTGCTGCCGACCGAGGAAAATAGGCAGCTCAGGGAGAGGAGTCAGATGAAAGCACAAATGAGCTGCGTTCTGAAAATCATCGACTGTTATAGGAAAACAATCTGACAAATGCCGTTTTACCAGCTGCCATAAAATCCACCCTACCTGAGCCTGTCCTGTCCTGTCCTGTCCCGTGGAGAACCTGAGCAGGGCACAAGCAGCCACCACCAGTTCACTTGCTTGAGACCTCAAGTCCAGATGTTACTCTCTGGGATATTCATTCCAATTTTAAAACCTAATCACATTTGAAAAGTATAGAGAATGGACTATAAATGTGAACCGGGATGGCTCTCGTGACCAATGGGGACTTTCTTTAAACTTGAAATAATACATCATGGAGAGAGTGATCAAGAGATTTCCCACTTTGGACAATGAAGATAGAAACAGCATGGTACAGTATATCATATTAATCAAAGTCTCTGTAAACTATGAATGTATTTTGTAAATTAAATACAAATAAAAGCAACACATCGGTCATAGTCTGGTTCATTACATATATTTTAGCTAATTATTCTGAGAAATCACCCTTGAGATGGACTTCTTCATGTATAGTATACTATAGAAGTGTCACTGTTAAAATTTTTCATGTATTGTGTTTGCCTTCCAGAAACGATGCTGCATTCATGCACTGAGGGAAACTTTGGAGCTTGGAGTTATGACTTTTACCTTTCCACTTCATATTTTGTATGACTCAGGATGTCTTTGGGTGAGGAAGAATAAGTCCAAGTGATTTTTCTCATATTAGATTAATGAGAAATATGCCTCAGAATTTAGCAGACTGCATTCAGACCACAAGCTAATAACACAGCACAGACTTTTTTTTTTCTTTTCTGTTTCCAACTTTTTGGACACCCTGTAGTTTTTGATAAAATTATCTTACTATAAATACACTATTATTGAATGCAGGTGATCTCTAAAGGAAGGGTATTTGAAATCAAAAAATCTATCAGTATGCTGTGTAAAGTACAGTAGTACCTTGAGATACGAGTGCCCCAACGTACGAGTTTTTTGAAATACGAGCTGTCACTAGGTCGGTTTTTTGCCTTGAGTTACGAGCCAAAATTCGAAATACGAGCCATCAAAGAGCATTCCGAGGAACTGACGACAGAGGAGTTGACGGAACTACAGACACGACAACATACGGAGGTTCTGCAGGAGATCGGTATCGCGGAGAATCAATCAATCAATCAATCAACATTTATTTATATAGCACATATTCATACAAAAAAATGTAGCTCAAAGTGCTTTACAAAATGAATAGAAAAATAGAAGACACAATAAAAAATAAACATAAGTCAACATTAATTAACATAGAATAAGAGTAAGGTCCGATGGCCAGGGTGGACAGAAAAAACAAAAAAAACTCCAAAAGCTGGAGAAAAAAATAAAATCTGTAGGGGTTCCAGACCAAGAGACCGCCCAGTCCCCTCTGGGCATTCTACCTAACATAAATCATCATATTTTCATGGAAGGACCTGATGATGATGGTCACGTAGACTTCTGGCTTTCAGTCCATCATTGTTGGAGCATCATGATGCTTTGAGTAGGTGGTGGTGGCGCAGGCCGCCACCACAAAACCGGAAAAAGAAACAGAAGAGAGAGTAGGGGTCAGTACGGATTTTAGAGCCACCATGAATAGTTATTATGATGAATTGAACACACAGAGTATCAGGATTATGTTAAAGTGAAGTTATAAAAAGGCCATGTTAAAGTAATGTGTTTTCAGCAGTGTTTTAAAGTGCTCTACTGTATTTGCCTGGCGAATTCCTATCGGCAGGCTATTCCAGACTTTAGGTGCATAGCAGCAGAAGGCCGCCTCACCACTTCTTTTAAGTTTAGCTTTTGGAATTATAAGGAGACACTCATTTGAAGATCTAAGGTTACGATTTGGAATATAACGTGTCAGGCATTCCGATATATAAGATGGAGCGAGATTATTTAAGGCTTTATAAACCATAAGCAGTATTTTAAAGTCAATCCTGAATGACACAGGCAACCAGTGTAGTGACATCAAAACTGGAGAAATGTGTTCGGATTTTCTTTTCCCAGTTAGGATTCTAGCAGCTGCATTCTGCACTCGTTGCAAATGATTTATGTCTTTTTTGGGTAGTCCTGAGAGGAGTGTGTTACAGTAATCTAGTCTACTGAAAACAAAAGCGTGAATTAATTTCTCAGCATCTTTCAATGATACAAGAGGTCTAACTTTAGCTATGTTTCTTAAATGAAAAAATGCTGTCCTAGTGGTCTGATGAATATGCGATTTAAAATTCAGATTACAGTCAACGGTTACCCCTAAAGGCAGAGGCAGAGGAGGTTACCTCATAAAGTGAGATAAAGGAAGTGTTTACAATTTGGGAAAAAGTTTCGAACCTCAAAGAAAAGAAACACCCTGAAAAAGTTACAACTGATAGTGCAGCGGAGCAATTTAATGACACTTGCC
Source organism: Polypterus senegalus (assembly GCF_016835505.1). Classification (NCBI taxonomy): domain Eukaryota; kingdom Metazoa; phylum Chordata; class Cladistia; order Polypteriformes; family Polypteridae; genus Polypterus; species Polypterus senegalus. The sequence continues at coordinate 97,851,484 of NC_053171.1, read as the reverse complement.
TAACATTTGACTTTATTGAAAAGAAACATCCTGAAAAAGTTACAACTGATCGCGCAGCAGCTGTATTTAATGACACTTGCCTAACGCATTTTAGAAACATTCTAAAAGAGAGGATGAAACAGACCTCATTGGACAGGTTTTTATCGAAAACCCCTGCAGACGAAAGTAAGGAAGGTGTGGCGAAAAGGGCAAAAATCAGTGAATAACATTCAGTTGTTCAGTTCAGCCTTTCTCCACCACCTCCGTCAGCATCTTCAACTCATCTGATCTCCAAGGTAAATGCTGTACATTATACTGTACTTAATAAAACCAATTTATTGCAGTACATTCTATTGTATTGTGTTTTTATACAATATTTGTTATTTATAAGTACATTTTTCTTATTTAAAAACATGTAACAAAAAAATTGCAGTGTTTTTTAGGGGTCCGGAAAAGATTAATGGCATTTCAATTCATTCAATAGGGAAAATTGATTTGAGATAAGAGCATTTTGACTTAAGAGCTCGGTCACGGAACGAATTAAACTCGTATCTCAAGGTATCACTGTACAGCATATTTTCCTGTTTTAATATATAGAAAATTAAACAATTCTTGTGGTATTGTTCCAATCTAAACTTGCCACTTAAGGAAAACCATAAGAATAGTCTCTAAGGTTTTAACAGTGCTTGTAGGTTTAAAGCTTCTGTTTGTGTAGTTATGATCTCCTGTGACTATATATTAATATAATTAGAATAATAGAGTTTATTATTAGGTGTATAAAGCAATGCCATCACGATGCTTTATTCCTTTTTATTGATTTATTTCCTCTTATTTCTGCTGCTATAGTGTGCTTAGTGGCTTAAACCAGTTCTACTGGGTTATCAAAATGGGCTCATTTGACTAATGAATGAGCTTTTATTTTTGGTGCAGCTACTAAAAGAATGAATGGAAGGAAAAATAGTGATTGTATCACTTTATATTAGAACCAACAAGAGTTTTTAATCCACCCTAAAAGTTTCTTTGTCTTTCTGCAATGTAACAATCTATACTAATAAAAGGCAAAGCCCTCACTCACTCACTGACTCACTCACTGACTCACTCACTGACTCATCACTAATTCTCCAACTTCCCGTGTGGGTGGAAGGCTGAAATTTGGCAGGTTCATTCCTTACAGCTTCCTTACAAAAGTTGGGCAGGTTTTATATCGAAATTCTACGCGTAATGGTCATAACTGGAAGCAGTTTTTCTCCATTTACTGTAATGGAGATGAGCTTCAACGCCGTGGGGGCGGAGTTTCGTGTGACATCATCACGCCTCCACGTAATCACGCAGTACATAGAAAACCAGGAAGACCTCAAAAAAGCGCTGAAGAAAACATGCATTATATAATTGAGAAGGCAGCGAAACAATAAGAAGCGAGCAAGTGACATATAGAACCATATTCATGAGTTCTGCTACTTCGGAAACAAAGCACGATGTAAACCTACACTTTAAATTAAGTTCATAGACAGGCTGCCTCTGGCGTTTGTAATTTAGTGCCTGCGGGTGAAGGACTGTGCTTATGGAGAGGAAGATGAGATGGTCAGGGTGGTGTTTGACACAAACTCAGCGAAACTGCGAGAGAAAGTTTTAAGTGCCAGGACTAAGGTAACATTAAATACAGCCATGGACATAGCACGAGATGGCACCAGCACAGCTGGGAACCTTCGATTCAAGTATACCGAGTGGCTCACGTGAACTGGCGCAGTGCACAGATAAAAGCAACAGTTCCAAAGAGCTGAACAAAACCGAATTACACAATTGAAAAGGCAGCAAAAAATATGAAGCGTCTGATAAGCATATTCATAAATCCAGCTACTGCGGAAACAAAGCACAAACCTGTCTGTCATCTTTACAACGATTGACAAACACGGAATGTAACTTGAACACAACACATCCTACAAATACGAACCTGATTGAAAGAAATAATGATAATCAAATCCTTGATGACAGCAACACTCAGTAACATTCACAAAACAAATACTGTATATTGAAAGTCATGTTACGTTATTTTTAAAATGTTCCCTTTTCTTTTTCTACCTTTTTTAACACACTACTTCTCCGCTGCGATACGCGGGTATATATATATATATATATATGTATACAGTATATATATATCCCGCTCTACATACTCGAATAATGGATACTTTATTCGCCATCAATGATTGTTTTGGTAAAGCCATACTCAGTGTATTCATTAGATGAGCGGTAAAAAGTAAGAGCGAGGGAGGATGACTCATTGAGGCATGCAGGCTGTAGTCTTGCGTCAACTCTATCTGAATTGCGCGATCACATTTGAAAAACATATCTTTTCAAGTTCTATTTAGTCCATATGTGTCAAACTCAAGGGCGGGCCACATCCGCCCGTGTAATTATATCCGCCCGAGATCATTTTATATACTGTATTATTGTTATTAAAACCGGTATATGAAGCGCTGGTAACACAATAAACTACAGATCCCATAATGCAGCGCTTCAGCTGCCTTGCATCAGGGTAACCTGAATGCAATTCAGAAGATACAGAAAACAGCATAATTAAATAAGAATCTGACACTTCAGCGGACGTTTTAACCCGTGCACAATCACAAAGTGATTTCAAGTGAAGCTGCTTTTATGGGAGACACAAATGCACCAGTTCACCTTGCCCCACTTTCCCTGTTGCCAAGTACTGTTAAACCAAGTCGTCACTACGGTGTTCCCAAATCGCACTTTGCTGATAAACTGGCGCACTCGCACTGAGTTTGCACGGCGCTTTGGTGACTTTGATGAACAAAAAAAGTCCGTCTACATGCGGCTCGAACCTTGTGCATGTTTGGTAGCACATATCTGTGTGAGAAGCTCTTCTCAGTGATAAAGACTAACAAAACAGCACACAGGAGATGCCTCACTGATGAGCACCTGCAATCCATCCTGAGAATCTCCACAACACAGAACCTCACAGCAAACAGAAACGAACTTGTGGCCAAAAAGATGCCAGGCGTCCAGCTCTAAAATGACATATGAGCAAAGACAACTGAATGATTTGATTTGTTATTGCACGTAAGGCGGAGTCAACCGTTTTAACAAGCAGCGTATTGCACTGATCTGAAATAGCTGTGTGTGTATATATGTAGATATGTATGTATATGTATATATATGTTTATATATGTGTGTGTGTATATATGTATAGATATGTATATATATATATGTTTATGTGTGTGTGTGTAATATATATATATATATATATATATATATATATAACAACACTCATCACTCACAACAGTGACAAAACAATTACATTGACAATCAGGTTACGTTATTTTAAAAATGTTTCCTTTTCTTTTCATTGCTTCTTTAACATACTACTTCTCCGCTGTGAAGCGCGGGTATTTTGCTAGTTCTAAAATAAACTAAAGGTAATGTTGCTTGTAACAAGTTATACTAAAGCATCTTACAACAATGCTTCCAAAAGTCAGATGAGCAGCTTCTGTAAGGACTCATGTTTTTGTGAAATGCATAAAACTATCCAGAGTGATCATCCTCTTGGGAAGAAAGTGATTTTGTCTTATTTCATGTTTCCCATCCAGAGGTTTGAGAAGGAAACACAGCGTTTGCTCCAGTCATTGTAGTGCTGTATTAATTCTCTGGAACACTTTGGGAATTCGCATGTTTTCATTTGTGACACCATTCAACAAGTACATTAAGAAGATATCATGATTGTTATTATGTCAACTGCATTTGAAGTAACATGCATTGATTTGTATGACATTACACTTTTCATTTCCATCATTTAATATATGAATTTTTGAAAGTTCCACGTTCCAAAAAATTAAAAACATGTTTGTCGTTGATTCTATTGCTGTTATATACAGTACATACTAGGGGGATCCCCCCTGCTCTCTTTGCTTGCCAACCCCCCCTGGCCTGCACTACGCGCCAGCCACTTTGCATCTCTGCCACTTGCGTTGGTAAGAGGGGGGCTGAACGCGCCCCAAGTAGACATGGTCGCTCCTCCCAAATTCTCTCTTAAACGGTAATACAATGGGAAACTAATACAGCTTATTTTTTACCTCCTCTTTGCTCAATCAGCTGCTGCTACTGCCGTGCCGCGTGATTTGCATCTCACACGGCACTTCGAACATTTTAAAGCCTGTACAGCAGCTGTCTTTGTCATCTACTCTTTATCTTTTACTTCTGGCCCTGGGCATGGTAAAATCTTTTGGCAGAAAGTCTCATCTCACAGAACGTAAGTTCTTGATAGTTTATAATTTAAAAACGGAATAAGAATCTGAAAATCTAACAACATCACATTAAAGTTCGATAAATTCTGAAAAGAATGATACCAAACATATATATGTAGTTTTTAAAATAAGCCTGATTTAAAGAGTGACAAAATACGTGAAATGAAAAGTCACATAAAATCGTTACACAAAATTGTTGCACTTTTAGGCTTAGGTTTTTATACATACAGAGTAGATATACAGGTGTGGCAGAAAAGTAATGAGACTGGCAACACGGCAAGCGATCTGGCAACGCTGCGCTGTTGTCCTTGATAGAGCACGTGTATCAGTACCCTCCCATAGCTCAGTGCAAGTTTCAACTCCTTCCGTTAACTACGTGATTTTTTTGACTGCTATTAACAAAGTTGTGTTTTTGGTTGTGTGTCACGCAAAATGGAAAAGCGGAATTTGGAGCAACGTTGTGCCATTAAATTTTGTGTTAAGCTTGGAGAATCGGCAAGTGTGACGTTTGAAAAGTTAAAAGAGGCCTATGGGGAACATTCTTTATCCCGAGCTCAAGTTTTTCAGGGAGGCCTTCAACTTCGAAAACCAATGAAAACATCGAACGTGTGAACACTCTTGTGAGATCAGACCATCGTTTAACATTAAGAATGTTGAGTAAACAATTAAATTTGAACAGATTTATCGTTCATCAAATTTTGACTGAATATTTGCACATGCGAAAGGTCTGTGCCAAAATGGTGCCGAAAAACCTCACAATTGAGCAGAAGGACAATAGAAAAAACGCATTCCTGTGGTTCCCCAGCCCCCTTATTCACCTGACCTCAGTCCGTGTGACTTTTTCCTTTTTCCTAAACCTCAAAGGACGTCATTTCGGGACTTTAGAAAACATCCAAAAGAGTGTAACGGACATGCTGAAGACCATACCGGTTGAAGACTTCCAGCGCTGCTACCAACAGTGGGAACAACGTCTCCATCGGTGTGTAGCTGCCCAAGGGAACTACTTTGAAGGGGATAACATTGATGTTTGAAAAAAATAAAAACTTTGGTAAATAAAAAATCAGTCTCATTACTTTTCTGCCACACCTTGTATACGTAGTGTGAAACAAAATGCTTTGACACAGGAAAAGATTTGGGGCAGCCACCAGTATACTTGAATAAGGCCGCAAAAAATCAAGATTTGGCAGTACAGTATTGTGCAGATTGAGACCAAAACACAACTGAATTCACAAGAGGAAATTGTCTGGCTTTTAAAGCAGGTCGGTGGAAGTGATGTCAATGGGGCTGGACCTGGAAGTGATGTCATTGAGCCCAGAACCAGAAGTGATGTCATCAGACTTGGGGGTGAGCAGACGAAAATGATGTCATCTGGCCCAGTCAGAATTTCCTGTGTTTGGTCTGCAGGGATAAAAGAGAGCGGTTTACTGCACCCCACCACACCCTGGCCTGGAGTGGAATTACCTTCTTTTGGTCCTTCTGGCTGCCTCCCATGCACATGTGTATGACAGTAGACACATACATTACAGTATATATATATATATATGCCAGGACATGGCTAATGGGGACGGATTTGTCAGATATTACAGGGAAGGATTTGACTGTGACACTGCCTCTAACCTAATTCCCATATGCCTTAGAACGAAGGAGGGCAATCCGTAGGACCATTGATGTCATTTCTGCAGGGAACCTCGATTAGCCCACCTGTTCCACTTGGAATCCACTATTTAAAGCCACCGACTGCAGGAAGTCATAGACATTCTGGACCCAGACTTCATGTGGAAGAGTTCCATGAAGAGCTCTTTTTTGCAGAATCACATCAATATTGACAATTTCTTTCTACTTTTGAAATTACCAACTTTTCCAACTTGGACATTAAACAGGGTTACCAATAATAAACTCTTATTTTAAAATATATGTGTTTACACAAGAAGGGACTCCCTCTTTTGTATACATATATCCAGAAATTACCAGAATCAGCCAATAGCATGAGAGTAGAGTGTAGTTGTTGAATATCCCACTAGGCATCATATGCCCACAGTTCGTTTAATCAGTTCACTCAGATGCAGCATGATGAGTTGATCGAGTGTGCATTTCTTGCGTTGGTACCACTTTAGTTTAGGAACTGCAAAAATGCATCTATTTCTAATTTACTTTTATATACCAAAACCTTAACAAGCATTTGTTTGGGTCTTCAATACACTTACAAAAGCAAGGCAGAAATGTTTAATCATCTCTCCAGTGTGACCTACTAACAAAACTTCGCTTTCGAGTGGTCTCTGATGGCTTAACTTGATGTTACATATTTAGTATAAGACCTATAAGTATTAACAAGTAATTTTACCATCCTGTCAATATGCCACACTGCACAGAGATGAATACCCTATCCACTGATAAGTGTTATGAAGACCAAATGATGCCTTTGTTAAGGTCTTGTTAGATAAGAGTAAATGAGCAATAAATGCATTTTGGCAGTACCTTAACTAAAGTGTTACCGTGTATTTATTCTACAGTTGTGCTCGTGACTTGAGCGATTTTCTTTTCTCCAAGCCACTATAGCAGCTTTTCAAGAGATAATGATGGTTGTGTTTTTTCAGCATTGATGGCTTTGTTCATAAAGAGTTTGTTCACTGTGAATGGAATGTTAATCAGCGATATTACACTAAACTGCTAACGCGACTATGGAATTTTGCACCATGACAACACATCAAGACACAACGCATTGTCAGTCAAAGCATTTTTGACCAAAACCAATGCCTTGCACAGCCCCCCACCCCTGTCTTTGCCAGATCTCGCTCCCTGTGGCTTCGTTCCATTCCTGAAATTCATGTTGAGACTGAAGGTAACAAGATTTCCTACTTTGTTAGAAATCCTGGAAAACATGCAGGAGGCTCTAGACATGATAACAAGTGATGAGTACAGAAAATGTTATTAGGAATGGATGAAGCACTGGCATGAGTATTTTGAAGGTGACTAAAAGGGAATTGCTGTAATTTTCACAATAAATGTTTTAAGTGTTTTAAATGTTTAAGAATTCTATGAATTTCTGGGCCCTCCTTCAAGAATGCACTGAGAAACAGCGTAAAGGGATCATAAATGGACACACATATGCATAACAGCAAGTGCTACATTTACCCTTCATCTCTCAGTAACTCATGTAAACTAAACCTAAAATACCATCTGGAAAAAAATACCTGTAAATAAAATGCAATAATTCAACTTGTATTGAATATGCTAACTTGCTAATCTTTAAACCAAAACAGGATGTGCGCAGCTGTAATCCTTCAAAGGAAAAATATTTGTGTACCATATGGCCAGCTGCACCATTGTAAGATGGCTCTCACAGAAGTCCAGTCTCCAATATTGATTTTTACTGGAAAAATATTTGTCTCTCATCCTTATTTAAAGGCTACAGGCTGCTAAAGTGATAACTTAACAAACGTGAGGTTAAAAACTGTACATTTGTTTCCAACTGGTTATAGTATTGCGGATTGTGAAACTGCTTTATCATGTCTAAACTCTACTTGACAAATTTAGCGATAACTTATCAAAGCTGTCTTTGCTTAAATTAATGGCTGAACTAATTTAAACACAATTTATTTCTTTTATCACAAAGCTGTTTTACTGCAATCAGTACTCAAAGAAATACATTATAGTGACTAGGCTGTCCTGGCAGTCTATATTAATATAGTTTATTAAGAAGTGCTATTTGTTTTTCATTAGATCTTCCTCCTTGTAAACTCTATCTCTGCGGTGGGCTGGCGCCCTGCCCGGGGTTTGTTTCCTGCCTTGCGCCCTGTGTTGGTTGGGATTGGCTCCTGCAGACCCCCCCGTGACCATGTGTTAGGGTAGAGCACGATGGAAGATGACTGCCTGGATATAGCAGGTTGGATAATGGATGGATGGATTAATCATATCTTGTAGCTATCGCTAAGGCCATATAAACGATTACAGATTTGTTCAACGACACCTGATTATCATTTTTTATGATCTTGTTTAACACAAAGAGAAAATGGATTGTTCATTCACAGTTTAGGGGGTCACCTTGTATAGTACAGTCATCAACTGTTTTTTGTTTTTTTTTGTGTGAGAGATATAGTGTTGTTTTAAGATTAAGATGAAAAGACCCCTACAAATTTGAGTATCTTGACGGACTCACTTTTTGAGTAAAAGGTGCCATTTTGCTTGACTTCTCACTACATTCATAATGGCTAACACGGTACAACACCCCAGCACTTGAGTCATTCTTATAGACTTCTGTTTTTGTAACTTATGAGGGGGAACACAAAGATTTCTAGAATTGTTAAAAAAAAGTAATCATTACTATTATTATTATGTGTCCTGCGGTGGGTTGGCACCCTGCCCAGGATTGGTTCCTGCCTTGTGCCCTGTGTTGGCTGGGATTGGCTCCTGCAGACCCCCGTGACCCTGTATTCGGATTCAGCGGGTTAGAAAATGGATGGATTATTATTATGATTATTTTACATCAATTCCATTATAGTCGCCATCAAAATACTCCTCTTCAGATGTGATAAACTCATTCTAGCACTTCTCCTGGAGTCATTTCCTTGAACTCATATTTTGTTACCCTATCTGCACCTTCCTGCAATGTTTTTCTGGATTTCATTTATGGCAGCAAATTATCTTCCTTTAAGTCTCCATTTTAATTTTGGGAACAAAAATATGTCACAGGGAGCGAGATCTGGTGAATTTCCTGGGGTGAACAATGTCGTATGTGCAGGTGCATTGTCATGGTGCAAAATGTAGTTTGGTGTGTGCCGCTGCTCCAGACATGTTTTTCTGATGCTTTTGCACAGACACCTCACCAATTTAATGTAATTTTGGTGATTAACACTCTGTTCACGGGGAAACTCTTTATTAACACATCTGTCAACTTTCAGAAAAGACCACACAGCCCGCACAGAGCAATCTAACTAACATTAAGTGCTTCCTCATTGTTTCCAGGCTTCATCCCAGAGCACTGAACGCTGTGGCTCCTGTGGACAGCCTTCATTTAGAATCAATAGTATAATAATAATAATTAGTAATGCACAAGATTACCTGTAATTTTATCGATCTTGTGTCAGATCACATCCATCCTAAATGCGAAGCACTCCAGGGTACACTTGGTAGTGCACTGAGACCACCCTTTTTCCAAAGAGGCTCATCAGAGTGAGATCTGCATATTCACATTTACCTAAATGAACCAGACATTCAGGGAAATCACACCAGAGTTTGAAAAAGCTACACCAAACGAACTAGGTGTGAAAACATCATTAATGTCCCTGAAGATTATTTTCTTCCTGCTTTGTGTTTGCATGTGACAATGACGCGGCCGCCTCTACATCTTTGGACATAAGTCTTCTCCTACACATTGAATTAAATATACACTAGCTCCTCCAACTTTCGACTGTAGTACAAGCCACAGTTTTTTTCTAGATCTCAGAAACTTTGATTCTAAGGTGTTGTGTGGTCCTGCTCAAAGCTGCACATAACAGTAACAGGCAAATGCAAGAGAGAGTAAATATCACAAAATGAAATCCATGTACTGATTCACTGGAAATAGTTAAGATGTATCTTCTAAAGACTGAAGCCCTAGTAATTTCTGATGATAAATTCCATTTTTTGGTCATTTTCTCAGCAATGTTTTAAGAATATTTTAGCTATTTCCCTTAGTCGTCTGTATTGTTTTGTTTATGCAATTATTTTAAATAAGAAAAATAAATTTACAAAGGGGTGGCATGGTGGCGCAGTGGTAGTGCTGCTGCCTTGCAGTTAGGAGACCCGGGTTCGCTCCTCCCTGCGAGGAGTCTGCATGTTCTCCCTGTGTCTGCATAGGTTTCCTCCCACACTCCAAAGACATGCAGGTTAGGTCCATTGGCGATCCTAAATTGTCCCTGGTGTGTGTGTACCCTGCGGTGGGCTGGCACCCTGCCTGGGGTTTGTTTCCTGCTTTGCGTCCTGTGCTGGCTGGGATTGGCTCCAGCAGACCCCCGTGATCCTGTAGTTAGGATATAGCTGGTTGGATAATGGAAATTTACAAAGTAAAGTTGTTAACAAAACAAAGTACTGTATTCCTCAGCAAACACAGTGGGCCTGTATACCTCATAAAACCAAACCAAATGTCTTTCTCTATTTAATTTATCATTTTAATAAAAATAAATAATGTTGCAGTGATTTTTTTAAATGAGTATATAAACATCTGTGAATGCATTTTTAATATTTTTGTCATATTAATATAAGTACAAATAATTGTACTTGGTAAACTCATTGGAGTTAACCTTGACCTTGTTGATAAATAAAGGCATTAAGCGCACTTGAAAGTTCTGAGTGATAAGATTGTCTCCGTAATAGCGTACGTCCTCAAAAATGGTTGTCATAGAAACATTGTAGAATTTTAGTGGAATACAAATGCCTTCTTTCATGTTATTTGTTTCAAACAGCTTAGATCAACTAAGACTTTATTTTTGGGATTCTTGGAGTGCCAAGATGAAAAATTTGCAGCCTTTAAAATTGTACATTTTCATCTAAATTGCCTCAGGGTTTGGCAATAGAAAACACATCTGCTTTTTCGTTTTTGTCCCTTTTATCTTATCTGGAATAGGGATTTTTGATATTAAAACTATACAGAACTGAATTCTTAATTATTAAGTTACAGTTTTGGCCATTTAAGCTCCTTGTGAATAAAATACTTACATACAGTAGTATTTTGAAAACTTTGGAATTTCTGAAATTACGATGGATGAACATATTTATGTTAGTTTAGTGCAGGGCTCAAGTAATTTGCCTAAAGACACAAGAAAAAGTTTGATTTATATATAGTTACAGAGCACCTCTTAGAGAATAGCCTTTAAATGGAACAAAGTGGTTAAAAAGAATAAAATGGCAAGCACAACTGAACCTTGAATACTGATTAAAAGGTTTATAAAGCTGAGTCCCAGAATCTTGTGTCAAAAGTGATCTACTGTTTTTGTGAGAATGTCGCTGGCAATGAGGAGTTCACGTTCATATCTCCAGTTCCATAGACTCTGTTGCTCCCTGTTTTCACACAGTTACTCGACATCGGTATGGGACTGGTACATTCTTTACGACTGAGGGATATTTGTTATTTATATTTTGGACCTTTCCTTTGTGTTGTGTATTCATGCTGCCACTTAGTAACTTTTGCCTACTTTCTTAAACTCTGTACAAAGTGTGACAAAGCTATCTAATCACCCATGCAATATAAGATTACTTGTCCAGTACTTGATTAATGTCCAGTCGACATTCAGCCTATCATCATTTATCCTATACTTGCAACTATACTACTCTGTCATTTTCCATCAACGTATCTGTTTTTCAGTGTAATTTCTTCTGTTATTTATAGCTCTGGACATTGTCACATGCATGCACTTGGGAGGCAGCTTCAGGGCTCTGGTGATGGCGCTCTGTTATAATGCCCTCTCTCTGCACATCGGAAGATTGACAGCCATTCCACTGTTGACATCACTTCCATTGTATGCTCTCCTGGGCCCACACTTTCCTTCCTGGAATCCATATGACATGAATTTTGGCAATTCTGAGTCAGATCTATACTGAACTCCCATCTTAAAAGATGTTATTTTCATCTTTGTAAAAAGATCAATTTTGCTTTCGTTTATTTTCATTATACAGGCTCATGGATGTGCCCCAAACCTTTTTCTGCAATGTCCTGCTGTTCAGAAATGATTAATCAGCAATCCTGCCGACTACGCCACTGTAAGAAAATAAGCAAACGCAGAAAATGGTTCATAACCAGAGCCTTAAGCTGCCTCCCATGTGCATGTGTGTGACAAAATATACTGCGTAAAATGGGGAAGATTTTTATATAATTTAGTGAAACTGATATTAAAATTTGTTTTGCAGGCAATTTCGCAATTGTGAAATGTTAAACTCAGTAAAGAATTTTCAGGGGGTTTAAAGGTTCTTATTTGGGGTGTAAAACAAAGAATATTATTAAAGCTTTGTTCACACTTACAGCTGTGTTTACCTGCATTCTTTTTGGTAGCCACATGAAGCATGTAATCACTACAACACCGATAAAATCAATTCTACTTATGTGACATGCTGTTTATATTCCATGTGAAGACACCACCAAAACACAGCAATGTGCACATTACTGTTTTCTTCACAAAAACCCTCAGTTAATAGAAAGTCACTGCTTCTGAACCACTCACTGGCAACTGGCTTATCCAGCGTTTCTCAACCTTTAAGTATTTGCGACCCGAGTTTTCATAACAGTTTTAATCGTGACCCCCTAACGTTTTTTGAAACCCTAATAAAATTTATTCCTATATTTTTTGCTGCCGATACACCACTACAAGCTTTACTATACCTACTTAACTTTTGTCGACATTTATCTAACTCTATATTTATTTTTCTAGTATCAGAATGTATTTTAAGTTGATTTGTTTTGGTTTCAATAGATGTATTTTTCATATTTTCGATTCTTGTTTTCTTTTTTTCACATCTTTGCGCCCCTTCTTTTGTTAGGGGGGGCGCGCCACACAGGTTGAGAACCGCCGGACTTATCCAAGTTGAGGATACAAACACTTCTGGTGATTTTTTTTTTCTGCCACTAGAAATCCATCCATCCATCCATTGTCCAACCCGCTATATCTTAACTACAGGGTCATGGGGGTCAGCTGGAGCCAATCCCAGCTAGCACAGGGCACAAGGCAGGAAACAAACCCCAGGCAGGGCGCCAGCCCACCACAGACCATTAGAAATCATTTTTAAATATTAAAAGACAAACTGACACATTTTTAATCAGTGCATGAAAACACTTCCCAACAGGAACTAAACAGCTCTCTTCTTTTGTGAATTACAAGAATTTTGCTGGAGGTAAAAAGCAATTTATTTGGCAAAATCTTTTGTCAAAGGTGGGTCCCATTTTTTAAAAAGAGGTACAAGACATTGTACTCAAGTTAATGAGAGACTATGCCAGAAAATGGAACAGCAGTTCCATCCAATAGTTTAGCCTCAGATTCAGGAGGATTCGCTCCTGGCCATGGAACAAAAGAACAATTTGGTGTGCTGAAACATTAAACACAAGGCAAAACAGATCATCAGATCTAACACATGTGGACCTTTGGATAACTTTTTTCAAAGAGAAAACCCATTCACATACACAATAAACGAGAAAAATGCAAACAATTTGTGTTCGAATATGACAGTGTAGTCCGGCGATTAGAACATGGCATGACTATAGAAAAAATGGAGAGAAGAGTAAATGGCTGGATTTGAAAATTCAATTCAACTAAAGAAATGGATTAAAAGTTTTAGGAAATAGTTATTAGAAAACGGAATGAAAAGCTTTTACTTAATGAGACGGACTGCTTTGGTGGATCTCTGTTTTATATGTTTAATAAAGTGAGGCAAAGTATAGATAGACACAAGTGAGTGGTTGCTTCCGACTTTAGCAAAGGCTTTTTTGAGAAACAGATCTCATCTTATCTTTTAGTAGAAGCTCGACATCATATTTTGACAATTAATTTGACTTCATTTTTATGATAGTTTTTTGTTTTTTTTCTATTCTGTCTTTAATAATTTTGTATAGTACTGTAGTGGTGTTGCTCTGAATATGATTTCACTATAAATTGACAGGTTGTTACATTGACATACAGAGTCTGATGAGTAAGGTAAGTCCTTGTGGGCTCATGTTAAAAGTTAAAAATGTTCTTTTTGTCTTTTGTAAGATGAGAGGCTTAGGGGCATTTTCAGACATTTTGCTCACCAGTGTCTCTCTCTCTTTTTCTCTAAAGGTTCTCCCCGTCACACTTTGGTGGCTCTATGCCACATTTTGTGCCACTAACAATATGCTGCATATTCGTTTTACATGACCAGTGGGAATAACACTTTTGTAGTTTATATTGTGGAAAGTTCGGACCCGGACACAAACAGGCAGTCACAGAATGTCCCAAACACACGTTTCAGTGCACAGAATAATAATAATAATAAAGTTCCTTTTCGCTCTCTCTTCTGCCGCCTCCAACTCCTCCTTCTCAAGGTCCATCCTCTTCCACCCGACTCCGGCTCCCGAGTGGAGTGAGGCAGCCTGTTTTACACAGCACCTGCAAGTGCTCCCCAATTAACATCTAGCAGTACTTCCGGGTGTGGCGGAAGCACTGCATATCCAGATGCCAGAGCTGTCCCGGCGCCCCCTGGTGGTGGACACATCGCTCCACATGGTAGAGCTCCCCGGGTCCGTGGCCCCCATACAATCCAGGGTGGCTGCCCTCTTACATTCCAGAGAAGACACTGCCCTTCTCCTGGTCCTTCCCTTCTCGCGGCGTCCCGGTGGGGCAAGGTCCCCGTTATCAGCAGCCAAATACGTTTGCAGAGTTAATGTAATACACTCATTATCATGTAACAACTGAAGCAAATAATCAGTTTATAATCAAGCCATTTTCTTCACACTGAGTAGCAGAATTGAGTTGCAAAATTCAAAATGTGTTTGTTAACTCTTAGGCATATCCCCAGAATTTTAGTTTCATTTGTCTATCAGCCTGACAACAATTCTTTACCCTTTGGATAGAAATTAAAAGTCCTTATCAAAAACTCAGATGAAAATGGGAACATCCTGTACACTTCCCAAAGAAGAAACCCCAGCTGCTACTCAAACATGAACATTAGAACATTAGAACACTCTAGACGAGAACAGGCCATTCAGACCAACAAAGCTCGTCAGTCCTATCCACTTATTTCTTCCAAGAAAACATCAAGTCGAGTTTTGAAAGTCCCTAACGTCTTACTGTCTACCACACTGCTATCGTGTCTATCGTTCTTTGTGTAAAGAAAAACTTCTTAATGTTTGTGCAAAATGAAGGACACAAACTGCCCAAAATGTCACTATTTTTACTATATGAATATTATTTTATTCAGGACTGTTAAATCGTTTTCACAATTTGATCAATCTCCTATCCAATGGACAATAACTGGTTAAACTGCTGTCATGAGCTGCCCTGTTCTTTTCTTTCCATTCAATTTATGACTCATTTTACAGTAAAATTCCAAATCAGCAAGCAATTTACTACGCACGAGAAAGCAACCAAAACTGGATTTTGGGTAATATTGTTGGTGTCAGTTTAGTTCATATTGTTAGTCATGTTTTTTATAATGAGAGTGAATAAAAATATCCTCAAATATCATTTTGTTTTTTATTATTATTATTTAGGATATTAAAAGCAGAACTGGTGACTAACTGAATGACATTTCTCTGAGCAATCTCTTTCCATTGGTTTAAAGACAGTGAATACCATATTGCCATACCCATAATAACCAGCAAACTGATGTTTTGCTACATTGAAGACATCAAAAGGCATCGAGATTCTAAGCATAGCAAGTGGCTCTGATTTAGTTGTTCAGCATTCCTGTCATAATACTCTCTAGTAAAAATATGCAGTATATAATTCTTTCTATTTTGTCTTCCAATCTATCAGAATCCCTCCCACACGCAGCTCACTGTCTCACGCTCAATTATGCAGTCTGCTAGAGGGCACTCTACACATACATACAATACGGAATATTTTACCATTTATGTCTTTCTTGATTCATCTGGATCAGATATTTGCTCTGCTTGATTGGTATCACTGTAGATAAGGCAGATTTCTAGGATTATCTCCATTTCTCCCCTCCTAAATAAATGCATAGTGCAGAACATACTATAACATTGACGAAAAAACCTTTAGAATAACTAAACAAATATTTATCATTCAATGTTATTAATTATTGATGATTCATTAATCAGTACTTTTCACGTGAGATTTTTTAACATGACATTTATATTGACTTAATTTTTGTTGCAATGGTGCTTTCTTTATTTGTTTCAGCGGTTTTTACTGAATTCTTTTATACCTTCAGGATTTTATTAAGTCTGGAAGAATTGGTTAGAGAATGGGTTCACAAACCCTGAATATCATATTGTTTAAAGTTAGCTCTATCAGACATCCCTTTTCACTTCTTCCTAAAATGTACTTAACATATTATTTGCCAAAAAAAGGAATTACATTTTATTTCTTGTATACTGATTTTATACTGATGCTCACTACTGAGGGCAGAGCCGACTATACTTCCTTAAAAGGCTGGCGTCTTTCAACATCTGTAATAAGATGCTGCAGATGTTCTATTAGACGGTGTGGTGAGCGCCCTCTTCTATGCGATGGTGTGCTGGGGAGTCAGCATAAAAAAGAGGGACAAACTGGTGAGGAAGGCAGGCTCTGTTGTAGGCACAGAGCTGGACAGTTTGACATCCGTGGCAGAGCGACGGGCACTGAGCAGACTCCTGTCAATCATGGAGAATCCACTGCATCCACTGAACAGGATCATCTCCAGACAGAGGAGATAAACGGCAATATTCTCGGTTTTTGATGGCTCCTTATCAGCAATAAGATGCAAATGACAAAAGAAACCAGCAGTTCTCCATTTAGCTTGTTTCCATCTGCAACTGCGTCTATTTATTATGCACCATTTGGTTGAATTAAATGCTTGGATGGAAAGTGAAGAGAGAAAGTGAAGGACTGAGATGGATTTGGATGATATTCTTAGAAAGGAAGAAAACTAAATTCCAGGATATGAGAATGAGCTGACATGGCAGAATTAAAGCACTAGCAAGCCATTAAATTACATTATTAGCAAGGATTGTTTTCTAATTAAGCAACTGGGTTGGAACAAAAACCTGCAGCCACTGAGGCCCTCCAGGACTGACTCTGCCCACCCCTGTGTTATACTGTTCATACAGATGAAACCATTCTGAAAAGAGCAACAGGACTGTTGGAAGCAATCAAAAGCTTAAGAACAGAATACATAGAAGCAAACAGTCAGTAGTTTTTATGTTAGTAATTACGCCATTTTGGATTTCTTTTAGGAATTCTTTCAGATTGCATTTTCAGTATTGTTTTATAGATAAAAGGACCTGTTGACAAAAGGCGTTTAGCTTCTTGAGCAATTTCTTTTGTTGCTGTTGTCTTTTTAAGATCTTACCCGTCTTTTGACTCTTGATTTTGTTGTGTCCTTTATTACTTAGACATTACTGAGCCTGCCCATCTGACTACTCTTCTAGATTCTCCTTTAAATCTGCCCACCCTAAATATGTTTATCTTTTGTGCTTAGTACATGCATATTACAGAGTGCACAATTGTCTTTTGGGGACCACAGGCACTATGTTAAAAGGTGACAAGCTATTGTTCCTAGAGACCTGTGTCGCTGTTTTATACAGAGCAAACATCGTGAGACACTCTTGGAAGTTTTTGTACTTTGTATATTTTCCTTTTTTTGTTTTATACAGTAAATGTATAACACACACAATCTTAGGATAGAATGACCAGACAACCTGTAACTCAAATGTTAGACAAGGGAACTAAAGATTCAACCATTGAGCACCTAATACAAGACACAAAGTTTTACACCTACTAATATGATCAAAGCTTCTGGAACAAGCTGCCATCATCAAAGCAATTTGTCAGTTATTTATATGTAACATTGCAAAGTCTAGAACACTACATGGGATTTTTGGCATACATGAGAGACTCTCCAAGGGTGAGAATGAAACTCCATTTCATCGGAGAGAGACATTCCAGTGCATCTAACCATCCATATGGACATCACAGATGTCGTCCATGTATCACTTTGACTGCTGAATCGAAAGCTTACCCGAGGTGACACTTCTCTACTGACGCTGACCCTGACCCTAACCCTAACCCTAACCCTTAATGCTAAAATTCATTTTCTAGATTTTTATGAAAAGCATTATTATTTAGTAAGCTTTTTGACTTTGAAGTAGAGGTGTGTGTATTTTTATTAGGATTTTACATCTACACTTCTTTTAAGTTTAGCTTTTGGAATTCTAAGGAGACACTCATTTGAGGATCTGAGGTTACGATTTGGAATATAAGGTGTCAGACATTCCGATATATAAGATGGGGCGAGATTATTCAAGGCTTTATAAACCATAAGCAGAATTTTAAAGTCAATTCTGAATGACACAGGTAACCAGTGTAGTGACATCAAAACTGGAGAAATGTGTTCGGATTTTCTTTTCCTAGTTAGGATTCTAGCAGCTGCATTCTGCACTAGTTGCAAACGATTTATATCTTTTTTGGGTAGTCCTGAGAGGAGTGCGTTACAGTAATCTAGTCGACTGAAAACAAACGCGTGAACTAATTTCTCAGCATCTTTCAGTGATAAAAGAGGTCTAACTTTACTTATGTTTCTTAAGTGAAAAAATGCTGTCCTAATGATCTGATTAATATGTGATTTAAAATTCAGATTACAGTCAACAATCACCCCTAAGCTACAGAGCAAACATCGTGAGACACTCTTGGAAGTTTTTGTACTTTGTATATTTTCCTTTTTTTGTTTTATACAGTAAATGTATAACACACACAATCTTAGGATAGAATGACCAGACAACCTGTAACTCAAATGTTAGACAAGGGAACTAAAGATTCAACCATTGAGCACCTAATACAAGACACAAAGTTTTACACCTACTAATATGATCAAAGCTTCTGGAACAAGCTGCCATCATCAAAGCAATTTGTCAGTTATTTATATGTAACATTGCAAAGTCTAGAACACTACATGGGATTTTTGGCATACATGAGAGACTCTCCAAGGGTGAGAATGAAACTCCATTTCATCGGAGAGAGACATTCCAGTGCATCTAACCATCCATATGGACATCACAGATGTTGTCCATGTATCACTTTGACTGCTGAATCGAAAGCTTACCCGAGGTGACACTTCTCTACTGACGCTGACCCTGACCCTAACCCTAACCCTAACCCTTAATGCTAAAATTCATTTTCTAGATTTTTATGAAAAGCATTATTATTTAGTAAGCTTTTTGACTTTGAAGTAGAGGTGTGTGTATTTTTATTAGGATTTTACATCTACTGTAGATTTTACTATTGATAATTTATTTCATTTGCTACTATTTTATTTTAATAAATATTATTGACCAAAGTAATAAAGTAGATACATGGCACCTGGAGTGGGGAGATTGCCACTTTCTTCCCACAGGGTTAGCAGGCTGAAGGTGGATGTCCCCAGAAGAGGACCGCTTAGTGGGAGTAATGTGTCATTAGCTGACAAGTGTCATTAACGAAGATGTATCATCCTTCACGGGTCTAGGTTATTCTCAAGGGCCAAGGCTTATCGACCTTTAGCACGTACTGTAATTTTTATCCGAGGATTCTAAAATGTAGTGAGTTCCTAAATGTAGTACTGAGGAGGGATAGGCTGTGTATTATCACAGCTTAAGTTGATAGTATCTATGTGTGTGTGTGTGTGTTAAGGTTAGGGTGCAAGAGTAGGCCAATCCGTAACAAACTTGGTAAGGCACTACACAACATTCCTCCGTCATGCCCTTCCAGTTTCTCAGTTCCAGAACAACAGCATGGATTATTTAATTGCTCCATATAGCAGAACAATGAACTTTATATTTATGCAGTGATTCCCAGTTTTCTCAGCAGTTACTTTCAATGGTGACACAGTAGTATAATCTGTGCCTTCCAACATGCCATTTAGATTTTATCGCTAAATTTTGGTCAGGCGGCATTTAATTGCCATCATTTGATTTTTTTCCTTGCCGTTTATACAAGATGACAGATTTGAAGCAGCTAAAACCAAGACTTATTGAACCTTACTTTGATGTAACTTTTTGCTGTCTATTAAATAAATCTTGTTTTTGTAGTTAGTAAATACGATGATGCCACTCCTTCAGAGACAACGCAATGGTGAGGCAATTCTTCATTAGCCACATGGACCCTAAAATTACACTAACAAACACATGTCACATGTCAGTGATGGGTCTGGATGCCAGAAGATGGAGGAAAAGGATAAATGACTCCAAGGGAATACTCAGTTTAGGTTTTTAGCAAATGCACTAATGGATGCCATGATCAAAGTAAAGTCTCAGATGAGACAGCAGTAATCGTTGACCAAACTAATAAACCTCTGTGCCCTGCTTCATAGGCACACAGGCAACTTCATACAGCTTTAACTTTACTGGGATTGTCTGCTTGAGATTTCTTAATGCAAGAAAAGCACAGAGGATGGCATGACCAGTGTGCATGTACTTTAATAATAAAAAAACATTTACTGATGGTTTGGGAACACACTGTCTAGTCACCCTAATTTAAGATCTGACAACAAGACTAAAAGAAAGAAAGTAGCATCTGATGCAAGAAAACCTATCAGACCCTAACAAAGGCCTCAAAAGCACTAGCCTATGTGTAGCTTCCAAGGCCATCAATGTGGCCACCTGCCTGTTTTAATGAAGCCCTAAAGGTTCACAGAAAAAAGGCAATGCATAAAAACAAGTAACAAAACACAAAACAACAAGAAAAACAGTTATTTAGGCTTTGAAGCAAAACAGGATCATTTTCTAGGGGTAGCGTGACAATCTTGCTATTTTAAAACAATAAGAAGAGCAGCAATTTTATAGTGGATGAAAATGACTGCTAAGCTCATGTGATGCCCAATGCGTCACACAACCATGCCCTCCAAAAAGGCACATGCTGATCATGTAACCATGCCCTCTCTGCAACAGCACAAGATTGCCAGCAATCAATAAAAATTGGAAAATAAATGATAAAGAACACAAAGTCATCAAGTAGTCCACTCGGGCTGACAATGCTGGTAAAGAAGTTTTGAAGTTAGGTAGGTGTACTCATTAATCATCGAGCTGGAGTCTGGCGATGTGTTTCATGTTGATTAGCACATGCATGTAAGAATTTCACTGGACTCCCTACATGTGATAATAAAGACCATATCATATAAACCTTTACATTTGAAAGCAATGGTACTGTAGCTCTGCGGTGGGCTGGTGCCCTGCCCAGGGTTTGTTTTCTGCTTTGCACCCTATGTTGGCAGGGATCGGCTCCAGCAGACCCCCGTGACCCTGTAGTTAGGATATAACGGGTTGGATTATGGATGGATGGATGGTACTGTAGCTCCTCACAGCAACATCTCTGTCAACATGAAATAGCAAATGCACAGAATTTGAACATTGCAATACAAGAGGATTAGCTGTGCACAATTTCATCAATGCTCTGATCTTATGCCCAAGGATGATCTTCTGCTAGGCCCATACTTTGTAATCTCATTTTGACAGAGTGACATCTCAGATACCCAACAAATGATTAGCAGAGTCAGGTTATGTGGTGTAATTCAATTAGACAAAAATAAAAAGATGCCAGTGAATTAGTTCATAAATGCAGGACAAAAGTGCTATGCCAAACAAAACAACAAGTAGTTTACCAGGAGCCCTGCTGTCATAAATACCAAACCAAAGAATACAGGTGGTAATCTAGAACTCAGAAACTATACAGTGGGTTTAGAAAATATTCAGACATCTTCATTTTCTGCACTCTTTATTGTTTTTGTAGATTTCATTTTAAATGGATACATTTGCCATTTTTTTCCTTCAATCTGCATTCAATAACCTATAAAGATTTGCAAATTTATTAAAAATAAAAAGCTGAAATCTCTCTTTTAGACAAGTATTCAGTATTTTGTACAAGCCCCTTTGGAGGCAATAACAGCTTTGAGTCTTCTTGGGCAAGTCTCTGCCAGATTTGCATGCCTGGATTTGGGTGGTTTATCCCATTCATCCTGGCAGATCTCCTCGAGCTCTACTAGAAAGCATCTGTAAGCTGTCATCTTTAAGTATGTCCTCTGGGGTTTAAGTCTGGGCTTTGGCATAGTCTTGGTTTTATGCGTCGGGGTCCTGTGATGCTGAAAGGTGAACCATCACCCCAGTCTGAGGTCATGTGCACTCTGGCACAGGTTTCCTTCATGAACCTCTCTGTATTTGTCTGTATTTATTCTTCCCTCAATTGTGACCAGTCTTCTTGTCCCTGCCAGTGAGAAGAACCCCCTATAGCTTGATGCTGCCACCACCGTGCCTCACTGTGGAGATGCTATTAGACAGGTGATAAGCAGAGCTTGGTTTTCACCAGACATTGGGCTTAGAGATCTGCTAAAAGAGTTCAATTTTTGTTTCCTCAGATCAGTGAATCTTTTTAATCATGTTCTCAGAGTCCTTTAAATGCCATCATATTCCTTTTACTCAAGATTGGCCTCTGTCTAGCCACTCTACCTTAAATGATTGGAGTTCTACTGAGATGGTCATTATTCCAACATGTTCTCCCATCTCAAATGAGGACTACTGAAGCTCTGTTAGAATGGTCAATTGTGTTATTGGTTACTTTTCTCACCAATGCCCTACTTGCCTGGTTACTCAGTTTGGCCGGATGACCAACTCTAGCAACTTCTTCCATTAGGCAATTATTGAGGCTCATGGGAACACTCAAAGCTTTAGAAATAGTTTTATTTCTAAAGCCATCTAGAGTTTTTTTTTTTTTTTCCTGTCCTCCCTGGCCATCGGACCTTACTCTTTTTCTATGTTAACTAATGTTGTCTTATTTTAATTTCTTATTTTGTCCTTTATTTTTCTTCATTATGTAAAGCACTTTAAGCTACTTTTTTGTATGAAAATATGCTATATAAATAAATGTTGTTGTTGTATCCCCTTGCCCTGATCTACTCATTTTATTTTTATTGAGAGCTCCTTGGACTTTATGTCTTGGGTTTTGTCTTGACATGCAGTGTGGATTGTGGGACCTTTTATACAGAGGTGTGTGTTTTTCTTAATGTTGTCCAATCAATTCAGTTTGCCACTTTTGTCACGTTCTAGACACATTTCAAGAAGAATTACGACAAACAGGATACACCTGAACACAATCTGGAACATACAGGCCAACAGCAAATGGTTGGAATATCCTTATATGTAATTTGATACTATCCGTATGTATGGTGTTCACATCAATCCCTCGACTCAATACAAGTTAGAACCATGCAATGGAATTCTGCCTCTGTAGTTACAACATCACGTGGCAAACGCAGACGCAGTATTGCATGATTGGCTATGAATGTTCGAATGCTTCAGTGACGCCGCTGGACAGCCGAGTATAGTAAGTTGGTGTTGGTTCAAGCAGATAACAGTAAGTTCGGTTGGTTTTTGGAATGTTGGTTTGGTGGGGCGTACTTTCCAGGACTAACATCGTCGAGTGACTTAAACCCTTCGACAGCTCCAGAACCGTAAGTAATTTAGAACGTATTGCCATTTGCTTGATACGTTGAAATCTCTTTGGGCAGTTCAGTTTTGGCATCCATCCTTCTGACATCTATTGGCAAACTGATTAATGACAGCTGGGCATTAACAACGGTCACTGTTTAAATTTTAGCTGATCTCAGATCTAAAATGACCACGGCAACATAATTATTACTCCGACTCTGATTTGAGTCGTAAAATACGGTTTGTTTTGAAAATTTGTTTGCCGGAAAAAATCAAATGAGGTGCGTGTAAGAGCTGAGTTCACGTCTCGCAGCCCCGTTTAAACAGGAAGCTCTTCATTACATCGGCTGAAAAGGTCTATCTTAAGCACAAATCAGTACCATGATAACAAAATCATTTCAAGGACTTAACAAAACAAATAATTCTTTGAAGTATGGATTTCACAAACGTAGAATTTGTAGCCCGATTCAATCGGCCACCCAGTCGCTAGTACTTATATAAATGAGAGATTTCAGCCTTTGAATTTTAATACATTTGCAGACCTTTCTGAAAACATGTTTTCACTTTGTCACTATGGGTTATGGAGTGTAGACTGATGGGGAAAAATAACAAATCAGTCCATTTAAAGTTAAATGCACAACACAAAAAAGTGTGCAGAAATTAAAGGGGTCTGAATAATTTTCTGAATCCTCTGCATAGGTTAAACGCTTCAATTAAAATTCTAGGAATTCTTAAGAAGGAAATTCAAATACTTTAAAAATCAGCTGATTTGCCAGAATCTAAAACAGGAATTCCTCGTAGAACAGTATCATGAGAGCTGTACAGACATAACAGAAATGAAGTCTGTCTGTACAGTCTACTGGCCTGCAGCCGATAAGCAGCAGCTGCTGAACATTTTGCTTTTCTGCACAGCCAGCCAAGTTGAATCCATGACAGATGTGTTTTTTTTCCTCTTGTTTTGTTAGCACATCTGTCCAACTGGTAAAAATCACGGACTGCTCTGTTCCCGTTAGGCTGTATAGCTGGGTAATCCTACCTAGCATCGGCTGCCTGCCTGTGTGCCTGCTTGCTCGTGTAACAGCAGCTTTCTATTTACGCGGCCACCTAAGTTTTGCTGCAGCTGCTCGCTTAAGTGAAAGGTACCGCATTTCTGGGTCTAAACCCCTACAGGTTCCTGATTAAAACTTTGAGATGAAACCAGAGAAAGCTTTCCTATTCTTATATCTCTGCTCCTCAAAAAATAACCTTGGTGGTCCAACAGGATTAAAGTTACAATTTCACATTTTGGATTCTTTTATTGACAGTCTGAACTGATAAACAAACTAATAATGATAGGCACTTTAAAAATGTAAACTTGTCCAGGCTGTATGAGTATATGCACCGATCAGGCTCATGTTTTAATATGTCTTTTCAGCTAAATATAGTTGTGGCAGGAGACTACCGGCAGGCAGAGATGTGCTACCTGGCAAATGACCGGGGAAGTTATTTGTTAAGGTATTAATCAATGATCTAGAAATCAAGAATGAACTTTAGATCATTAGAACAATCTAGGCAAGAACAGGCCATTAACCCAACCAAGCTTGCCATTCCTGTCCACTTAATTCTTCTAAAACAACATCAAGTCGAGTTTTGAAAGTCTCTAAAGTCCTACTGCCTACCGCACTACTTGGTAGCTAATTTCATGTCTCAGTGGTTCTCTGTGTAAAATAAAATAAAAAATCATATTAGTGTAAAATTTACCCATAACAAGTTCCCAACTGTGTCCCTGTGTTCTTGATGAACTCATTTTAAAATACAAGTCTTGATCCACTGTACTAATTCCCTTCATAATTTTAAACACTTCAATCATGTCTCCTCTTAATCTTCTTTTGCTTAAACTGTAAAGGCTCAGCTCTTTTAATCTTTCCTCATAAATCATCCCCTGTAGCTCTGAATCAGCCTAGTCGCTCTTCTCTGGACCTTCTCTTGTGTTGTTATGTCCTTTTCGTAGCCTGGAGACCAAAACTGCACACAAGACTCCAGATGATGCCTCACCAGTGAGTTATAAATCTTGAGCAGAACCTCCTTGGACGTGTACACCACACATCAAGGCGCTATATAACCTGACATTCTGTTAGCCTTCTTAATGGCTTCTGAACACTGTCTGGAAGTCGACAGCTTAGAGTCCACTACGACTCCTAAATCCTTCTCATAAGGTGTACCCTTGATTTCAGACCTCCCTTTGTGTATTCAAGCCTAACATTTTTACTTCCAGCTTGTGGTATTTTTTACTTACATTAAATTTGACCAATCCTATATCCTGTCCAAGCCTCTCTGTAATGACTCAAGGGATTCCAGATTATCTGCCAATCCATCTATCTTGGTATCATCTGTGAATTTAACCGGCATGTTACTTATATTCCTATCCAGGACTGCTGTACATGTTGACATGAGTTCTGCATCTTGCCTGAAACGTGGTAATGCTCCTCAGGATATCATTAATAACATAAGACATAGAAATATTATATTTCACTAAGATATGAAGTATTACCTTATACAATGTTAAGCTGAAGTGCTTCTATAAGTTTTGTGACATTGCTGTGCAACGCATGAAATTTCCAGGGTTTTAGTCGGTAAAGAAAATTAGAAATAGAAATTCATTCAGGTTTGCTGCATCTCTCTCTCTGCCAATGCTCACCTGAAAATATATTAGGTGGTAATTAATACAAGCTTTGATTTGGATATTGGTATTCTACTTTTGAAATTTCATGTATCTTAACCTTTTTGCATGTTTAAACAATTGAAGTTCTCATCTGCAAACATAGCCCTGAGTCATTGCCAGTAGCAAGATAATTTTTTCAAAGATTTATTTAACTGGAAAAAATAAAAAAAAGCTTTACTTTTCCATTGTCTTTTATACAAACTGGTAGTCATGATGTCACCTGCACAGCAATGCTTTCCATGCCAATTTTATTACAATAACTGTGGCATCAAGCTTGAAACATCTGATAACAAATGGGTGGAGAAAAAGAGACTATAAAAACAAGAAATGCCCCTAAAACAAATAAAACTGAGCAAAGTCACATTCAAGTGCCTCCAAGACCTCCAAATATTTAATTGCTCATGAGATATAATTTAAGAAGGTAATTTGCAATTCCTTGGAAATAACATTATATTAATGTAACAGATGTTACTATGCCACATTATAAAATTCTAATATACTTTTTATACTTGAAGAATTTAATCAAATTTAGTGAAAAATGTGTTTTGTTTTTTTTTTTTTTTAATTAAGAAACACATAATAGCTAATGAAATTACCTGCTGTAATTAAATCTAAAGTGGGAAAGTGGGGATAGCATCACAGAGAATGGTTAGATGTACTTCCACCCTGCTCCAGCAGACATATTTAGAATTTTGGATAAGGCCTGTGTCTGTGTCCATGTTCTTCCCACGTCTACATGTTTTTCTGCGAGTGCTCTGGTTTTTCCCCTCATGTCACAGACACATGCAAGTTAGGTTGATTTCACAGCTTAAATTTTCCATGTATGACTGTGGACCACCGCCTCAACCCGACACAGACAAGAGTGGGACACAAGTTCAAGGCACACACGGGTTTTATTTTTCTCTTTTTATCTCGTCGGAAACGCCTTCCTCCATTTCCTACAAGTACAGCACAGTCCAAATGCACAGCACAAAACAATACTCCTCCTTCTCTCTTTTCTCTTCCTTCGCCTCTATCCCTCTGGTCAAACTTCGTCTTCCTAATCCCAACTCTGCCCCCTTGAGCAGTGGCTGCTGGCTCCATATATAACGGACCCAGAAGTGCTCCAGGTACTTGATGACCTAATTTCTGGCAGCACTTCCAGGTGTGGTTGAAGAACTGCCCAAAAGGACTCAGTAGATCCTGCTGTAGCACCCCCTGGCGGCACCTGTGGATCCCAACAGGGCTGTACCAAACTCCAATTCCCATGAAGCCCTGCTGGAGTCCAAGGCACCGCCGCAACCTAGGCGGGCTGCCATCTAGCACCCGGGGGATGTAAAGCTCTAACCATGCTGGCTCCCCCTGTCCTCCCAGTATGGAGACATCCCTTCTAGGCAAGGGCCCCGGCCGGCAGGCTACATGACACACAAGTGTGCTTGAATGTACTGTATACCTTGTCATGGCTTACTGTTCTCAGCCGGTTTGTGCTTTACTCCTAGTGCTGCCGGAATTAGATATGGTTTTCTACAACTTTAAGCTTAAGTTAAGTAGGTTCTGAAACTACAAGGTGGGAAAACTAAAACTATGGAGAGCAAAGGTAAGTAAACTTTCTGCCGATGTGTCTCAAGGGTCAGTACTGGGTCCATCTCTCTTTTCTCTGTAGCAATATAATTTCTTCTCCTGGCTTTTCCTACCAGCTCTGTGCTGATGATGAACAGATCTTCCTTTCATTTCCCTCTTGCTGTCAACAGGTGTAACCATAGCTCTCCAGTTGTCTCTCTGCCATTTCATCATGGATGTATGATCATAACCTTAAACTTAACTTTTCAAAGTCATATCTCTTGTATGTGCCATTTAATTCTCCTTCTTCAGATTTCTCTTGATGCATTACCCTGGAAGACATCAACCTTTCATCATTAGTCATGACTCAGGACTCTTCACTTTCATTCTTCAAACATATGTTTTCAACAACCATTTCTTTCTTGGTATTAATCAGTGGATTCAACCCTAATAATGCTATGCATTCAGGCACTGGCTCCCTCTTGGCTGAAATATTGCAATTGTCTTCTGGCGGGACTTTCTTCTTCTGCTCCTCCAGAATGCAGCTGCTCGACTGCTGTTGTCTATTCTTTGATTCGCTCCTACTACTCCCATCCTTTAGTCTCTGCATTGGCTTCTTGTTGCTGCTAGGATCCAGCTCAAAAATTATACAGACCAACAGTTCTCTGAATTGCCTTGCTACTCAATATCTCCAGTCCATGGTCTCTCCTTATGTCTCCTCATGATATCTCTTATCTGCCTCTGCCTGTCTGCTGACCGTTCCTCCTATCGTCAGAAATGCCAAAACCAACAATGTTTCGCCGTTCTTGCTCCAAAGTTGTGGAATGATCTCCCTTTGTCTAATTGAGTGGCACCCAATTTACTTGTTTTTAGATGTCCTTTGAAAACACATCTTTTTGTTAAATTGTTTGAAACTGCTGTTTCTCTTCTATGGGGTTACAGTTTAGGATACGGATATTTGTACCATTCTAGCTTTGGGTATAATTATGTAGTTAGTTGTTCTAATTCCCTTGTGCTCACTTTTTATTTTATTCTTTGCTGGTTTTGATGCACCTTCATTCTTGAATATATTTAACTTGATTTAAAAAACCCCTTGGATAAAAGCATCTGCAAAATAAATACAATACAATACAATACAGTTTATTTTTGTATAGCCCAAAATCACACAGGAAGTGCCGCAATGGGCTTTAACAGGCCCTGCCTTTTGACAGCCCCCCAGCCTTGATTCTCTGAGAAGACAAGGAAAAACTCCCAATAAAACCTTGTAGGAAAATGGAAGAAACCTCGGGAAAGGCAGTTCAAAGAGAGACCCCTTTCCAGGTAGGTTGGGCGTGCAGTGGGTGTCAAAAGTAGTGGGTCAATACAATACAATATACACAACAGAACAATTCCTTAAGACAGCATAATAATAAAAATTTTAGAATTACGGTTTAACAGTAGATGATATGACATAATTAGGTTTGGATATTTTTAGAGTCCTGGAGACCTCATCCATCTAGCTACATCTCCATTTGGCCATGCCACGGCTGAAACGTTGCTCCGATGAAAGGACCCCTTTATTATAAATAAATAAATAATGGGTGGCACGGTGGCACAGTGGTAGCGCTGCTGCCTCGCAGTAAGGAGACCTGGGTTCGCTTCCAAGGTCCTCCCTGCGTGGAGTTTGCATGTTCTCCTCGTGTCTGTGTGGGTTTCCTCCCACAGTCCAAAGATATAGAGGTTAAGTGCATTGGCGATCCTAAATTGTCCTTGGTGTGTGCGTGTGTGTGTGTGCGCCCTACGGTGGGCTGGCGCCCTGTCCAGGGTTTGTTTCCTGCCTTGCACCCTGTGTTGGCTGGGATTGGCTCCAGCAGACCCCCGTGACCCTATAGTTAGGATATAGCGGATTGGATAATGGATGGATGGATGATAATAATCTAATATATAAAGCAGAGTCGATGTATGTATGTATGTATGTGTGTGTATGTATGTTTGTTTGTCCGCCATACAAATCTGCAACGGCCGTCCAATCAGCACCAAACTGGGGATGGGGCTCCTTTGTGACCAGGAGGAGGTCATGGGGTATGTTTGGTTGAGAAAAATGTTTGTGGTGAAGTGCAGGGCACCTTTTCACCGACACAATGTTTGCAACACGTCCCCGTAGTTATCGTTGCAACAGACGTTCACCGCGGCCCCATCTAGTGGCAGCTTTGTTCTCTGTGCGTCGCTCTTTACCCATGTTTCTTTAAATTGCCAAGAGATGGCGCAAGTGTCCAAGTATCAGAAGGCCGACTGCTTTGATCGGGTGAAGGGGAACTGCTGTTTGGATGTAAAACGTGAAGGACCCAGTGCGCTTGACCAACTCACACACCCCGCGTTTAAGTGGGTCACACTCCTACACACACTGAGAGTGCTGTATTTCATTCGCTAACATCCATTATATGCCAGCACGTTTGAACAGAGACTTGCCTTAAAAACACGGCATCCTTCCCCCACCATTTTCCCCAGACGCAGCACTGGTTGTATGTCACTTCTCTCTGTAGTTAACATCGGCAACGTCCGTTAGATGGCAGCACGGTTCAACACAAACTCTCCTTACAAACGCTTTCCGACATATTGTAAATAACATAAATTCATCTCACTGTGGTCCTTATTCCGTACGTGATACCATGTAACACATTATAATTGTCTCGCTTTTTGCTAATATATCCATGCCACCGAAAAAAGACGCAGAATTGGAAGGTCCACTTCAGATGCTACAAGAAAGTTTATTTCAAAGTCGTCTGAAACGCGACAGCAGGCACAATCCAGAGTGGAGGGACTTACAATAAATTGTGAATCAGAAAACTGTTTCTATGTTCTGTTTCTTTTATTTGGGAAATTCACCGGTTGTACATTCCCAGGCAACGCCGGGTACTCCTGCTACCAATGACAATAATAATAAGAAATATATAGAACTTAATTCACTTTTGGCTGTGAAATACAGTAGCATTTACTGTCACTTTAACAGGAATACATCCTAGCACAGTGTGCTGCAATTAAGAAAGCCTAGTTATTCTGCTAATTCAGGATACCACTATCAAAAAGAACTCTTCTGTACTCAAAGATTTAGGTAAATAGTGTTTATTTATCAGTAGTAGTTAAAAAGAATCAGTTCAGTGACAATTTATGAAAGACAAACTCGACATAGGATGTGCATTCATAGGCTTATCATTAAAGAGGAACAGAAGGATCTGAAGAGGTATGGCCTACAAAAACAGAAGCTAAACATTTTCTATGGTCTTATATATGAGGCTGTTCCACAATACAGAATATCATTTTCAATGTTATGTGACATTAATCTAAAGAATGTCCTAATGTCAGGGTTAAAACTCTGTCCCTAATTTATCCTTAAGGGAAGATTTGATATATTTTGATTTTTATTAAAAAGCAAAAGTGGAGTTATTTGGTCTTTATACTAAAACCTTATCCCTGAACAAATGAGGAAAATGTTCAGGTTCATCAAGAAAGAATTTATTTTTATCAGTTTCTCTGCAGTGCTTTGTGGATCTGTGCAAATATTTTAACACGGTATTAATTAGTCTGGTAGGCACTGGCAATACAAAAGAAAAGTACCTTTTTCATTTAGGTTAAAAAAAGAAATAGTATTTAAGCTTCTGTTTCATCTTTCACTGATTTATTAAGCAGTTGCTTTAATCCAAAGTAATTTAAAAATCACAAGTGCATGAAGACAAATTCCAGGGACTATACACCAATATTAGATGTTTATTGTGAATATCAGAAGATTTCATTAACTAGGAAAGACAAACAATAAGGACCTACAAAGACATCATATTTTTACCATTGAACAAATATAAAAGACTATTATATATTTATTTTTATTCTGAGATGATTTATTTATTTTGTTATATTAGATTAGATAAGATTTATTAATCCCAAAGGGAAATTTACATGCATACCACAGCAGAAATATAAATAATAAAGACACAAACTCACAGGACAAATAATACAATCAATCAATCAATCAATTAATAATTAAATGTATATTGTGCAGAAATTGAAAAATGTCCTTAAAGAGTATCAGCATTTAGTTTAAGACATCAGGCGGAAACACTGAATTGCCTGATAGCAGTGGGCAGCAAAGACCGCCAGAGTTGCTACTTACCACATGGTGGTGGAACGAGCCTGTGACTAAAAGTGCCCCAAGGCAGCACCTCCTGCAGGGGATGGGGAGGATTTTTCCTGATAGTATCCAACTTTACCATCATCCTCTTTTCCACAACAGCTTCCAGTGTGTCCGGTGTTTGCCCCATGATGGAGCAGGCTTTCCTGGTAAGTTGGTTCAGGTGCTGTTCGTCTTTTGCACTGAACTTGCTTCCGCTGGAGACCACAGCACAGAACAATAGACTGGCTGCTACAGACTGGTAGAACATTCCCCGCAGTTTGTTACTTACATCAAAAGAGTCTCCTCGGGAAGTACAGTCTAATTAAGTATGTCTTATTTTGTTATTTTCTTCTTTCACTTCCTGCAAATCTGAAAGCACCATCAGCTTCATTAATAAAGGAACATTTTGCTTCCAGTTCATTGTTGACTTCATGACAATTCAAATATATTTGCATTATCTTTAACTACTTGCTGTGTAAGTCCAGTTGTTGCCCATGTTGAGTTTCCCTGTGTGTGGGTGGGTTTTCCTCTGAGTGTTTGGGTTTCCTCCCACATAACCAAAGACATGCAGGTTATGTTAGTTAGAAGCTCCAAATTAGCCTCTGTGGGTGAGAGGGCCCTGTGACTGACTGGGTCCTGTCCAGAGCTACTTCTATCCTTGTGCCCAGTATTGCTGGGAGAGACTATGGCCCCCTGCGATGTTGAATTGGATTAAGCTGGTGAGAGAATTGCATGGTACTTGGCAGAAAGCAATCAAATGTTTCTGAAACTCTAATCTCCCTTGAGTCATTTAATTTTTACTCCTTGTCACGGCCTATTCTTAGTCATTAGTTTTAGCGGAACGTGGATGTGTACTAATGTGACCAAGTACCTGTGAAGCAGACTCCAGAGGTGGTGTTGTCAAAAATGATTTTTATCGTGCAATTAAATTCAAAAGTTCTTTCAAACAGTCTGAAGAGCACTTTCGAAAGGTCATAAATAAACAGTCCTTATAAGCAGATGATAGAAAGTGTTCTTAACAGTGCAATACATTAATAATAAAGATATTCTTCATTTAGTCAGCAGTACCGCACAAATCTCCCAGCTATTGTCCTATGTAAAAGGGGTTCATTTCAGACCAATGGCTGTTCGACAAATCTTTTCAGAGAAAGCCTACAAAATTCCTGTTACTGCTAAATAAAACGACAGCATCTAAATACTTAATTACTCTAAGCTGATTACTCGTATATACCATGCATTTAGTCATTTGTCCATCCTATTCAGAAATCCGTCTTATACAGACCTTCAGAATTTTCTGGACTATCTCCATAATGCCTGCTGACTATCTTCTGCCAAACTCCTGATCATCTCTTGAACCACCCTGACTGATACACACCTAACGGCTTTTAACTACTCTGGGCCCATCACATGATGAGATATAAAAGCCAACGATTAAACATTCGCATACGCACACTGCTCTGTAACTTCCATGAAATTCTCCCGTGTGCATAGTCGACTGTGAAAACACAACTCATTCCCAAACATCTGGTACCCTTGGCTGCTGCATGAATTCATTCACAGCACACGGCTTTCCTTATGTTAATGGGTGGAGTGGTGGCTCTGAGGCTAAGGATCTGCGCTGGTATCCCAAAGGTTGTCAGTTTAAATCCCCATCACTGCCAAAAGAGATGCTACTCTGCTGGGCCCTTGGGCAAGACCCTTAACCTTCAATTAACTACAATGGCTGACCCTGTGCTCTGACCTCAAGGGGTTTGCGAAAACCAACAAATTCCTAATACAAAAAAGTGTATAAGGTGAAATAAAGAACAAAAAAAAAAGTTCATCAATGGCCAGAGCAGGGTGTTTCCAACGCCTCACTGGTTAACCAAAAATGGTACCATTCTTATAAGCTGCCAGTTAATTTTAATAATCACTAGTGGCATGACAAGAATAAATAAAGGGGAAATATATTAACCAGGACAATACTCCTTCACTTTCCCATTTGTGATTTTGCATGCTTTAGATTTATCGTAGGACAAGTACTCCACATTAAGTGAATGCAGTGGGTCTGCATGATGCGATTATCTTGTAAGAGTTTATAGATATATTGATAGAGAGGCCCTTAGAATAATATTTGCTGACCGCAAGTTCCACCAATACTTGTCTGATGCTTTCTCATCCTCTCACAACAGAGCTTTCTATATAGAAAATCATGTACTTATAGCACTGGGCCAAAATGGGATCCTGCATCAGTCATTGCACTGACACACCCTGCGTCTTGTACTGTTTAGACTGCCAAGGATGTTGTCTAGAGTAGATTCATGGACTAGTTGCTGCAGAGAGCTGTTGTTTGTCCTTAACCGTTTCAGCAAGACATTAAACAGTATCGTACACTAATGCAATATGTGAGAAAGTAAGGTGAAATGACACCTTCTATTGGCTAACTAAATAGATTACAAATGAGACCCCTTCATCAGGCAGCTCTCCAGCTTCCACACGTGCTATCCAACTGTCGCTCGCAGTCACTACCACTGGTGATGTGAGAAGACTGTGCATGCGACTAGCGGTACACAGGTTTCCTCAGGGTAACAGTAAGAAGGTTAAAGTAGACTGGAATGACTACTCAATCAGCAGGAATATTTCTTTGATAAACAAAGAAACAAATATTTCTAATACATTGTAAAGGCCAGCCCTGACACAGACAGACACAGGTTCAAAGCACACAAGTAGTTTTTATTTTTCCCTTGTGAGAAACGCCTTCCCCGTTCCCCACATGTATAACACACAGTCCCCAGCACAACACAATACTTTTCCTTCTCTTTTCTTTCTCCACCACTCCTATCCGGCAAGCTTCGTCTCCCTCCTCCCGACTCTGGCTCCTTTTATAATGCACCCGGAAGTGATCTGGGTGACCCACGGATCCCAACAGGGCTGCACCAAACTCCAACTCCCATGGAGCCCTGTGGGAGTCTTAGGCACCACTGCCACCCAGAGGGGCTGCCATCTAGTGTTCTGGAGGATGTACTGTCCTGGCCAGGCTTGCTCCCCCGGTCCATACAGTGAAGAGGCGTCCCAGCTGAACAAGGACCCCGGCCGTCTGTGACAACATTTTGATTAATATTGGAGCCCTGTAGCATGTAGTGCCATGTTAGCTGGTGTAGAAGTCCATCTGTGATTGTAGGGCCCACTCAGGCACACCATCACATTCGCACTCACACGGGGCCAATTGAAATCATAAGTTAGTCTAATGCAGCATTTCTCAACCTTTAATTATTTGCGACCCGAGTTTTTATAACAATTTTAATCGCCCAACGTTTTTGACAGGAGCCCACTAATACCAATTTGTTTTTTTTAATTAATGATATATCATTGATGCCTATTTTATTATACCCACTTAACTTTTATCGACATTTATCTAACTCTATATTTATTTTTCTTGTATCAGAATGTAGTTTAAGTTAATTTTTTTGGTTTCAATAGATGGATTTTTCATATTTTTGATTCTTGTTTTCTTTTTTTCACATCTTCGCACCCCCCTTTTTGTTACTCCGCGCCCCCCTAGGGAGACAGTTTGTGAACCATGGTCTAATGCACGTGTCTTTTAGGATGTGGGATGGAAAGCCTTGCAAATGAGGAGAGAAAATACAAAGTTGGACAAGTGAGTTTCAAGCCTAGGACACCGAATGCATTAGGCAGTAGTGCCAAACCACTCTGCCTCCATACCACCTTATGCATATGCAGATATTTGGCGTAATTTCACTTTCTTATCTGTGCATTCACCAAAATAAATAAATCATATTAAAACATATGGACATGTGCCGGCTATTGATAGTTTTTCCAGCCTCACTGCACTTTACATGAGAAATGTTTTACAGTAAAAGCCGCTCTAAATGTAGTAATATATAGTTTTTAGTTGCTGTGATTACATCTTTAAAATTACAAAGAAAGTGGAAGTTGTTCATTGTTTAAGTGCAAGCTTTTATTTCCATAACTGTGCTCTCAATTGAAAATTCTCACCAAATTGCAGCATGGAGCACTCCACAATAAATCAGAAGAGTATCACACAAATTGTATAAGTGGGGGCATGGGGCCCTGATGCAAGGTTTGGAAATGTACAAATTTCTTTATTCTTTTCTGTGGTGATTCTTGCAGATTGCTCTGTAATAATAATAAATAATATGTTTTATATTCTGTCATAATGCAAGGCACCACCAAACACTGCTTGAAACCTTCTGTACTTTTCCATAACAAATGATAATGCAGTAATGCTTTTTATGAGATAATAAATACTCCCCAAATAAACCATCTGATAATAACGTGCAGTTATGTCCAAGCGGAACGATTTGCTTTTGTTATTTAGTACTCAAGTACCTGAGATCTGCTATTACAATGAATTTCAGTACCATATGTGCTCACTTAGGGTGATCATTCTTCCAAAATGCATTCAAGAGTGTTGAACAAAAAGTTCAAGCAGGCTTATTGAAAGATGTCTGCATTTTGCTTCTTATCAAAATAAAATCGCCCTACTTTACCTAACAGTTACTCAATAAAAAACGATTTTGTCAGCAAACACCTGTAGTAAAATTTATCGCCAAATGATGTCCAGCACTACATATCAGCAAAACCGAGTATATTTAGTGGCAAATCCAGATATGAGGAATTCTGCATCAGGAGGAGACAGCTCACAGATAAGAAAAATTAGAATGTCATGATCCGAGTTGCAAACAAATCAAAGTGTGTCTTCGATTAGCTTGTAAGGCGAGGTGAGGGACGTTTTCTGTACTAGTCATCATAGTCACGAACATGTAACTCAGGAGCTCTTTTGTTATCAATAATGGATATTATTGCACTTATTTAAATCATTCTGTGTGCAGTACATGATCAAAATTAATTAGATTTATTTGACAATCATTAAGTGCAAATGGAGTATCCACTAAGACAAAAGCAGTGCTACTGTGTTACAGGCAGTAATACTATTTAAAATATTTGCTACTATACTACTTACAGTGCGTTCAGAAAGTATTCAGACCTCTTCTTTTCTCACATATTCCTAAGTTAACAGTCTCGTCCTAGAATCATTTAAATCTAGTTTTCCCTCATCAAGCAATACTCAATACCCCAGATTGACCAAGTGAAAACAGGGCTTTAAGAAGAACTGAAATATCACATTGACAGAAATATTCAGAACCTTTGCTGAAGTTTGAAAATTGACTCAGATGCATCCCATTCTATTGATCGTCCTTGAGATGTCTCTCTACCTTGTTTGGAGTCCACCTGTGGTCAATTCAACCAATTGGACATGATCAGGAAAAGCACACACCTTCTATGGAAGGTCCCGTAGTTGACAAAGTTGAAATAATGTTTTAGAGCAAAAACCAAGCCAATGAATTGCCTGCAGAGCTTAAAAACAGAATTGTATTGAAGCACAGATCAGGAAAAGGCAACGAAAAATTCCTGCAGCACTGAAGTACAGTAAGTCTCCCAAGAGCACAGCTGCCTTCCTAATCCTGAAATGGAAGAGATACGGAATATCCATGACTCTTTCTAGAGCTGGCCACTTGGCCAAACTGAGCAGTCATGGGAGAAGGGTGGCCATGAACCTGATTGTCGCTCTGGCTGAGGCTCAGAGAACCTTTGTAGAGATGGAAGAAACTTCTAGAAGGGTCCCCTTCACTTCAACACTCTACTGATCTCAACTTTGTGACAGGGTGGCTTCTCCTCATTTAAAAAGCCCACATGGAGTTTGCAAAGTGACACCTAAAGGACTCGCAGACAATGAGAAACAAGATTCTCTGGTCTGATGAAACCAAGATTAGCGTCATGTCTGGACGGAACCAGGCACCGCTCATCACCTGTGCAATATCAAGTCAATGGTGAAGCATGGTGGTTACAGCATCATGCATTGGAGTTGTTTTTCAACAGTAGAGCCTGGGAGACTAAATAATGTTAAAGGGAAACCCGAACAGAGCAAAGTGTAGAAATGTCCTTAATGAAAACCTTTTTATCAGACCTGGTGAAAGGTTCACCTTCCAACAAGACAATAACCCTAAAGCACAAAGCCAACACTTCAACCCAATCAAAAATCTTTGGAGAGACCTGAAAACTGATGCCCATTGTCGGTCTCCATCCAACCTGACAGATCTTGAGAAGATCTGCAAAGAGTAATGGCAAAAAAAATCCACAAATCCAGATGTGTGAAGCATGTTGTTTCAAACCTAATAAGATCTGAGGCTGTGATTACTGCCATAGGTGGTTCAACAAAGTAAACTGAATACTTGTATCAATTGGACAGTCCAATTTTTATTAAAAAAAATTGGCAAAATTTCTAAAATTCTGTTTTCACTTTGTCTTTCTAGGGTATTGGTTGTTGGTTGATCACATAAATGATTCTAGCACAAGGCTGCAATATAGCAAATTGTGAAAAAGTGAAGGGGTCATTTGTCATCAAGACGTTTCAGAATTTTGTTACATTTTCTCAGGGAGCCCTTTGCTGTATTGCCAATGTGTAATGCAATAAGCCTATGGAATCTTTAGCACAGGCAAGACACTGTGCCACCAAAGGTGGGCTGCCATTTTAGGAAGCCCAGTCCTCCGAGATCTCGTGTTAGTCCGTCACATTGACTCATTTGCCACAGTGGTGATGCAAGGTATGC
Organism: Polypterus senegalus; assembly: GCF_016835505.1. NCBI lineage: Eukaryota > Metazoa > Chordata > Cladistia > Polypteriformes > Polypteridae > Polypterus > Polypterus senegalus. The sequence goes on along the minus strand of NC_053171.1, from coordinate 97,813,134 downwards.
CCTGAAAGTGTATTGCTAGTAGCGGAGGCTATGTATTTAAAGTTGACACTTAGACACTCTGTGCTCTTTTTACTTCAGAGAAGCAATCTGGTGACCCAACTTAAACACATTATACATTTATGGGTGATTACCATAAACTATTTTAACAAAACAGTAAATGCAGGAAGAAGTGACAGAGAGCTGCAATAAGACACTCTTTGGTTTAGCTTTGGACTTCAGAAGCAATATATTAGATAATACGTCCATCCATCCATCAAGTATCCAACCTGCTATATCCTAACTACAGGGTCATGGGGGTCTGCTGGAGCCAATCCCAGCCAACACAGGGCGCAAGGCAGGAAACAAACCCCAGGCAGGGTGCCAGCCCACCACAGTAGATAATACATTAGGAACTCCAAAAAATGACCATAAGATAAAGAATTAGGAAGACACATGTATTAGGTAATATGTAAAGAACCCCTGGCACCAGTCGTTTATATCTATGAACACTTGCCCTGGCCAACTAAGGATCAGTTAATATAGAAGCCACAGTGAAATCTGTTTCCTCTGTGGATTTGTTTTCATGGTAGCTCTCTGTTCATAAGAATGTGCTGTGACAGACAGAAAAGAGAGTATGACATAAATGGTGAAGTTTCAATGAAATCTGACATATATCATGAAATATGAATATAATGTTATGACGTTTAGTCAGTCAGTTAGTCATTTTCCAACCCGCTATATCCTGACAGAACGTCACAGGGGTCTGCTGGAGCCAATCCCAGCCAGCACAGGGCGCAAGGCAGGAACAAACCCTGGGCAGGGCGCCAGCCCACTGAAGGTACACATAACACACCAAGCACAATACACCTAACCTGCATGTCTTTGGACTGGGGGAGGAAACCCACACAGACATGGGGAGAACATGCAAACTCCACGCTGGGAGGACCTGGGAAGCGAACCCAGGTCTCCTTACTGCGAGACAGCAGCGCTACCCACCGCACCACCATGCTGCCCTTTTTCTTAATGTTATGATGTTTAGTCAGTCAGTCATTTTCCAACCCGCTACATCCTAACACAGGGTCATGGGGGTCTGCTGGAGCCAATCCCAGCCAGGTCAGGGCGCAAGGTAGGAACAAACCCTGGGCAGGGCGCCAGCCCATGTCAGGGCACACACACCCACACACCTAGCACAATTTAGGATTGCCAATGCACCTAACCTGCATGTCTTTGGACTGTGGGAGGAAACCCACGCAGACACGGGGAGAACATGCAAACTGCACGCAGGGAGGACCTGTAAAATGTTTAAGTACTGTTATAATGCTTAATTCTTCATTTACTTAAACAAAAGGAGCTCAGCATTCAATATTCCCTGCTCAAAGCTTCTTTCCTATTTTTGTTGTAACAAACACCCATTTCCCAGATAGGGGACACTCAGCATCGCAGATCCCCACTCTCAGTGACTCCCCTTGACCTGGATGATAAAGAAAAATATTTCAAGTTATTGTATTATTATTACTTGGCTGACACCTTTATTTGAGAAATACAATTGGTTACATTTCTTTTGTTATTCCAATTGGAGCACAAGCAGGTGAAGTGACTTGGCCACAAAGTGTAGTGGAATTTGAACACACAACATCACGGTTTGAAGTCAAAAGCCTTAAACACTATGCCACACTGCCTTTATAAAAGACCAGTAGGTATGAAGTCGTGAATTAACTTGATAAAATGTTAAAGTGCTCATAAGCTGTATGCATGTACAGGAAGTACAACTAACAGAAAGGATTTGCAGCACATTAGCATAATGCTAATGGTCATTCAAAAGGATGTTCTGAACAACTGGCTTAAGCAGATAACACTTAGTTCTTTGAGCCTGTCTTGACAAGCTGCCTTCCTTCACCAGTGGAGACGTCTGATAGTTTTGTTCAGGACTTTCTAAAAAATACTGTTCTTAATTCATTCACCTCACAATCTCACAGGTATTTGGTACTCATCCAGTATACATACTGGTTAGAAGCAAACTCTTCTTTATCCACTGTTCATGAATACAAAGCTGCTACTGTAACAAACACAGTGGTCATTTTATTTTTGTTCACCTTTCTCCTCGTTGTTCACAATGGTTATGCAGAAAAAGGCAAAGTATGATTTGCTGATCTTTTTAGTCATACCTTTACTGATAACAACCATTAGTTTTACGTCTAAAACATACAATTGATCAGTTGGTTGAAAGTAAAATTCTTTTTTTAAGAATTTGTAGCAAAGGCTTGGGGGATCTGATGCTGAATAGTAAGCACATTTTATCTCCGAGTTTTCCACCTCATAAAAAAAACATGTTTCTTCTTGAATTCACAGATGTAGAAGGAAGAGTGAGTGTGGCTAAATTATATGATGCTTCCTGTGTCGATCTCTGCTTTGACACGGCTCCATGAGACACTGCCTCGCTGAAACACTGCTTGACATCAAACAAAGTCTTCGAAATTCTGTCATTCCTGTCACTTACGATGACAGCTTAGTCTTCAATGCTTGTGAATATGAGTTACTCTGTGGCAGAAAGGGGCAACTTACCTCTTTACTACTGAAATGCGAAACATCCTCTGTTTTGTGAGACAAACCCTTTAAAACTAAATACAATCTTTTTGACTGATATTTTCAAATATTGAATGCCTGTTGCAATCAACAGGAGTATTGAACCTGTTCTAGTAATGATAAGTGATACATCTCTCAATGCTCCTGAGCTCATCAAAGATGTTACCTGGGGTCATCAGGTGCTTTGGGTCTTTCAGAATCATATATTTATTACAAAGCTTATTGATATGCAAGCTGATTTTGCATTCGATTCAATTGTGTTTATACTTTAGTGCAATGATCTATATGTACATTCTAACTGAGCATTAAATATTAGCCCAAAAAAAATATTTTGGGCTCACCCATTAGTGTGTGTATGATCCAAAAGAGCTGAATTAAATAATAATGTCATTTTTTGATTAGCCATTGTTGTCTCTGTGATCCTCTGTGCCAGTTTTCAATGTTCTGTGCTTTCACCGCTTATGAGGTATATCTTATCTGAGAAACCTAATTGCTACCATTTTTGTATGCCTCTTTGTCTCCTTCAGCTCCCTCCGATGTTATTGTATATTTCTGTGTTGTGCACTGCAATTCTAAGGGGGCAGACAATAGCTGAGGAAAGTTCTTTTATCTAAAGTCTACTAAACTGAAGGTCTTATCATTAATATGATTATACAGTCTATTTCCTGAAATCTAAAAGGAGAAAATAATTATTCACAGGATTTATGAAATGCAATATTTCAATACAGTGGAAACATGGATTGCGAATAACTTGGTCTGCGAGTGTTTTGCAAGACAAACTAAAATTATTAATAAATTTTGACTTGATAAACGAGCGAGGTCTTGCAATCACGTGTCACGTGATCACAACTGAGCTGATGGTTCCTCTCTCTCTTGCTGTGGGATTGTGGGTAATCATCTCCCATGCTCGGTCTCAGTCGGTGTGCCTCACTCAGATAGTCAACATCCATACGAGCGTATACTGCTTACTATAGCATGGTGACCACACGTGTGTGTGCTGTAACGTGTGAGTCCCTGTCTTGCACCCCAAAACACGAGGCTGAGTCTCAGTACTTTAACAACATCTGCTTTATTCGTGAAACAGGAACAGCGCGGTTATTTATTGTATCGGGATCTGCCGCTCTCCTATACACCGACACAGCAGTCAGGCAGGGTCAGGGTCAGGTTAGTGGCCAAGTAATTCTGTGCCCTGCATTTATAATTCTCCTTGTATCACCCATCAATGGCAGGAACTTATAGCATGTCCGCAATCTTTTCAGATTCGTTTTTACGGCGAACTGCTACAGCACTGGGAGCCTGCGGTTGCTTCAGGATGCTCTTCTTCGTGTCGTTCAGTTGGGTGGAATCCCAAAAGAGTTTAGAAACTCACTCACACCAGCCATGATTCTTTGCTTTATGTAGTTTTGCTTTATATTTTGTATTAATCATTGTTATATGAATAGTTTTGGGTTGTGGAACGAGTCATCTGAGTTTCCATTATTTCTTATGGGGAAATTCGTTTTGATATATGAGTGTTTTGGATTTAAAGCACGTTTAAGGAATGAATTATGCAATCCAAGGTTCCACTGTAACAGGGCTGTATATCTGATGATTTGACATTAGGAGTTAATGTTCTATCAGTAAATTGTATAAAAACTGTTCCGCAATTTCATTCTAAACACCACCAGACTGATTATACGGAGCATTTACACAGTAAAAACACACTAACAGCAAAGGTCGTCTAACATTGGTATTCTTACTGTTCTACATCTTCATTACACAACTCTTCTTCAAAGTCCATGAAGTAGTTCATGCTCTCTGGAAATTTCTTGTTGTCTCTTTTCACAAGGCTTTCATTTTTTTATTCATATAAAGGCTGAAATCCCACCTACATTAAGTTTCTACTATAGGATATGCTATACTTTATAGTGCCACAACTTCCTTTCTTTTAGTTGCTTCCTGTGTTTCCATTATCCTCTGTTCTTAATTGCTAGACCTTTCTGACTTTTCCACTACCTTTACATGAACTATTATGATTATTGGCTGATTTCAGTTTACAAAGTCTCTGCCATTTCCAAGGCACAATACTCTCTGTAAATGTCATATAGACCATGCAGAACCATAAAGCATTCCTCGTAAAGAGCAGACAAGACAATGTGAAAGGAATGGGGCACCACCATGGAGATACCGAATAATTAGAGAAATTGAAAGCACAAAATACACGCAACAAGTTGCAGGTGCATCTTTTCAGATGATACCTCAAATAGAACTGATTTCAAAATGGCCGGACCTCCAGTCATATGGGCTCCAGGCAGGAAGAGCCGGTCCCAAGAGGACAGACAGTGGAAGTGACGTCAGTGGTGGAATGGCAGTCAACTGTCCGTTCTGCAGAGGGAGGAAGAGAGAAGGCATTAGAACACGATGCCAAGCCCTGGTTCGGCAGGTAATTCCCATCACCGGATCACTTAAACTGCCTCCCATGCTCAGGCACATGACATCCTAAAGTTTACAGTTTATGCAATGACTAACATTACAGTTTTTAAAGTAGCAAACTGTAAATGTTTTTTGTTTTTCTTTCTACCTATTTTCTTGCCTGCTTGGGTCAATTCATGACTGCAGGATACTAGAGATGCTCCCAGTAGCTTTGGACACAATACACTAACCTTGGCAAAAACTCCCACGTCCACTTGATGTCAGATATATTGTTAATTTCATTTAGGTTCAATTCATTCCACACATTCCATCATTTGTCATTTGAATCCACATTGTTTAATAGAAGCTTGAGGTACTTCTCAGTTTGCTCCTATTCATATAGTCTTCCCTTTTAAATAGTAGGTTGAGTGAGGCAAAGTTTAATTTAAATCCTGCTACCTTTGCAGCCTTGCGTTTTTGTTGTTGGTTTTTTTATTTCACATTTTGACTATTCATTCTGTGCACAAACATGTGCTTGTGCAAGTACAGTATAACCCACAGTTACACAGGTGACATGCCCTTAAGTTGTAATGGTCACCAAATGCACATGATTTCAAACACTAAAGATAGTGTATTGCATGTTGTTCAGATGACTGATATATCTGAGTAAAGCTGGGCTGAGGCCACCATCCTAATTTTATTTGCTTTGTCACTGCTTCAATATGACTAGAGGGCAGATGGAAACAAACAAAACAATAGCATGATGCTATTGTAGCTGCTTTTGTCCCAAATTACAAAAGTTCGGCAGCTTTTAGTTTGCTTTTACGCTCCCAACAAACACCACTTATGGGGTTATGAAGATCACAGGGAACTAGTGTGACTGTCCTCCTAGAACTTGCCCTACCAGTGCCACGTCTTTGTAGAGCCCCAGGTAGCTGGTACTTCATTACACCCAGCCCCACCAAACTGCAGTCAGCTGTTATAGCATTTCCTATTTAGTTGTCATTAGACTTTCTTCCCATAAGTAGTTCATCTTCCAAGTGAGCCACCACCTTCTGGAAGCGCACTCTTTTTATAGCTCCTGGACCTTAACGGGTGGGGTTAGTTGCCCTCAGTGGGCGGCTTCTTTGGGTTGAGGTGAGAAAAGGAGACAAGGTGGTTTGTGATAGTACCCCCTGGTGTCCCAGAGTGGTAGTGGTCACCTTTGATAGATAGATAGATAGATAGATAGATAGATAGATAGATAGATAGATAGATAGATAGATAGATACTTTATTAATCCCAAGGGGAAATTCACATACTCCAGCAGCAGCATACTGATAAAAAACAATATTAAATTAAAGAGTGATAACAATGCAAGTATAACAGACAATAACTTTATATAATGTGTAAAAGATGCAATAGGAGACAACAAAAAGGTTTGGGGTTTTCCGGCCCCTTATATTGTCGACACTCCAGACTTTTTCAACAAAATAATGCAGGGTCAAAACACAAATAAACAACATTCATGTGCGACGCCATACTAGGCATCGGTGGTCATTTTTATATGGGAGGAGCTGGAAGTGCAGGAATGCTGGGAAGGAGGCGTGATGGATGATGGGACTGCTGACGTCAGGGAAGATGGCGGAGGAAGGGCGGAAGAGGAATGTATTGCGGGCAAGGTCTTATGGCGGAGCGTCTTTAGTCCTGGAAAACAAAGAAACAAGGTTAGTACCCCGCCATTCCCCGCCGGCGAACGTCCTTCGATGTGTTTTAAGATCCATCCGCAGTCTCCTAGTCACGCATGCGTGATAAAATGTTAACGTTTACCCCCCGGGGTGGAATTAAAGAGTCTCATAGTGTGGGGTCTCCTCAGTCTGTCAGTGGAGCAGGATGGTGACCGCAGTCTGTCCCTGAAGCTGCTCCTCTGTTTGGAGATGATCCTGTTCAGTGGATGCAGTGGATTCTCCATGATTGACAGGAGTCTGCTCAGCGCCCGTCACTCTGCCACGGATGTCAAACTGTCCAGCTCCGTGCCTACAATAGAGCCTGCCTTCATCACCAGTTTGTCCAGGCGTGAGGTGTCCCTCTTTTTTATGCTGCCTCCCCAGCACACCACCGCGTAGAAGAGGGCGCTCACCACAACCGTCTGATAGAACATCTGCAGCATCTTATTGCAGATGTTGAAAGACGCCAGCCTTCTAAGAAAGTATAGTAGGCTCTGCCCTCTCTTGTACAGAGCATCAGTATTGGCAGTCCAGTCCAATTTATCATCCAGCTGCACTCCCAGGTATTTATAGGTCTGCACCCTCTGCACAGTCACCTCTGATGATCATGGGGTCCATGAGAGGCCTAGTCCTCCTAAAATCCACCACCAGCTCCTTGGTTTTGCTGGTGCTCAGTTGTAGGTGGTTTGAGTCAATGATGAGGTAGGTAGGAGACCTTCTGAAGCTCATGTGTGACAAGCCTTAAACAAAAAAAAAAAATTTCAACAAACACTAAAAATCTTATCGCGAAAATGCACTGCCATACATAATTCACAATTTTAGAATGAATTACAAAAATGGGAAGCTTGTCAATTCCTGAAGAATCAGACGAGCTCATAATCACACCATGCCCTGCTGTTACAGTGTCTCAAGAAGGGTGACCAACACCGTGTGACAATGCATTAGTGGCATCACAACAGTTCCACTCCAGTTGAATAGCTTGATCATGATCCCTGTGATGTAGTAATGTGTTGGCACTCTTTGATCCCTAGAAAACCAACATTAACATGCAAAAGAAAAGAAAAGAAAAAGAAGTTACTAAATAAAGCAGTGCTAAAAAAGTCAGTTAGATGTAGAACCTAAACATCCACTGCCATGAGACATTTACCACTGAAAAAAAATAGTGATGGGCTATGTAAGCAGGGATGTGTATAATGTTTAGGCTACATTTTTACGTCAATAAAAAAACAGAGAAAAGAATACATTTTGAAATACAAATATTTTAAATAAGTTTAGATGGGCAGCTATGACAACATTTGTCTTTTAGCATGACATGCTCACTGTGGAGTGGCATGGTGGCACAATGGTAGAGCAACCGTCTCGAATTAAGGAGACTAAGGTGCGTGTCCCAGGTGGAGCATGCATGTTCAAACCGCGTCCTTGTGGGTTTCCACCATGTGCTTCACGTTCCTCCCACAGTCCAAAGTCACAGTGGTTAGGTAATTGCCATTGTTACATCGGCCCCGAGACTGACTGATGCCAGTCCAGGTGTTGTTCCTGCCTTACACCCTCTGATTTCTAGGACAGGCCCCAGCTATCCTGTGACCCTGCTCTTAAGTTGTGGGTTAGGAAGAGGGGTATTGCATACTGAGATGGCATATGTTAAAAATAAATACTGCTCACCTTTCACTTAACATTAACCATGACACCGTTGATATGGTCTCACATTTTTAGAACAGGGGTGGCCAACAGTTTTTCATTCTAACCATTTTCTTAATTAGTGACTAGTTTTTGATATTAATTAACTTAATTTAATTTATTTGCTATTAAAGACTCAGACCCTTTAAATCAGGGCTGAGCAATGTCGGGCCTGGGGGGGGTTTGTTCCAACACAATTGTTTCATGAGAAATCATTCATTGCTGATGAAGCACTTATTGCTCAAGTGACATTTTTCTGGTTCATTTAATTTGTCTCACTTGTTAAGATTTCAAACTCTTAATTGCTTATTTTAGTCTTATACAATTGTATTCATTGTTTTAACTGATCCTTATTAGCAATAAGATGCAAAATGACAAAGGGACCAGCAGTTCTCCATCTAGCTTGTCTCTGTTCCCACCCGTGTGTATTCATCATTCACTATTTGGTTTAATTAAGTACTCAGAAGGAAACTGGAGAGAAAGTGAAGAACTGAAAATTACTTGTCTTTTTTAGGCTTCAAATCACGTGGATGATGCATGTATCATTAGAAAGGACAAAAATAATCTATGATTTAAGAATGAACTGACATGGTAGAGTTAAAACTCTAACAAGCCATGAAATTTAATAAGAGCTGTAATTATTGACAAATACCGACATGGATCAGAGTTGGCCACCCCTGGTTTAGAACATGTAACTTAAATGATGACACATATAGTGTGTTTTATATTAAACTCGTGTAAATTACACATTTTCAGTCTCCTTTAGGATGCTGCTTAGATTTTGTTAAATGAAATTTAGATTATGTTATAATCAGACGTGCCTGCAAATAGTCTGCTCATTAGAAGTGCAGATGTAGTGACTGGCACATCACTGATCCAGTTCCTCAACCACCTGTCTGACCCAAATGAATTACATTGTGTCCCCGTCATTCCAAAATTAGACTGTACTATCATGAGTGGTAGATGTAAAGAAACTAAATAAAATTCCATGAACATGCACAGCACTTTTTAGTGTGTATCCATACCTGCTGAACCTGGGCTGCTTTATTGTCAGTGCTACACACATGTTCGTCTTAAGCAGAGCAAGCAGCTATGGAGAGTTAGCAAGAAAAAGAAAATATATGTTTTTAAATGAAGTTTGCATCTGACCTTTCTTTATGTTAAAAGAATACCGATTGATTGGCGGTCACTGCCTCCTTCATCTGGTGTTCCAAACTGTTATACTAAGGAGACCTTCTGAAGCTCATGTGTGACAAGCCTTAAACAAAAAAAAAAAAATTTCAACAAACACTAAAAATCTTATATGGAAAATGCACTGCCATACATAATTCACAATTTTAGAATGAATTACAAAAATGGGAGGTTGTTATAATATTAAGAATTGTGTCACTGTATCTGTTTTAGATCTCTTTAAATGTATTTTTCATTCTTTTTCTGTATAACATGCCATGAAGAGCTGAGCCAGCTTTAGCACAGGGTGTCAACTTTCAGAAGTGCTGGGATAGGCAAAGCATAAAGATAGACAAGAACAGCTGTTGTCAGCCCTAAAAGGCCTAAGTGTTATATGATCTGACTGTCTGCTGCTTAGCCTAAGTTTGTCTACCTTGTTTGGCATTGTACTGGGGGATGTGGTCGTGTGGACACAATATAAAAGAACGCTGAAACCTTGCCAAGCTTTGAAGACCTGTAGGAGTGGAAGCTATAGACTCCAAGGCCACCTCCGTTGTGACAGAAAAAAGCCATTTCTACACGACCAAATCCCCGTGGTTAAAAATGAAATGTGACTGGTCTTCCCTGTCATTTTAAAGCAACGTAAGCCGCATTAAACAAGCTAAGTATATTCTGTCTTTTCTGTGACTTTGTCGCCGCCTATCATCAAAAAGAGGGTTATCGCCGTTATAATGTATACTTATTTAAATAAAGGTTTATTAAAACGCCGCAATATAAAAGAACATATTTCCACGGAGCTAACACTCCCATTGGAAACACAAACCAAAGCTCTGAGAGCTGTCGTGATGGGCGTGCAATGCCCCCCTGTTTTACACAACCACTCGCATGCTTTTTAACACTCCTAATTTTAAATAAAAATTGACAAAAGGTGTCACCCATAAGTGTACAAGTGCAATTTGTGCAGCACACTGACATATTGACCTGTGTTTGAATGATCTAGTATTTCACTTTACCTCATTGCTGAAAGTTTAATTTCAGTGAAATGCTGTCTCATTTACTATTACTTCCCGCCATCCAATCATTGCAGCCACAATTACTGTATTAATAGCAGCCTAGTAACAGGCGAGCCACTTTTTAACAAACTTTTCAACAGACGGTGCTCACCTCAGACCTGAACCAGAAAACCTAACATCAGCTGTGCTCAGATAAGAAGTGCTCTTGGTAGTCAAGCCCTCCGAGGGTGGCTTTTCGAAGAGCATTTTGAAGGAAGAATACTAAACGGAGTTCGATGTGGGGTCCTGGACATGCTTCTTTATTATTTGAAAAAAAAAAAAAAGCACTGCATTAGCTACAGATTATGAGCAGCTCTGCTGCAAGGTGTTGTTTCTGCCCAGAAATCAATAAGAAAGTCATAAGGTGCATTTGAAAGTTGTCATAAAAGCTGGATACAGAAATGATGATACCTTATGTCGAAAATGCAGCAGGAATTCATTTGCCATACAGACAGGAGCTACAATGTAATAGCTGATCTCCCTACAAAGAAATAAAACGTCAGTACAGAGCAGAACTGCCAAAGATGATGTATGTAAGCAATATGCGCATACAGGGTCTTTTAAAATAGCGCTCGACTCATTTTTATGGAAAGAAAAAATATTTCAATATTTTTAGTGTAAAACCAAAGCAGCTTTGACAGGGACTTGCCACAAAGAAAAAATGCTGGTTGATCTCAATTTGTATTAGCTGTAATAAAGATTATTATTCATATGCGTTTTAATTATATGAGGAACCACTGCTGTGTAAAATTGTAATACATTGCAATAAACAAAGCTTCCAAACTGCTTACTTTTCTATTTTTATACCTCCTTTTCATATTTCATTATTTTGTCAGATGTGGCACTGGTCCTGTCTATAGAATATCAAAATACTACACTAAATAGGCAGAATATCATAAAAGGAGGGCATGTTAAACACTGATAAGCAAACAACTGTAGTATTATAACATACTAGCTATGCTACTCATCTAATGTGGCTTGAAATCTAAATCATCAACATAGACCTCAATGTTGACATTTGCAATGCATTGTCTATTGGAATGTAGTTTAATTATTATTAGTAGTAATAAATAGCACTGCATTTGTCATTCCAACAGATGGCACATCATAAACATTAGCACTGCTTTTATGAATGTCATACCAAATGGCATATGACAAGGACATAGCAACCGGATGGACACACAGATACTCAGACACTTGTCCTTTTATTAAGGTGGATAAGCTGATTTTTCTCCATCTAGCAGCTACTCTCTTTTTGATGGATTTTTTTAGCGTTAACTTTTTGCAGTGCAGTGTGTCCATCCTGTTGGTGTGTTTCTGTTATTCACCACCTGCTGGGTCTGAAGCAACATTTTTTTTTTTTTTAACTACATTGGCCCGATAATTTATTTCAATTTGTGTAGCTGCCAGCGTTTTTTGGTGCATTCTTTCACATCTTCCAATCAAAAACAGATAGATATAACTAGACTAAAAATGTTAAATAAAATGTGTGTAATAGACATTTTTTATTTAAATATTACAAAAAATGAAAAACACATATTTAATGTAGAGCTTGGGGAACAGAGTTTGTGTAGAGTTGCCAGAGTGTGGAGGGTTCAGATTTAGAGATACCAAAGCATGTGTGTTGGAGGACCTCCTCGCAGGCTCAGTCGAGGTATATGAGATGACGGGGGGTGCTGCCTCTAACATTGTCTTCTCCTTCTTTGCCCACAGTGCCAAGAACCCGCCCAGTGAAAGCATTTAGCCTCACCCTTTCCAGTTCTACCAGAATAAGAGCCTGGGTGTCCATCATTTTTTGGCCACATTAACCCGTGAGACGAAGCTCCACTTAAGATTTGACAACTTTAAACCTGATCACAAATCCCCACAGATGGGACACATGCCTACAAATGCTCTTTTTGTTTTTGTGTTTTTTTTTTCATCTTCAGCCGATTAAAAGGGACAACCTGGTTGGCACCCCAAAATCTTTCCCATTGTCTTGATCTGTTATTCCTGCACCCATGTAAAAAATGATATTGCTTTTGTTAACTTCAAACTGTTACATTCCATTAATGCACAAGTTATACAGTATGTGATGCCACGACTGACAAACGTTGTGGCTCAGTGGCCTGGGTCAACCCACGATTCATTTATTTTGAGGCATAGTTGCTTGCCAGATGTGACGGTACTGTACTGTACTTCTCATTGTATCAACAATCATGTCATTACATGTGCCAGGAGACTCTGGCTACCCACTCAGAGGTGGGCATTTTATGCCTTTTGCGGACACCCAGAACACAGAGGAGAGGCGCTTTAATGCCGCACGTGATCTTGGCATGCTCATTTGTGAAGCCCAGGCAGATGCTCTTGAATGTAGGTAGAAATGTGCATGTACCAGGTTTTAGAAATCATATTCTCTTTTTGGCACATGCATCTTCCTGTTTTTTGATGTAAGAATTCTTTCATGCATTGTGGACTATGGTCGGCAGTTTATCCCAGCCAATACCCCCAAGCCGCCAGGTGGAGTCCTCCCTGTAACGTGGAGATGCCCCAGGTTCCAGCAGAGCACCATGGACCTTGGAGTTTCCCTTCACAGCCCTGCTGGATACCATGGGGACTGCCAGGAAACGCTGCAGGGAGGCACAGGGACTTCTATTTGCCTTATAACCTGGAAGTACTTCCCAGTCGAGGGGACAGAAGCAATGTTGTACTTCCGGGTTAAAGAAAAGGAGTTTTCACCTGACCCGGAAGTGTTGAGTCACATGGACTGAGGGACAGAAACACTTCCAGGTCGAGAAGTATAAAAGGACTATGGGTAACCCCAGCAGGGCGAGCCGGAGTTGGGAGGAAGTGCGACAGAGCTGCTGGGAGGAGTGGAGGATTGATTGTTTATTGGAGTAGTGTGGAATAGTGGTGCTTGTGCACAGTATTATAATAAAAGATAAAAATAGTGGACTTATATCAAGGTGTCTGACGTGTTATCGGAGGGTTCAAGAGGTGCCTATATAGCGCCTTTATTACAGCTTGTATCTATGCAAAGTTTTATAAAGGAGACCCTAGGAAATGAGAGTTAAACTCTCTCAGGAAAAAGTAGTGGTCAAAATCCCAAAAAAGGTCAAGAATAAAAAAAATGAAGTCCAATGAGCATAGTACAACTCTGAATCAAAAAGCATATGGAAATCATAACTCCCTGATTTGATTTTCATGTGGCTAATGCACCACAAAAACATAAGTAGCAGCCAGAAATTTGGGAAAAAAGGTAAAGTTTTGTGGTAGCTGCCTCGCTGTTAGGAGACCTGGGTTCGCTTCCCAGGTCCTCCCTGCATGGAGTTTGCATGTTCTCCCTGTGTCTGTGTGGGTTTCCTCCCACATGCAGGTTAGGTGGTGTTTTATCTTGGTAGAGTAATATATTGCTCTCCTTTCCCCTTTGTATTATTAAGATGTAGCCTTTGTCAGAAGGCCTCAGATCTCACAGACTTACCACTGTTTATAAGATATTATTTTATATAACTTATCCCCACCTTCCCTTCTATATCTATAACCTCAGGCAATTAGGTGTAGTAAAAAGACAAGCAGGAGTTAAGTTACACATAAAATAATGTATTATTGATAATATTCATAAATAATAACAATATGCAAAGTATATTTGAATTTTGGCAACCATTCAACCTGAATAATGGTGATGTGTAGTTCAGGCGGCACACAGACTTGTTTGTTACTTAATGTCTCTCGTTAATGCATCATTTGTAGTCAGCTTGCCTCATGCCTGTTCAATATGGCTGCCAAGCTGTGTTGTCTTCTTCATCAGATGTTAGTAAGAGAGAGAGTGCAAGGATAAGCAAGTAAATTTATAGATGTTCTGTCCAACCCCTACAGCCAATAGGACGTCATGGTACTTAAAGGCCTCTGAGACAAGCCAATTTCAAACAGCCATACTTCAGACCAATGGGGTAATAGAACATCTTAACACCCAAAACCATTTGTTGAGCTAAAGGTTGGCTTTTTTTGTGGGGGTTGAAAGACATTAGCAGAGAAACACTCGCCAAAATGGTTTAAGGCACATCAACTCTGTCGTAAAATTACAAAAAGACTCAGTCGTAAAGGGTTTGGTAAACATGAACGCTTCTCACTAAAGTAACACTAAATTCCATTGCTTTGCCTAAATTACAAATAAAGACACAAAATATTTATCAAGTTATATGCAAAATCTCACATCACAACAGGTGGATTGGCAATCCTCAATTGTCCCTAGTGTGTGCTTGGTGTGTGTGCATGCCCTGCGTGCCCTTCCCGGGGTTTGTTCCTGCCTTGTGCCCTGTGTTGGCTCCAGCAGACGCTTGTGACCCTGTGTTAGGTTATAGCGGGTTGGACAATGGATGGATGGAGGTAAAGTTTTTCATTATATTCCTTACTGCACTATTTCTGTATTAGGGTTTTACTTTTACCTTGAATTGGATTCTATCATTTGCTTTTACTTTACAGCCAGATACTGTTGAATGCAGGTGGCAGGGTCTCAGCACATCAAGAGGGAGACTGCTCTGCTAGCCAACAAACATCTGTAGGATCATGACTGTGTCAATATGAGGTTGAACAGCCTGGAGGTTTGTTCACAAATGCACATTTGCAAGATGATTGTGATTTATAAATGTAAATTGAGTGAGAATGTGCCAGGTTTTATAAATCTGATTTCTTTTTAGCGTACACAGTTTTCTGTTTTTTGGCATGTACATATTTTCCTGATCAAGTCCATGCAAAGTTTTATAAATGAAGCCCATGGTTTCTGACACTTGCCTGTCATTCCTACCATATCCTAGCTGTCTGTTTATTGGATGCAGTCTTCCAATATTGCCTTTTAATAGTCTTATGACATAAAGATCACATTGCTATACATTAATAGGTTCACACTCTCCACTTTCAGGACAAGACGTTTTTGCAGGATAATTTATTACATTGATTCTCATTTTCAGATACTTAACATCTGCTAGTTTGTTCATGTTTACTTTGATTAAAATGGTACCCAACCTGAAATACTACAGTTAAAGGTGTATGGAATTCATATTTTTCTTTTGCTTGTTTTATATTGAATCGAACACATTAGGTACCTTGTTGGTGAGCACATTCATGACTGTATAGGACATATCAGTAGGGGATCAAAGGTAATGCAAGTGTTAGAAATGATAGCTCTTATTAACAAAGGAAAAGCCACATACACATGTCACCTACAAGACCACCATGCTGCACAGCAGCACTAAAGTTATTGGCTTTATTGTTAGTTTACTGCCTGGACAGAATTAAGGCAGCTGGTGTCTGTACAAGTTGAACAAGAGAAAGATACTCAACATCTTTGTTGTGGGACACAAAAATGAAGATGGACAAAATCCTTAAACGAAGATAACTAAATACCCAAGCTAGAGCATTAACATCAGCATCTCCTCAACTCAATAGTGATCCATCTTTAAACACATCTACAATTTTCTCTTAAACAGAATTTTGGACTAGCAGCCTGTGTAGGGCGACTCCAGACCCCTGCAGCAATAAGTACAGTAATTTGAAGAAACGAATTACACACCAGGAGCATTATCAGACACAACTTCAGAATAATAAATGACATACTAGCATTTTTTTTCATGCTTACTTATAAAACTCAAATTAAGTAAATGTTATGATTAAATAAAAAAAAATGTTAAATGCAGTCAAATGCAAAATCTTAGCACACATTATTTTAAATAAAACTTAAAATAAATAAATAAATAAAAAAGTGTGTGACTTGTATGGTATCAATAATAGTCATAGAGGGATGCTGAGAGATATGTGGATAGCATGAATGAGCTGGAGTGTGTAAAGTGAGAGAGACTGATCAGCCTAAGCAATTTTCCTTAATGGCACTATAGCAAAAAAAATGTTATACAGGGGGACGTTTCTACCAAACAAATAATACAAATGTTTAAAAGTGGTTTTTAGATGCACTGTCTTCATTTCCTCATCACAAACCTCACTCTGTACAAACCCTGATCTGGGCAGAGTTCAACCACAAAAATGCAAAATGAGAAGGGCAGAGGATGGCAGTGACAATACAGAATGGAAACCACCTCTAGGAACTGGTATGCACTGTGTGTCTGCCAGGTGTCTGAACATGGCAGAAGGAAGAGGGTAACAGGGGCCCAGACCTGTCATTATGGGCAGACCTTGGGGCTACGCTCACTCAGTCAGACTGATAGGCTCATCCAGTAGTGATTTTTTAACAACAAACAACACGGCTCTGAATAAAATAATCATACGTTGTAACGGCCGACCCCAGCCTGCAGCTACACTACCAAGATCTGTGGCCTGGATGAATTACTGAGGCGAACCTATGTATACAAAGCCATACCTTTAACAAATAATATTTTCCCCTCAATCGACGGTTTAAACACAAGCACACAAAAGCAGATATGTAAAATAGGTGTATAAATATATTAAATGAAACGCAATAACAAAAAATGCAAATTCCACACGTAGAAAATATATATATATAGATATGTATATCCCTCCACCAAAGCAGCAACGTGAAAACACCATATATACAATAACAAACCCTCCCTTGCCCCTGTAATGTATTTCAAACACAAAACACAAATAACAATAATGAATGAATACTGAAATGACAATGATTGTGAACTTGAGTCCGGGTATATTACTGTCCTGAATACAGATGACTGAACATGAAAGAATGGATGCGTTTGAATCTCCCAGAAAAACTAAACAATCTAACCGTGTTTCCTCAGCGTATGGTGGATAATGTAGTCCAACCCCGGGATTTCTGCCGATGATTGAGCTAAAGTAAATCCGGCGGAATGAGAAACAAACTGGATACAAAGAGTGATGTGAGAAGTAGCAGGAAACGATGGTTCGTTGTCGTTAAATGAAATCTCCATCTTTCTCCTTCCTCCTCTCTTCTTTCCCTCCAGATTGTTTAAATAGTAAAGAGCCGGATGTAACTGAATGTGAACAGGTGCTTTCCATCCTGGGGCTGCAGTCTCTCTCCCTCATCCGTCCCCTCTGTACTTACGGAGACAACATTCACTGACGTACACATAACGGACAGTAAACGGGACGATGGAAATAGCATGCACTCAGCACACACATCGAATGCATTATTACTATGTAGCCTCGTTTCTATATATCCATTATATATATATATATATATATATATATATATATATATAGTGGCCAGTGTTTCAGCAGGCTAACTGTTCAGCAGCTGTTGCTTATGAGCAATTCTGTAACCCACCTGCTCTGTTTTCCTACTGCATAGCGTCGGCAGTTGCATGTTCATTTGCTCTTAACTACGAGCTGCCTCTCTCTGTTAAACAATAAACCTATGGCAAAGAAACACAGCTGCCTTAAACGTTATTTCGATGATTAACTAACACACTCTTACATATCCTTTGCAGGATCAGCTGCAGGCTTGCAGGCTTACCACGTAATGTGCTTCTCAAATGAGGTTTAGAGGTTTTAAAAGACCCGGCCCCTGCCAACTTAACCACTCTCTCTCTCCTTCAGACTGCGTCTGCCCCAGTCACTGCTTTCAAGCCACCAAACCCGTGTTCTTCTAGCCAGGAAAAGAGGGCTGGTCCATGACGTTTGCCAGTTGCAACCTGTATGCTTGCCTGTTGAAGATTAATGCCTTGAACAAAGTCTTATGTCTGTACCTGCCAGTTCAGTAATATAGATTTTCCAGTCTCCTGTGGAACTCTGTGATCCAAGCTTGACAATTTATATATGTATCTTGTATATAAACGTCTATGACTGGAAGTGTGTGTGTCTGTCCAGCCCGGAATGTAAAAAAGACCAAAGAAATGGTATTTGATTTTAAAAGACATACATTTGTATATTCATCCATTGTTGTTATAATGAATATATATACTTAGGAACTAACCTGGTTTGAATCCTACCTGACAGGGAGAAAAATTTTTGTTAGTTGTGGGAATTACAACTCGAAGACACATGATATCCGATATGGTGTTCCACAAGGCTCTATCCTGGGTCCGCTGTTATTCTCAATCTACATGCTTCCGTTAGGTCAGATTATCTCAGGGCACAAAGTGAGCTACCACAGCTATGCTGATGACACACAGCTGTACTTATCAATAGCACCTGATGACCCTGATTCTCTTGATTCACTAACAGAATGTCTGACTTGTATCTCAGAATGGATGAATAGTAATTTTCTCAAGTTAAATAAAGAGAAAACTGAAATCTTAGTGATCAGCAATAATGGATACAATGAGGCTATTAGAAATAAACTGGATACATTAGGATTAAAAGTCAAGACGGAGGTAAAAAGCTTAGGGGTGATTGTTGACTGTAATCTGAATTTTAAATCGCATATTAATCAGATCATTAGGACAGCATTTTTTCACTTAAGAAACATTAAAGTTAGACCGCTTATATTACTGAAAGATGCTGAGAAATTAGTTCACGCGTTTGTTTTCAGTCGAGTAGATTACTGTAACGCACTCCTCTCAGGACTACCCAAAAAAGATATAAATCGTTTGCAACGAGTGCAGAATGCAGCTGCTAGAATCCTAACTAGGAAAAGAAAATCCGAACACATTTCTCCAGTTTTGATGTCACTACACTGGTTGCCTGTGTCATTCAGCATTGACTTTAAAATTCTGCTTATGGTTTATAAAGCCTTAAATAATCTCGCCCCATCTTATATATCGGAATGTCTGACACCTTATATTCCAAATCGTAACCTCAGATCCTCAAATGAGTGTCTCCTTAGAATTCCAAGAACAAAACTTAAAAGAAGTGGTGAGGCAGGCGGCCTTCTGCTGTTATGCACCTAAAATCTGGAATAGCCTGCCAATAGGAATTCGCCAGGCTGATACAGTAGAGCAGTTTAAAACACTGCTGAAAACACATTACTTTAACATGGCCTTCTCATAACTTCACTTTAACTTAATCCTGATACTCTATATGTTCAATTTCCTCAAAATAACTATTTATGGTGGCTCTAAAATCGGTACTGACCCCTACTCTCTCTTCTGTTTCTTTTTCCGGTTTCTTTGTGGTGGTGGCCTGCGCCACCTCCACCTACTCAAAGCTTCATGATGCTCCAACAACGATGGACGGATTAAAAGGCAGAAGTCTACATGACCATCATCATCAAGCCCTTCCGTGAGAATCCTAAATCCAAAGAGGACTGTTTCATTTATGTTAGGTAGAATGCCCAGAGGGGACTGGGCGGTCTCATGGTCTGGAATCCCTACAGATTTTATTTTTCTCCAACCGTCTGGAGTTTTTTTGTTTTTTCTGTCCCCCCTGGCCATTGAACCTTACTCTTATTCGATGTTAATTAATGTTGACTTATTTTGTTTTATAATTGTGTCTTTCATTTTTCTATTCTTTATTATGTAAAGCACTTTGAGCTACTGTTTGTATGAAAATGTGCTATAGAAATAAATGTTGTTGTTGTTGTAGATAACAAATCTAAACTGAAATGGAAATGCAAAAAAAAATAATATTCTCTAAATGCAATCAGCGCTTATTTCTCCTCTGTAAACTCAAACTGTTTAAAAGTAGACAAGGAGCTCATGTTGTCCTTTTATCGCAGTCTGATTCCGTCTGTTATCACTTTCAGTTTCATTGCCTGGTTTAGTGGTCTAACAAGCCAAATTTTAAAAAGCTCCAGCAGATTACTAAGCATGCAGCTAAAATTATTGGGGCTGAAATTAATGTAGATGATCTAGCAAGTGTGTGTCAGAAAAGAAACTGGAAATCATCTCAACTGATGACAGACATCCATTACATGTAGAATTTAATTTCATTAAACTCCGAAGGATAGTTGCTTTGAAAACAGTCACAAATCACTCCAGAAATTCCTTTTCATCCTAGTGCCATACGACTTTTTAATTAGGAATATTGGAGGAAATAGTTGAGGTTTGATATGAATCCTGTAACCACTTTTGTGTAAATGTGCACTGCCTTACCATAACTTGACTTGTCTCTGTCTGTTTAATTTCTGTCTGTTATTGAATGCAACTGAGAAGGCAATTTTAATGTTTTCTTGTGTGAACATGATTAAATAAAGAAACCTTAAAATGGATGAATGTTGCTAGAAGTCTTTACTCTTGTGTTGTGCATTCAGTGGCCTTGAATTGGATTCATTTGAGCCTCGATTTTAAGAAAGATTCTGCTTGAATGGTTCTGTTCCATTTGAGGTACAAACGCTCTTAAACTCATGCATAATCCTGAGACAATGACCTGCTTTTGTGCTCCCCTTCAACAACTACAGGACTTTACATAAAGGTAACAATGGGTTAAATTATAATCAGACCATTCTCTCTGTATTAAAGTTTGGCTTAGATTTTACATATAGATAGAGAGGAAATGTTTCATCCTAGATATGAAATACAAATAGATTGACAATAAATGACTTTACTCTGTGAAGGACATTAGTTATACAAAATGCCATTGTATTTAACAAGTCTATACGATGAAGTAAAATATCAGCAGGTCTCAGCAGGTGAAGCCTTCCAGTTTTGTGTTTGACAGGGCATTTATGTATTTCTGTGTGCCTGAGTGAAAGTGAAAAATGGAAGGTGAGTGCAGGTCGCACTTTAGCTTCAAAGATAGGCACTCAAGCGATACAGCTGAATTCTCGATGAAGTTGCCAGCTCTCATGCAGTGCTTTGGGAATTGTGGGGTCAAATTTAATACTAAGTGATAGACGGCTATGCAGGAGCACTTTGTGATATTTACATTGTTGTAATTGCATAGTGCTGATATGGAGCAGTGAAGAGTGAAAATTTATTTAGGAAGGCTTTTGATTGCAATCTGGCCAAAATGAAAGATCCCAGCGATGTTAAAATGTTAGAATACCGAAACTCGGCAAATAAGAATGCTCATGCACTGCAACTTCCAACGATCCATGATGCAGAACTAAGAAGTCTCAATTCATGATTCTGATCAAATTTAGTTTACAGAAAAATTGTACCCTTTTTTCTGAATCAAAAATGCATTAAAGAGTTTACTCTCTTCTCATTTTTAATAAAAAAAAAACCTTGGCTGGAGAATTGAAATACATAATATAAAACATAAAATGATATTTATTGAGTATAGTTCTCTCTCTCTTCTATCTGCTTGTGCTCATCCATTCAGATTTTCATAATACATCATTGCCATTCTTGTGAGCGTTGGCACCTCAAGTTGCATTTTTCTGTCTCTCCATGCAGAGCTTAACCCTGACTGGGCAGGATTTGGATGGTGAGAAGGGGGAGGGAGTAAATAGTGATAAAAAACAAGAAGGGGAAGATTTTTCTTTGCCACTAAGTAAACAGGAAGTAGAAAGGGAATGTGTATATTCCTCTCCTGACTCAATGACTTTTTCTGATCCTTTGGGGGAACCAGAACAGGAAGGGGAAGTGATTTGGCAACAACGGGATGGGGGAAGTTTTGAGGAGGGGAATCTGGTGGGAGAACAAGGGAAAGGTGGAAATTTGGAAGAGGAAAGTGGAGAGGGTGATAAGGTTATACTTACTGTATTTACTCCGGGAAGGGGGGCCTTGGAATCACGAGAACCTGTGGAGGAAAAAGGTTTAGAGGGTAATGAAAGGGAAACAAATCAGGCTGACTTAATACTTACCAATGTTACAGTCCTAGAGCAAACAGTGAGGAGGGAGGAAGATATAGCATCCTATGGAGACGGGAGGGACGGTTTTCTGGGTGAATTGGAAAGGGAGGCAGGATTAGAAAAACAGAAAAATTCTTTGGAGATGGAGGGAATTTTTGAACAAAAAGTAACTGAGGAAGGGGTAAATTCCATATTAAATCCAGGAATAGAGGAATTTAGGATGTTGGGTGAGGAAGTAATATCAGAGCAGGTGATACCTTATGCATATGATCCTTCTATTATATGGACTTCATCTGGTGCTTTTGGACAGACGGGTGTAGACATAATAAACTTGGAGGGAATAGCTAGACTGAGTGATGGAGAAAGGATGACAGGGGAGGAGTTACCATCGGAGAATGAGGATGGTTTAACCTCCCAAATTGATCCCATCATTGATAGAGAACAGAAGGACTTATTTAAAATTGAAATAGTGGATCGTCCTTTTAGGTTAGCAGATTGGCGAAAAGATAAGAAGGTAATCCCGGAGATTACTAAACCATTTATAATAGTGGGGGATTCTAATATTTCAAGAATCCCCCATTATAGACAGGACCAACTAGAGGCATTCAGTTTTCCGGGAGCAAAGGTAACGCAGGTGGCCAGTATAATTAGTAGGATTAGAAAAAGGAATATGAAAGTATTGAAGGTTTTAGTATGTATGGGTTTGAATGATTGCAATGAGGTAGGTCCAGATAGAAATACAATTTCCAACTATCAGTCATTGATCTCAATTTTGAGACAAAAATTTCCACAGGCTACTATCTTTGTAGCCAAAGTCCCGTACTCACTTAAGGATCAATCAGAGGAAGTCTGTAAGAAAATAAAAGGTCTAAATGACGGGTTAGATAAATTAACAGGGGTGAAGGTGATAGAAAGTTTGGGACAAGGAGATGCAGAATTGGAATCAGAAGATAAATTACATTGGACAATGGAACAAGCATTCTTTATAGCGGATCATTGACTAGAGTGTTTAGATTTATTACAGGAATCATATAGGTTTACATCGGTTAAAGAATGTAATATTTTTAATTTAAGTCAAAACTTTAGATTAACACAATCAGACATATCCCTCTTACAAAAAGGACTTACCTTTGTACCTGTACCAGCGAAAATAGATCTGGAGGAAATTAAGAGGGATGTATATAAATACCATCGCCGTCTAAAGCTGTTAGACTATTTTGATTATGAGGTAGGCCAGGGGACAAAAATATTTGTGGAGCCATCTCATTGGGAACCCAAGAACCAGAATCTAAGTCAGGGAGTTTTGGATTTAATTAAGGATTAAAAAAAGGACTTAGAGAAAATGCAGTTAGTTCCGGGGGCCCCAGATAATTTAACTAAGGCTGAAAGATTTTCCCTTGAAATTTTAGGATCAATAATAAGCGGATTATCATAAAACCGGCTGACAAAGGGTCCTTGACTGTTATCATGGATAGGGAACAGTATCTCTGGGAGGCTAAACGTCAATTGTCTAATCGCATGCATTATAGACTGCTTAAAAAATCTAACCGTGATAAAATACACTCTAAAATGATTAAAGTACTGGATGGAATGCAGGAGGACGGTTATATATCAGCTCAACAAAAACGATACTTGAGTGGACCTCCGGATCCTTCAACGCGTAAATTTTACTTATTACCCAAGTTACATAAGAAACCGGAGGCATGGTCGATCCCGTTTCAGATCCCGCCAGGTAGACCGATTATATCCGATTGTAGCTCGGAATCCTATAGGGTGTCGGAATGGATTGAATTCCATCTGAATCCATTAGCTTGTCTACATAATAGTTTTATAAGAGACACATATCATTTTTTGCAGGTAATTGGGGAATGATATTTTCCAGAAGGGGCTTTCATGTTCTCTATGGACGTGGAATCCCTATATACAAATATTAATATAGAATTGGGGTTGGAAGCAGTGAAGAGTACGTTAGAAAAATATCCGGATAGCAGTAGACCAGATCAGTACTTAATGGACTTGTTGGAACTAAATCTTACAACAAACGAATTTGAATTCAACGGAAGTTGAAGTTACAAGGGAAAACTCTTCAAAAAGTTCGAATTTACTTAAACAATCCTATCTTCTCACACAAGTTCATGTGAAAATGTCAAAGTTTAAACTGAGAAAACTGCAATTCAAGGAAAAGTAATATAAAGGAGCTCCAAAGCTTTTACTCAGAATAGTGTTTATCCTGAAGTTTTGCAATTATTGAAATTCAATATGAAAAAATGTATACTTAATTTCCTTATTTTTCTAATAAGTGATTTCCTTATTTCCTGTTTATTATTAGCTAATGAGAGGATGGATGGTTGGTTTGGGAACATTAAAATAAAAAAAATAAAATTTCTATCCATAGCGAAGGCTAAATACTATTACTAATATCTACTTTCTTTTTTGCTGTCTGTTTATATTAGAACTTGGTATTAAAGCTTATGAAGCCTGTGGAATATTTGATTATCCTGCTGACGTTCTTCTGCAGCGGCCTAAAATGAGGTCTGCCATTGCTGCTTCATTTGCTCTTTGCCAAGCTCAGCCTGCTGCGATCAGTTAATAGTTTTTTTTTTTTTATTTGAATGAGCATGGAAAAGGCGCTGTATAAATAATTATTATTAAGATGAACACAAAATGGACTTTCCCTTTTTTGTCAGATGATTTAAATGACTTGGCCATTGATAAAATAATTGTTTATCCTTAACTCGTTGATTAATGCTTCAGTTCCCAGAGTATTCAAAAATGGATTAATAATCCCTAACAAGTCATATTTGCTTCAAAATACATTGTACCATATTGCATTATTATAAATATCAGTAAATTTCCTGTGTAAGGCTTTTATATGCTGTGCTGAAGAATTTTTAATTGTACAAGGGTAGGCATCAATCACTTTGTAATCACTGCCTAATAATATTAAATAATGTAGAACACTTTTCATTTGTCTTTTCTTCCAGTAACAAGGCTATCCATGAGTAGTCATATGTGGATGGAAAAATGCAAATGACATTATAGTTAATCATTCCTTATTCAGCATGACCTGTGAGTAGGTTATTCATTAAAGCTCCTAACTAGTTTCTATATATCCATCCATCTATTCATTGTCTAAGGTCAGAGTTAAAGCGAGCGGGTGACTTTAGTTTATATAGCAATTTTGTATACGGCATAATTAAATAGGAAAGAAGTAAAACCTGTACAGAATATTTTTGAACAATTGTGTTGCAGATTTCATATTACTAAAACCAAGAAGAAAAGCAGCAACAAGAATTCAAAACTGAGGTCTGCAATAAACACACCCAATGAAGACTGGAGCACTGGGATGGCATACTGGAGAATGCTGGCACATTTGGCTGCCACCTCCTTACTTACCTTACTGATTCTTTGTGCTAAGGTCTTTGTCCATAATAGGTGCTTTTATTTTTGAAGTTGTGACCTCAGAATTTTGACTAAAAAATTCTTCATCTTTTTGGGTCGGAACCATAAAGGGGTCTTACCCCTCCACTTTCAAATTGACGGCCATTTCAAAAAATATGTTTTTCTCTCCTATTTCTGCACATAACGTCCGTGTACAGAAAGATTAGTGAATGAAATCTTAGGGGCACATACCCAGATAACTTCCGAATCGATTAAGAGGGTCCCCAAGTCCCTAGCCCTTGTAGGGTGTGGCAGTAGAAGGCCCTAGTGCTCCCTTGAACCCTCAGGTACAACTCCAGACACCGGATAAAAGTCCAAGACTATTATTTTTTACAGTGCACCAAGCACCTTCCACACTACTCATAAACTCACAATAAATTAACACAACACTATAATTTTCTCTCCTCCTCGCCCAGACACTTGCTCCTCTACCTCCCAGCTCAGCTCAGTGTCTGGACTGTTTTCTAGTCCTTTTATAGCCCCTGACCCGGAGGCGTTCCTGTCCAATCAGACCACAGGTCAGGGCAATCAGTACTTTTCTTCACCCTGGGAGCCGTGACCGTGATGTACTCCCGGGTCATAAGGCACAAAAGAGCCCACAAGCCCCCTTACAGTGACTCCTGGTGGCCCCCAAGGTATCCATGAGGCCCTGCTGGACCTCGGGGCACGATCCTGCTGTCGGGAGAGCTCCTCCTGGCGGCCTGGGGGTGAGGACCGGAACCAAAAGCCGGCAATCCTCCACAAGGGCTGGAAATATTTATCAATCGACTCAATAAAAGACTGATTAAGATCAAATCAAATTTCCCATTGAATACCTAAGTTCTCTCACTCCACTCACTTCAATCACAAGGGCAAACTCTTCAAAAAGTTCGAATTTACTTAAACAATCCTATCTTCTCACACAAGTTCATGTGAAAATGTCAAAGTTTAAACTGAGAAAACTGCAATTCAAGGAAAAGTAATAACAAGGAGCTCCAAAGCTTTTACTCAGAATGGTGTTTATCCTGAAGTTTTGCAATTATTGAAATTCAATATGAAAAAATATATACTTAATTTCCTTATTTTTCTAATAAGTGATTTCCTTATTTCCTGTTTATTATTAGCTAATGAGAGGATGGATGGTTGGTTTGAGAATATTAAAATAAAAAAAATTAAATTTCCATCCATAGCGAAGGCTAAATACTATTACTAATATCTACTTTCTTTTTTGCTGTCTGTTTATATTAGAACTTGGTATTAAAGTTTATGAAGCCTGTGGAATATTTGATTATCCTGCTGACGTTCTTCTGCAGCGGCCTAAAATGAGGTCTGCCATTGCTGCTTCATTTGCTCTTTGCCAAGCTCTGTTCATACGTGCTGGCATATAATGGACGTTGGCGAATGAAATACAACACTATCAGTGCATGTGAGAGTGTGACGTGCGGAAACGCGGGTGTGTGAGCCAGTCAAGCGCACTGGGTTGTTCACATTTTACATCCATAAAGCAGTTACCCTTCACCCAATCAAAGCTGTCGGCCTTCTGATACGTGGACACTTGCACCATCTCTTGGAAATTTAAAGAAACATGGGTAAAAAGCGACGCACAGAGACCAAAGCTGCCTCTAGATGTGGCCACGGTGAACGTCTGTTGCAACGATAAGTACGGGGACGTGTGGCGAACCTGTGTTGGTGAAAAGGTGCCCTGCGCTTTGCCACAACCATTTTTTCCAACCAAACATACCCCACGACCTCCTCCCGGTCACAAAGGAGCCCCATCCCCAGTTTGGTGCCGATTGGACGTCCAGTGCAGATTTGTATGGCGGACAAACAAACATTCATACTGTGACAGACAGGGGGCGCTGTCATCCCCTTGCACCCTCAGACCAGAAGCAAGACACCAGATAAACGTCCAAGATATTAATTTATTCATACAATAATGTGCACAAAACAACTCTACCTCCACTACTCTCAATAATTAATAATAAATCAATAACCAAATACACAATACAATCCTCCACACCTCCCAGCAGCTCAGTCACCCTTCCTCCCAACTTGACCTACTGCTGGGATCTCCCAAAGTCCTTGACCCGGAAGTGTTTCTCTCTCTCTGTCCATGTGACTTTATAACACTTCCGGGTCGGGTAAAACTCCTTTCCTTCTATTAGGCTATAAGGCAAGTAGAAGTCCCTGGGCCTCTCTGCAGCGTCCCCTGGAGGTCCCCATGTTATCCAGCAGGGCTGTGAAGAAAGATTTCAATGTCCATGATGCCCTGCTGGAATTCGGGGCACCTCCATATTGCAGGGAGGGCTCCATCTGGCGGCTTGGGGGTACTCTCCAGGAGAAGCTGCCGGACATATTACACAATACACACATACATACATCGACTCTGCTTTATATATTAGATATGTTATAACACTGCGATGGGCTGGCGCCCTGTCCGGGGTTTGTTTCCTGTCTTGCGCCCTGTGTTTGTTGGGATTGGCTCCAGCAGACCCCCATGACCCTGTGTTAGGATATAGCTGGTTGGATGGATGGATGGATGGATGGATGGATGGATGGATGCTATAATAGATGCTGGTGTGGATGAGGTAGGTGTAAAATACTTGCATCCGGTAGCTCTTTATAGAAGTCCTATTTATAGAAGGCATATTTTGCTGTTTAGACACCAGGAACTCATAATGAACTTTTATTCAAGTTAGAAGCACTCATCATGCTCAAATCTATGGACTATTGTGTGCCTGCAAATCTTCCATGCTTGCTGCAGTTGTCACCAGTTACACACAAATCTGTTTGTGCAACAGCTACCTTTGCACTAAAAGCAGCCTAGTATTGTCAGCACTATAATGTATGGTAAGGTTTGACAGTGGAAAAAGACCTTTAACGGCCATTACTCCTATAGTTGATGACTTTGCTGGCAGCATAATTACAGTAGGTTGTGTGCAGAATAAGTGGGTATTGAAAATTAATGAATGTTCCTGGTTTTAAGAAAAAAGATAATTTAGGATGACATATGCATAAAAAGGGAGGGCAGCCACTGTCAGATGGCAGGTTTGTTAAGATGCCGGTTTTTAAAGAGCTCGGGCTACTAAACAAAGATAATCTATTAGTGCCTTTTATCCTTAAGGAAGACAGAATTTTTTTTTTCCAGCAACAACTTAGATGAGAGCAAAACACTGAAACCCCTAACGACTACAAAATAGAAAATGTGGTACCAGTTTTCAAAGATAGAAAAGGCAGATCCAGTAAATTACATGCCAATAAGATTGACATCAGCACCGGGAAAACAACTGAAATAACGAAACAGAATAACTCAGAATGAGATACTGTAAGGAGAAACATATACACGAGCAAACCCAGAATGGCCTTGTCAGACTAATCTGATAGATTCCTTTGACATGGTGGATAGGAGAAAGACATGAGCTACAATTGTCTTGGATTTTCATAATATTTTTAATTTGGTTCCTGACAAGAAGCTTTTTCTTCAACTATAAGAAATGGGATTTGAGGGTAATTGTAAAACTGCAGCTGACAGAAAGATATAATGCATGTGGTGTTTTTGAGGCAATTGCAATCTAGGCAGACACCTTTATGGTTTAGAAGGTACAGTCTTCAGCTGCCTTGTATGAGAAGAACCTCAGAGGAGTAGCGAGCCAGTCCTTGTCATAACCTAGGCATCGTCCTTCGGCCATTTAGTAAGCGAACCGAATTGTGAAAACTTCACAATTGAATGTACTTTTGAGATGGTTAGAGTACTGTAAGGAAGTCTTACCTTCACACAGTCATAGACAGACTTTGCAGCTTTTAAAGTACAGTGATCCCTCACTATATCGCGCTTCAACTTTCGCAGCCTCACTCCATCGCAGATTTTAAATGTAAGCATATCTAAATATATATCACAGATTTTTCGCTAGTTCATGGATTTTTGCGGACAATGTGTCTTTTAATTTATGGTACATGCTTCCTCAGTTGGTTTGCCCAGTTGATTTCATACAAGGGACGCTATTGGCAGATGGCTGAGAAGCTACCCAATCAGAGCACGTATTACATATTAACTAAAACTCCTCAATGATATACGATTTGCTTCCCCCGCGGTGCTTGATTGTTTGCTTTTCTCTGTCTCTCTCACTCTCTCTGCCTGACGGAGGGGGTGTGAGCAAAGGGGCTGTTTGCCTAGAAGATACGGACGCTCCTCTACAAAATGCCACTTTGTCGCGGTGCTTCTGCATACTTAAAAGCACTTATTGATTTTTTTATTGTTTGCTATTCTCTCTCGCTCTCTCTCTGACATTCTCGGCTCCTGACACGCATTCTTTGAAGAGGAGGATATTTTTGCATTCTTTTAATTGTGAGAAAGAACTGTCATCTCTGTCTTGTCATGAAGCACAGTTTAAACTTTTGACTAAAGGGTGTTATTTCATGTCTAGATGGCTCTAATAATGTTAACAATGTGGGAGAGTTTATAAGGGCTTAAAATATATAAAAATAACCAAACAAACATATGGTTTCTACTTCGCGGATTTTCATCTATCGCGGGGGGTTCTGGAATGCAACCCCTGCAATCGAGGAGGGATTACTGTACTTGAAAAAGAGCCCAGCAGTGGTTTTCAGGAACAAATGATTTAAAAATACACTGAAAATATGTTCATTTTGTACAATATCTTCATAGCCTGGAAAAAATGAGACACAATGGGAGGCCGTATTGAGGTGTTCAAATTCATGAATGGTACAAACAAGATTCAAGAAGCAATAAGCTGTTCCAGACCAATGCAATCAAGCAGATGAAAGTAGACAGAAATATAATGGAGTGCTTCCTCAATTCCTTCCTTTCTGTCTTACAAATTATTGGAAATTAGAAAGATCGTCTAGAGCCGTGTCTTATTTACAACCCAGACTAAAGGTCAGATTGGGTGTCGGCGCTATAAAGGTTGTGTCCTTCTCTCTCTCTCTCTCTGGTGTTTGAACAGTTGGCACTAGATTCATCTAGTTGAGTCACATGGCCTTCTGTCACCTGTAATTCTCATATACCAAGACTCCATACATAAATATCCTCAAATGTCGGAGTGTGTGAAGCCATGTTTAATACACCTTGGAGTAACAAAATGTATATCCTAAGACATACTATTAATTTTAAAACAAAACAAAGCACACATTTTCTGGGAGTCTCGACCAATAGCATTCCCAGTACTATTTGTGTAATTAAGTTTTTACAAGTATAAAGTCGAACAGCATGGTGGCACAAAGGTATTACAGGTGCCTCAGAGTAAGGAAATCAGGGTTCATGCTCAGGGTCCTCCCTGCATTTTCTTCCTGTGTCTGCGTGGGTTTCCTCTGGGTGCTCTGGTTTTCCCCGTCAGTCCAAAGACACGCAAAGTAGGTGAATAAGTGATGCTAAATTGCATATGTCCAATACATAACCCATGTGTGGTCAAGTGTATTTGGGTATGGTATTGTGAATTTTAAGTAGAAAAATAGTGTGACTTGGATCCTGGAAGGTGAATGTATGCATCTGCAGAACTGTGTGGTTGTGGGTTGTTCGGTGTGGAGGTGAGCTAATTGTTTCCTTGTAAATGTGCTGGTGCAATCAGCTCGGCCGTTCCACATCGGTGCTTTGTGGGTGATGATTAGGCCACCACACCTATGGAAAGAATAAAGAGAGCCTGAGGTGAGTGATAGGCAGATCCAGAAAGAGAGAAGAGAACAAATGAAAATGACAGATGTTAAAATACGTGAAAGACAATGATAAGATGAAACAAAGAGTGGAAAAACATGAAAGTCGGGATCATAGTAGAGCAGGTGTGATGGAGAGGAGTCATGGTGGTCAGGGAAGAATTCCTGGGGTAGCGCCATTCCTTCTGAGAATCCAGGGAGCAGGAATGGTCAATTGCTTTTGTGACCCGACATTTGCGCGATAGACATATGAGCGGCGACAAAATGGCTCCCATTATAACGCGCCGTCAAAATCGCGCCGACAAAATCGTGAAAGTTTTATTAAATATGAATTACTAGTTTAAAGCATATATAATAATGCTTATTTTAGAAGTCGATATTATGAGACACGGCACGCAGATAGTCCTTAAGATCACGCCATCAGCAACACGTTCTCGCATGTTCCACATAGTGATAGGAAACAACGGGTTGGCTCGTCGATTGCATTTTAATCGACCAACGTAATTGTCCTCCCAGTAATCATAAACATTCGGGAGATTGTCGGGTCTACTCTCGCTCAGTTCATCGAAAGCGGACCCAATATCTTCTGGAGGAATAAAACTCAGTGCAATTAGCATCTTTGAATACAGTTATAACCTAGCACATAATGCGCATGTACTCTCTTGGCCTCTCTCGCGATTTTGTCCTGCCGATTGTGTTGGCGTGCATTTGTTGAAAACCAGTTAGCGAGTTTGTCGGCGCTCATATGTCAGTCGTGGTTTTGTCGGTGCTCATATGTCTATCACGCTTTTGTCGGTGAACCAATTGCTTTGAGAGGTCCCACGGACACAGATGAACAGCAGTGGGAGAAAGGAGCAGGGCTCACGGGAGGGATGGTGGGGCAGACATGAGCTGACAGTGCTTGTTGATAGGCATATCCTGCTGCTGAAAGATGCACTGAGATGTACAGAGACTCACAATTCTTTTAATGGACAGCTCTTGACTGTGTTTTCACCTGGAATTTAACGGCTTCTGCTGTGGGTTGGCGCCCTGCCCAGGTTTGGTTCCTGCCTGGTGCTCTGTGTTGGCTGGGATTGGCTCCAGCAGACCCCTATGACCCTGTAGTTAGGATATAGTGCGTTGGATAATGGATGGATAATTTAACAGCTTTGGATTGTTTAATTACTGAATAATTGTAACCACCACAAACACTTTTTATGATGGATTAGTTATTTATTCATTGAGTACTGCACTACACTTTGTTTTACAGCACTGTTTGGAAACTAAAAAGCACTAAGCACGTTTTGCCCTTACACAGTTATTTTGTGTCCTCCTTTGCTC
The DNA here is from genome assembly GCF_016835505.1 of Polypterus senegalus. Classification (NCBI taxonomy): domain Eukaryota; kingdom Metazoa; phylum Chordata; class Cladistia; order Polypteriformes; family Polypteridae; genus Polypterus; species Polypterus senegalus. Next base: position 97,780,570 of record NC_053171.1, on the reverse strand, counting down.
AAGTCTACCTCAGTTCATGGCTATTGCTGGCCTGATTCTAATTGTGAATGTTGAAAATAAAGCATCAAAACACTGGCACCAGCTACGTTTAGCGAATACAGTACTGGACATGTGTGCTTGGAGAGTATCTTTAAGGCTCTAATGACATCACAATGACAGGAATGGCGAACAGGAAAATATGCTGCTTGACTCCTTCTTACTTTCTGTCTGTAGAGTGGAAACAGAACCTCCAGAAGCACAATGATGTTACCTTCGTTCCAGTCCTGGAAGCACTGTCCCTTCTGCCTCACCGTATCGAAGAATCATAGAGATCGGAAGTTGGCATTCACACTTGAATCTACATCTGAAGAAGGCACTTCTACAACTTCAGGAGTGATACTTTCCTAGTCATTTGATCCCCAACCAGGTTGGTCTTATACTTATAATCTGTTATTTTGCCAGCTGTATTTATTCATTTGGACATTAAACAGGGTATTGCGGAGGTCTCCAGCCCTTTATATTTCTTTTGCTTCATTACAAAAACAACAAAAAATAACTCAATGTAGTGTGCCTGAAAAGAACCAGAACAGGAAAGGAGAGTCTTCTAGGATAAAACTGATAGACTATATGATCATATTGTGACTTATGATACATTTTTTGACATCATACAATTTTAAGGAAGACTGAATAGGTAGCTCACATGATGGGAACAATAAGAAAGAACAAGCAGAACATCCAGAAGAGGCTATTGAAATAAAGACAAGGAAAGTGACATCATCATTAATGTTGACTTTTACTAACACTGCTGTTCTTTTGTCTTAATGTCATCCTGATTAGCACAATTCATAAAGATATCATTATGAACAACATAGAGGACACAAAATCTAAAGTGGTTTTGTACCATGATAAAACCTAAGGGCATATAAAGCGCCTGAAATATCATAAGTATATACATAAGGCATGCACTAACCATCTCCATGTCTTGCATAATGAAGGGTCCTGCTTCATGTTTAACTCCTACATTCCAGCTTTAGCTATTTGCGGGACTAGGGACCTTTTCATTGACATGTCTGGATGAATTACATGGAAGTGGGTTCTGCCTCCATTAGTCCTGTTGGCCTGAGTCTGTGTATGTAGTATAAATTTATACATAGCTTGTCTTAGGATCACTTAGGTAGAATATTATACCTTAGTTCTAGAGAAAAATGGTCCATACCTAGATATCTTTTTGACTAGTGGTGTGATGAGGTAGATTTAAAAAAATATTTAAACATTTGTACATAGTTTGTCCATTACTTAAGTGCTTAGGTAGATCAGTTGTCTATTTGGACTTGTTGTATTGCCTTTCCTAAAGTTGTGGTCTCTTTGGTGTCAAACTGACTTGACCTTGAAACAAAAATAGCATTACTATCCTGCATAACATACATTACTTTTTCTGAGATTATGTGACAGATGGCACTGGGAAGAAATGCGATGGTCAATATGAACAACATTTAGAAGAGACAAGATATCAGCCTGACAACCAAATACAGATTGGTCAGAGCAATCATTTTTCCAATACCAACATATGGCTGTGAAACCTGGATGCTGAGAAAGGCAGATACGTGAAAGATTGATGCGTCTGAACCGTGGTGCTGGAGACATCTGTTATGCATTCCATGGACAACCAGAATAGTGAACCAAGTAGTCCTAGAATGGATCAAACCAAAAATCTCAATGAAGGCCAAGACAATGAAGCAAAAACTCTCCTACTTTGGTAATATCATGTGAAATAAGACACTTGAGAAGAACGTCATGCTTGTAATGTTCAGTGGAAGAAGAGGAACTAGCCATTCAAAAATTTAGTGTCTAGATACTATCAACAAATATACCAGACTGAACACACCAGAACTAAAAGAAGCCGTAAGAGATCAGAAGACATGGAAAGCACTGATCGATAGAGTGACTAAGAGTTGTAGTTGACTGAATGGATAGAATAGAGCTTTTTCCTACTTTTTTTAGCAAGGAAAGGAAATATTTATTCAATAAGGTATACCCCATAAAACATATAAAAGATTAAATACTTCACTTAACAATGTACTGGGGATACTTTTTAACTGACAGATGTCAAGTGATAGTCTAAAGTATTGTCAAGCTGAACAGAAGTGCAATGCACACTGGGAAAGTTGGAACATACAGCAGGATTTTTGAGCGCTTTGCTTAGTTAGTTCCAATGAAATAGCCTTGAGTTAGGTGTGGGAAGAGCTGTTTTTTTAATTAGAGTTAACGATGTTTGTAACATTTTCTTTCATCTTGTTTTTGCATATACTTTCAATGAGTTTTGAGAAACTGCAAAAATGTCAGAATTCCATTGTAGCAGTGATGAAAACCTGTTGCTAAGTAAGCCATTTTCCCATTTGATTCTCACAATGGGGAAGAAGAGAGGAGGGCACTGCTGTCTTTTATAGAAACTGACATTTTCAGAGTTTTCTCTTTCTCTGTATTGTCAATTGGATTGAGAACGTCTACTCTTCAGGTAAAGCAACTGAGCCACCTGGATGTTCACCAGTGCCTTGCTGTTGCTGATGAGACTGCATGAAGACTTAACCCACGGAGGTTCTATAATTCAATATAACACTTTGTACTTGCTGTTGTTGCTTTTGGTGCAAATAAATATAGCATAAATCATAGGTCTCTGTCTGACTGCTACTAGCGAGCTGGGAGCTTAGATTGTTACTTTCTTGTCAAACTGCAACCCATTAATGGCACAAGGGCACACCCTTGGGAAGCCCTCTATTGGTGGTAAACCGGGCTGACGTATAAACAGCTTCAGTTAGCGAGCAGCCTTCCATTAAAGATCCCAAGAGCTGAATGCATGGGGTACAGCATGGAGTGCAACAGGTCAGAGGTTACAGATAACAATTATATAGCTGGGTTTGACATTTCTTCCTATCCCCCATCTAGAAAAGACTCTAAGAGTTTAGCGGGTACTTTCTGTGTTAGGTGCATGTCATAGGTGATCTGATAACATTAATAAAACATACGGTATAACAGTTAAACTATAATGGTATATTTTAACGATGGATTTCACTTCATTTCTAAAATGTGTACATTTGCTTTGGGGGAATAATCAAGGTTAAGACGTCATACAATTTCTGCATTCAAGATTTTCAATTAGATCAGAGGAAAAAAATATTGAAGTGGAAAAAGAAGTTAATTTTTAAATGATTATTTCATACATAAAGCAATGGGATCTTTGGGGCCTTAAACAATGAAGCCATTTAACAAAACATGAGGGTTACTTAAGGCCGATAACTCAGAGCAACTACAAGTAATCTGCAAAATATAAGCCACCCAATATTGTTCAATTTACAAAAATAAGACCCCAAGGACTACTTTCTTAATTATATATTTACCAAATATGAATTACCAAACTTCGGCATTCTAAACTCTAAACTATGCAGCAGCTGCACAGACGTCATCCCGTTATCATGCATCAAAAGACAGAAGGAGATACATATTCAGAAGATCCATACTTATCAATGACATTCATAAACCTATATGAAGATTAAGTAGTACAGCTGGCTTTGGTTGCACAGTTCATTTACTGTGAAAGCTGAGAAATATTGCAGATGCCAAAATTAGGCATCCATTTGTTTGTCTCATTTTAAGACATCACTGAGCAGTTTAATAGTTTATGTATACCTGACATATTTATCATTTATGAAAGATTCATGTTAGAAAGATGAACATGTTCAGTATTTGTTCCCTTAGAGTGCAAAACAAAAAAATAAATAAATAACAAAAATGGACACTCTTATTTACAATATTGTTTTAATCTTCAAGTATTTCCAAAAATGTTAAATCTTACACAAAAATGGCTGTCCTGCCAAGACCACATAATAGTAAAGCAATTCTGAGAGAAGCAAAAGAGGACTTATTTATTTTAATTTTCAGTACAAAGGTATATTTATGTCTTGTTGGCACAATATCTCACCTGATTAAAGTCCCCACGTACAGCACACATTGTGAGAGGTCAGTTTGTCTGCTCTTTCTGGTTGGGTTCTAATTGTCTCCAGAATTAGGGTTTGTCACTTCTCTTTCTGACATTTGAGTGGGGTACACAGACAAAACTCAGGGAAACAGACCGTGAAGTCCTGAGGACTCAAGAGTGTGTGCTCGTCTTTATTAAAGGGGTGGACCAGGTCATATAAGTCAAGACATATCCAACAGGGTCACCAGAAGTATGACAAGTTAAGACTTCATCAGTCAGGTCTCAGATGGTCATGAGCTAAATCACCTCTTTTGTCAGATCCTGTCAAGAAATAAGGAACTCCATTCTGCAATATATGTTCTCTTTGTTTTAGAAGGAGCCTTGTTATTGACTCTGGAAAGCATCACCAACATAGGGGATTCAGGAGACCCAAAAAGGTGCTTAACTAAGAAAACTACAAACTGTGTTGAAGCTTAGTAGGTTAGTACTGAAAGTGAGTACCCAGTGTTTCTTTGTTGAATAACATACCCATCTGGTGGATCAAGCTTATGTTTATTCTCTTGGTAGCAGCAGGCCCTCCAACAGCCATATCAATTAAGATAGTTATATCTCATAGACTAAACCACAACATTGGGCTACTTGTTAGTCTCAAATGGTATAATGGGATGGATTGGAGCGGACTCTTGCTCTGTCCTTGACCCAGCCAAAACTCACTAGATGATAAATTATAGAGATACAGCATTTCCCTCAGTCTGATTTTCTGCATCACTGAATATTTTTACATTGAGTCTCTTAAATTCACTTAAAGCTCACGAGATAAAAATGATCCAGAATCAATAAATAACACAAGACAGCATTTTGATCTTATTTAATTTATTTTTTGTTCAAGAAAATGATGCAACATTTAGTATCCCTAATGAAAATGTAATTACCTTTTTGAACTCAGTAACAGGTTATGCCACAATTAGTAGGAATGACGGCTATTAGATTGTTGTAAATTTCGATCAGTCTCATCAGAATTCTGGCCTTCCCTTCCTTTTACTGTTTTCACTCACTGACATGAATGTGTCTTCTTGCATAGATCTCTCATTTTAGGTCCTACAGGTTCCTAATCATAGTTTTCTGTTCCTAGTGGTGTAATGGACAACATGTCGCTTTACTCTAAGAGTGATATTTGATATGATAGACATGCTGTCTCTGTTTGGACAATATGGCTATGACTTTTAACGGCTTTAGAAATGGGTCTGAAGCTTTTTGTTTAGACTCACAGATATCGTTCTTGAGGATTTCATTAATTCTAATGGAGGCAGGATATGCCACTAAAGCCTGTGTTCTGACACATTCACTCAACTGATGAAGACCAAAGTTACACCGTTTTAAATTGAGAAGACGTTAAAATTGCAGACACTAACAGCTCACCCTGAATTTGTCTGTATTCACTGAGAGGCAAAATATTTTTTATGTTTGAAGGTGATGTTTGGTTCATAACAAAAATAAAAGAGGTTTACAAATTTGCTGTGTTTCCCCCCAGATTCTCCTATAATTCTCCATATTCTTCTATATTTTTGTCCTAGATTGAAAATATGGCAGAACACAAAAGCATCAAGACCAAGAGAAGAGAGAGTGAGATGTTGTTTGAAACTGACCAAGGGCAGAACCTAAAGTCTGGCAAATGAGTAAACAGAACAGAGTATGCAAAAACAATATCAAAGTCAAGGAAAACATAAAAGGCTAACTCGCCAAAAATTAAATATATCTGATGCACATAAGAATTTTGAATTGTAGCCACAAACATGTCTATCTGATGTGAGAGCACCTCCAACATTTATGTAATCAGTGCAATGATGTCCTACACCACACTTTCAGGAACTAATGTTGCCAACAACTGACATCAAATTTCACTTCCCAAGATCAGAAAATGATAACCAAAATGGCAGTGAAAATGTAAACAAATAAGTGATATAAAGAATACACCAAGAAAATACATGCAAAAATGACTTCTGCATAATCTATCATAAGATATATATAATAGCTCACAACCCACTTACAATTTCATGAAATTCATTATGAAAATATCTCAGAGGAAAATCATACAAGCAGAACACGTTTTTCAGAGTAGTATATATAATGGTGACAGAACGTAGCCCCTCTTTCATGATCTCAGTTCATTCACAAGGGAATGTAGAGTTGCCATTTTCTCCTCAGAGTGGGCTGTTCTCTCTCCCTTTGGCTCCTTCTGGTGCCAGCCCAAGCTAAATGGTCAACTCACTGAAAAAGAAATCTGCAAGCTAATGTACATGTGCATGGAGAAATTTGTTATAATCCTGGATTGTAACTTTATTCATTTTGACATGCTCCAATTTTGTAATTTTGGTTTCGCATTCATTCTCTCATTATTTTGGTGATGTCACAGTCCGAACACACATTAGCCAGGCTAGTGCTGAACTGTTTACAATGATGAAGCCTGTTGCCAGTCATCTGCTATCAGTATTTAAGACTGGTGACATGGTCTTTACAGTGTTGAGATTTATCTTGAAAAATGCAAATCTTTACACTACAATTTTACTTTAACAAAATTCCTCCACAGTTACCGACCTCCTAGCTTTGCTCTTTGATTCCGATTCTGATTTATAGGCCTGGCTTCTCTGTGTTTCTTCTGATTTTTTGATCACCCTGATTCCTGACCTTGATTTTTGCTTTTTGACATCTCCTGGTCTATTCTGACTTTTGGATTCTGTGTTTTGGCCACAAAAAGAGCATTAATAATGATGTATTTTTTCAAACGAAATCATTTTCCGATCTCCGTAACAACACCAGGATAAACTCTTGTCAAGGATTGTTTCTAAACCTTGATTATTTCAAGAATTTCTGGTTAGCGTTGACATTGTAAAAACAGATGAAGATGACTTTTTGTTTTATGCTCACATTATGTGTTGGAAAGTAGTTCTTGTTATAAAGGTTGTCTCAAACTTAATGTCCACAAAAAGCCAGCCTAAAATAATGAGTTAAAATGTGTTGTCAACCCAAAAGGGACTCGGGTCCATGGGGCTGATCAGGTTTTTCATTAGACTTGTTAAAAGTTGATTGACTTATTTTGTCTCATCGACTGTAGATGTAATGCATTTCAAATTTTCTTGTATTGGGTAATTTTGGTTATTGTAATCTGATTAAACATAAACCCTTCATGTACCACCAGAAGTCATGCAATATTCATCTTGCATTGGTAACTAAGTGCATAAAGACTATATTTACTATACCAGATATGCAGTCCAAGATTTGCTAAAAAACATTTAAGTCAGTGTTACATTGCCACACCTGAATTTTCTAATCTGATATGTTATTTCTACCAAAGTTCTACTAGTTCTAATTTACATTTGAATGAAGGGGAAAATATACCATTTTGTTTTCAGGAGGAATATTACTATGGCAGTCTTAACTTGCAATTTGTCATACTTGACATTTTCTGTCACTATTAGCAAAAAAGGGATACAGTCAGAAAGTTACGTGGACCAGTGGTCAAATTTATAAAATATAAATATGCACAAAATGAAGCTCAAAATGTGTGTACACAACTTGACAATTTTTGTGTGGAATTTATAGAAGAAAACTTGATATGAGAATGTCTGTATAGTAACAGCAACTTTAGCACATCTGTACAAAACATTTTGTGAAAGTGGGAAATGGTGACACCCATGGTAAAGTACTACCTGTTGTCACTTTTCAGGGAACTCATCCAAGCTTCAGCTCCGTCATACTCACTGTGCTGGAAGCCATTAAGCATCTGATGAGATGCTACATTCAGTTTCCATATGGTGAGGGTGTACATTCATAAAACATAGCATGTTTTTGCAATTTGCCAACATAAAAAGTCAATTTACAGCAGCGTCCAGTTTTCCAAACATAGGAGTAATTGATTGCACGTATATTGCAATAAGGGCACCTAGCGAGAATGACAATATTTTGTTAACCATAAACAGTGACATATCATTAATGCATAAGTTATCTGTGATGCCAAGATGAGACTGGCAAAGGTAGTGGTTCAGTTGCCTGAGTCAACTCCTGATTCATTTATTCCGAGGCAAAGAAATGTTGGTGCTGATGGTGTAGTATGTGATGGCTAGCTTTTCAGTGAAGTAACTGGCTGAACCTTCAGTGTTTCATATGGCCAATATTATTCATTGTAACAGCAATCATGTCATTAAATGTGCCAGGTGATAGTGTTGCTGATGCCTTAATCCTTTTCCTGACCCCCAAGGATAGAGGAGAGGCACTACAATGCTGTTCAGAATGCACCATAGATGTCCTCAAATGCAGCTGCTGGAGTCTGGATATGTCAGGTAGGAGGCTGCTCTACCAGCCAATGACGATCTGCAGCATCATAGATACATATGTACAAGATTGATTAGCATCGTTCATATATGGTTGTTTTAGAATCGCAAACGGGGGAGGTTCAAATGTACTGAACATGATAACTGTGATTTATAAACATAGTAAATTGTGAACAAATGTGCATACACCAAGTTTTACAGAGCACATTTTTTGGCATATGCATTTTTCTTTTTTTTTTGGTGTAGGCATACATTGATGCTCAAATCAATGTAAAGTTTTCTAAGTAAGACCCCTGGAGATGAGAGTAAAATGACAGGAAGAAGCCATAATTACAAGCCAAAAAAGGATAAGAATGTAAAAATAGAAGTTCAATTAGTAAAGTAAAACCACAATTTAAAAAGCATGTGGAAACATAACTCCCTAATTTGATTTTTCAATGGCTAAATGCACCACAAACACATACATGGTATCCAGAAAGTTGGACAAAAACATTGTCATGATTGTTCATTGTTATAAGTTTTTCCTTACATTCCTCATTGCACTCTATCAGGGTTTTTTTTCACTGATAAGGGTTTTATGTTGCCCTTAATTCAGTACTTTTGTATGTTTTTACTTTATTTGGGAAAGTTGGAAGTTTTTCACATCTTAATCTTGTTCTTATGGGCATTACCACTTTGTGGTCCATTTGTTTGTGGTTGCTAATGTGTGACTACACTGGGACAGCTGGGAATGCACAACATCCTGCACTTCCTGGTTGTCTAAGATTGTGGATACTCTCAACAAAACTCGTGTTGCTTCTGATTTAGTATCCTGGTTGTCAATCATTTTGTTCTCTGTTAACTATGAATTACCTTGGTGTTTTAGTTTTGGCATCTACGTTTTATGACGTGTGAGATTCAGTACTTTAGCAAAACCAGCTTTTATTCAGCTTGAAACACGAACAGCAGGGTTATTTATTGTAGCGGGATCTACTGCTCTCCTACACAGAAACAGCAATCAGACGGGGTCGTGACCAGGTTAATGGCCAAGTAATAATGCTCCCTGCAGTTATAATGTTCCTTGCATCACCCATTGACGACGGTGTTTATAGCGCGACCGCAGTTGGCTTGCGTTTACTTTCACAATGAGCCGCTGCAGCGCTGGGAGCCTGCGGTTGACCTGGCAACAGATAAGCTGTTTTTCACAGATGTGGTGATCGTGCTTCGGGATGCTCTTCGACATGTGGTCTTCCTGTTGGGGGGACCCCAAAAGAGTTTATTATAGTTTATTAATCTCTCAAGTATGACTTTTTTCTTTTCTATGTTGTATCTCCTGGTCTTTTACTAAGTTGTATGCCATGCTTTTCACCTCAGGCAGAATAAAGACTCGCGTGCATCCATCTTTTATAGGAGAGAAATGATGACTCAAGCTGTCATGTGACCATACTGTTACCTGATTGCCTCCAAAAAAGACACAAAATGTATTTTGTTTGGGAAAAAATGCTAATTTTACCAAAATGATGTTATGCATAAACATTAAGGGAAAAATTAAATGGCTTTGCTTTGCTGAGTTTTCTTTCTGTAGGAATAATTTACATGTCAAACTGACCTGGCAATGATTTCACTGAGCAAGTGTAATGCTTGAAGCAGAAGGTTTCTGTTTTTTGTTCAAAAGGATGTAGAATACATTTTTAGAAAATTAAAATTACTCAAAGTCCTGAGTCGGACCATCTTAGTGAAGGCTTTTTAAAATCTTGTGCATAGAATCTCAATGTTTTACTTTATTTTTAGGTTCTCATTAATATAGCAAAAGGATCCAAAGCTGTTTAAACTTGTCATAGTAATTCCAGAAGCTGAAAATAAAACCCAGAAACCTTAAGAGACTTTAGACCAGTAGCAGGTACATCACTGCTTACGAAATCATTTGAAAAATTAATAAACAGCAAGCAAATAGAGAAAACTCAGGCTTTATTAGATCCATGTCAGCTTGCCAACCAGCCTAATAGGAGTACAGAAAATGCAATGGTCACTTTGCTTCATCTGTTGTATAACTGCTTGTAAGGTGTCAAGATCACATGGGGCTCTTGTTTGTAGTCTTCTCATCAGCCCCACTTTAATGTGGAGAAACTAATTAAAAAAATGTTAATTTGGTAGGGTGGCTGGATGACTTTTTTAAAAGATGTGACTCAACAAGTGAAAGTCAGTAGCTGTCTGTCTTGCATGTTGTTCTCATCCACAGGGTACCCTCAGGGTGTTATATCACCCACAAGCAGCAGGAATGCAATCATCGAGATGCCACAATGGATAGTCTGAAGGGCAGATCTATAAAATATTAAGGAAACTAATTCACAACAGCCTTACAGGGCCTCTGCTCTCTCAGCACATATGATTCCTGGCACATGTTTAAAGGATTGAACACTCACAGTGGCTCATGGGTTGCCTGGCTTTTCCAGTACGACCAAAAAACTCTCTTCCCCAGGTACACTGCTGCCACCTGACTTCAGAGATGGTGCAGGGCAATGATAAGCAAACTCTGCAGAAATGTTAGTGAACTTCACTGAACTCTATGGAATGTATTGAAGTCAAAGGGAAACTCAGCAAGTTCTGAGTGACTTGTAATGGTACAATCGTGTTTTAAGTGTTCCTGAGGACGAGGGAAGCATCTACCAACTATAATGGACCAACTATTGTGGCCAAAAACGAGATTTGAAAGATGTGACTCAAACAACAAAACCTAAAAATGTAATGATAAGTCATATATACAGTATCAAAACGCTCACAGTCTTGTGGCATTCATTAGCCTTGTGATGAAGAAGTAGCATAAGACAGGCTTGTTCCATTGTCTGAAGTCAATGGGTGCAGCTGCCAGTCTTTTTTGCTTCAAATCTCTGTGCAGATGCTCTGCACTTTTTTCTTTGATGAGAAAGTTTGTAACCTTTTAAAACTGTAATAAATCTTTAATTGTTATTATTTCACAAGGTCACATGTGTTTTCTTTCTCGAGGAGAAGGGCTCCTTTAGGACTTGTTTCGAGATTGTAGCTGGTGTAGCGGGTGGCCCCTACTGCTTATATTCCGGGGGAGCAGCCATGGGCTCCTCAGTATCTCCCTCGGGACGCTTGGTGGCAGCCTCCCTGGTTGACGGTGATGCCTCAGTTTCCCACAGGGTTCCATGGGAGATCGAGTTCTCCACAGCCCTGTGGGGATCTGGAGTGGCTGCCAGGGGGCATGGCATGGGCCTCTGAGCCCAGCCAGACTAATCTTTAGCCCCACCTGGGAGTGCAACTGGAAACAGGTGATCAAGCACCTGGAGCACTTCCGGGTGGGCCATAAAAGTAACCAGCAACCACCACTCAGGGCCAGAATCGGGAGGAAAAGGACGAGGCTGCCTGGAAGGAGTGGTGGTGCCAGAGGAAGAGTGTGGTCTGTGAGTTGTGCTTTTGGGACTGTGTTGTGGCTGGAGGGTTCACGGGGGGAGACGTGCCCTCCAGGTGAAGAAGTAAAATAAAACTTTTGTGTTATTTGTACACGTGCCTCTGGGTGAGTCTGTGCCGGGTCGGGCACAATACAGCGTCCTCTTTCACACTGGGTACATGGCTAATTTTGTATTCAAATTGGACATGCAATGTTAAACACTGCAAGAAAAACAAAATCTCATATATAGCATAATATTCTCATTATGGGCAGCTAATGTAGTCTTCAAATGATAATACTCTTTTTTTTTTTTTTGCTTTTTTTAAATGCATGCAGTGTGGAAGGCTGGAGTGCTAGTTGCTCTCGCAGGACAGATGGAAGTGCACAATGTATATCGCCATTGTTACAGTGGTAGAAATGCTGACATTATGCGCTTCCAGGTGGTGACATTACACATGCTCAAAGCAGCTCTGCAACGATCTTAAAGTACACATGCATGAAAGTTTGGCTGATGGCTGCTACAGAATGGCTGTGATGTCGTTCTGGCCTCACAAAGCATCTTGGGGCACTAGGGAAAAATGTTCGCCTAATTTGGCTGCAAAGCTAATTTTCAGGAAAACATTTGGCAAACAAGGTCAGCAGTGAATACAACATATTCTCTGGAAAAAAACACTTTGTCAATTTCCACCAATCAGCACTAGTGCTGTGATTATACTGCAATGAACCCCAATGCAATGTACACTACCACCTCGTACATACATACTAGGGATTCCTTGTAACCCAAATCGGGATATGTTCCTGGGAGATCCCACAGATTATCACAGCTTTCCACTTGGGACTGCTACCCTTTGTTTTATTTAAGTCAGGCTTGATAAGCCAATGTCAAGCTGCAAATGCAAGCCTCCTTACTCCACTCTGTATATTCCACAAAATAAAGTCGACACAAAAGAGAGGCTGAATTCATTTAATCTGACGCCGTCCGAAAAGCACTCCAAAGTTGGCAAAGGTGGTATGGACGTTGTGAAGGAGAAGAATTGCCAAATCAACAGTTCTGCGATACTGTAAAAGTGAAGTTTAATTCTACAGGTCCAAATCACACTGCACATTGCAGCAGGACACTCAGGTAGGCTCCACCTTTGGCAAAATGAACTGACGATTAAAAACTGTAGCTCCTCACCACAGAACAATTACTCCTGGCCTGCCGATACTCTACAATCAGGTGCAACTCAGGTGCAGGAAAGCCATTGAAAAGACCTCGCAAATTTAAAAAGACCAATTTTACAGGTTTTCTCACCTCCTCAAAAATACAAATACTGCAACCTTTTCAATGACCTAGACTTTTTCCCAGTAAAACAGAAGCTCACTGTTTGAGTCCTGACCACATCCCTTGTTCAGGTCACCTCATGACTGCACATTGAAACTTGCCCAATAATAAAAGTTACCAAGATCGAAGAAAAGCAACAACATATTTTCATTGTTCCTTAGCTTTCACTCCTTTAATAGAACTACAAGCCTCCATAGACACCGTAGCAGTGTAAAATAATACGTACTATTTACTGACCAATCTAGGAATCAGTAAATCAGGTAGAGGTTTAGGGAAACACTCCTATAAGTGAATGTAAATACAGCATGGAAAGTAAGGAGAACACTAGACATAGTAAGCACCTTTTTCAGTCAGCTCTGTATTAGAAGTGCCTGCTTCCACAAGAACAACCATCATACAGTAGCATGCTTTTCTGTCAAGGGTGAAGGTGGTGACATTACCGACAGATCAAAGACCACTTAGTCAAACTAATCAAAGACAGAATTTCAAGAAGTACTTTATCTGTACCACACACTAAAAAGTAGGATTCACAAATGGAAAAAGTGTTTCGGATCATCTGCCTGAGTATCCAAGTATGTGTGAAATAAATAATATTTGTAAAATCAAGAAAAAGTCATGGTGCAAAATTCTTCAAAGGCAAAGATCAAATTAAATATAAAAGAAGCAAAACACAGGTGACAGGACAACTTGCCAAAAAGCAAAGAGCACCTTCTGTAACGCTGCGTTAGGCAATCAAAAGGATGCCTCGCACAGACTGCAAAAACCCTTAGCTATGTAAGAAACCAGCTCAGTTCATCTTATTATTTTACATTTTTACTAGCACATACCACATTGGATCCTTATCCTAGTCCAAGGTGAAAGGTATTATATTTGTGGCTTTCTATTGCTCAGCATAAGTGGGAGCTTAATGTGGCTGAATTATCTTGCTGTCTCATGATTGTCTCTAAAGCACGATCAAGAAGTGTATATAACAGCTCTCATAAACAATTGAGTACTTTCACTATGGTGTATACTGTACCTAATAACTGCCTTGCAATTTAGGATGGGGAGCTTCAGTGTTGTCCAATCCAGGAGAATTAAACACAATATAATTGCACAAAGAAAAATGGATAGGAGAAGAGGCCGTGATTATTATCTGGATTAAGTACCAACTCTGCTTAGGTGAGACTGGGAATAGAAAGCTGATCACCTCGTGTCCGATGGTTTTATGTCAGGACCCACTGAAGCTGTAGAATTATGTATTTAAACACTATGGCTATACATGTACTGTGTGTATTTTCTAAAGCCATTCAGTTTTACTATAAGGCTGGAAGGAGCTATATAGCCTGTCCCGGCAAATGCAGATGCAAAGCAGGAACAAACCCAAGACAGAACGCAAGTCTAAAGGCTTACTGATGCACACAAAGACACTTGGACACACGCAAGGCTGATTTAGAGATGTCATTTAATTTTCCACCCATGTCTTTAGTATTGTGTCAAATGAATAAAGCACACGACTTTAAATCCTAAGGCTGCCAGTTCAAGCTCTGCCACTGACTCAGTGTCTTATCTTGGGCTAGTCCATTAACATGCATGTGCTCCAGTTGTAGAAAATCAACGTAAGCAATTGTACTGTGTCTTGCTAATTATAAAGGACCTCGGGACAGTGTTCACTATAGAAAAGGTGCCCTATATGGGGACATGGGAATGATGTTTAAACTTTGGAGACTGTAACTGGACTGAAAATTGAACCCCTGTCCCTACAACAGTGAGGCAGCACCAGTAACCAGTACATGTGAGTGAGACTACTGTGTACAGCAATATTTAAACTTACATTTAATTCAATTGGATTATATTAACTTAACTTTCACTATAATTGTAAAACTATTACTGCTTATGTCAGCTGACTGAATATGGCCAGAAGGCAGTGTAGGTTATAATCATCAAATAAAGCAGGCATTCATTTTGCCGGTAGATTTGTACAGTTATCAGTTATGAGCCATATAATTATTAGTGCTAACAATAGTAATAACAGTATATTAAATTCAGTATATTTTACCAATGTCTTTTCTTGTCCTTGATTATGTGAATTTGATGCGAAAGAGGAAACACGAGCTTCCAGCCGCAGAGTCTGTGCTGCTTAAGGAAAGTCGCATATTCAGCCTGGTTTGATTCTGTGCTGCTGCTGCTGCTGCTAATTTTACAGAGCTTTCAAATCTCAATCAATCTTTGTTATGAATAATAATCAGGAAGCGAGCATATTACTGAGGTCTGCAAAAAGTGTTTGTCTTTTTTTTTCTTTTAAGTCTCTATTCACAAAGTGCATCTTAATTGCAAACACTGAAAAGTTATTGCTCCTTTTATGTGGTTACTATTACCGGTATTATGCTGAATCATCTTACACAGACTCTATCAAAATTTCATTTAGGAAAATAATTGTTGTTCTTTCAAGATGTGAATTCTGCTGATGCAAGTTGTCAGTAAATATAAAGATTTGCCTTTGCACTGATGTTTATGTCTCTTATGCTCTCCGTGGTGACATATTTGAAATACTGCCTCCAGAGTGACTAAGGATGGGTCAACAGAAATAGCATTATTAAATGTAAACCTGTTATGGCTAGAACTGTTGCTGATTATCCCACCTTGAATTGAACCTCAGATTTACTGTCACAGCTTTGTTGCAGACAGGAAGGGCAAGGAGTAGTTATGGCAGAAGTACATTTACATGGGCAGGGTACAGTGAAATTCTTAAAAAAATTCAATGTTTCCTGCAACTATAACCATCTGGGGTGCGCTCACAAAGATGGAGGTATGTTGCTGAAGCACAGTGAGTACGTATACGTATTTGTTCAGGTCTCCCCCTGAATAGAAACAGGTGAAAGGAGTACATCAAGCGCCTGTCCAGAAGAGTGCTGAACCAAGTGATCTGCAAAACTCTCCCTGTATTTAAAACGGTACTTAAATGGACTAAGGCTCTTTTTGTTTTACTAATTATTTTGTATGTATTAATATAAAGTCTGCAAAGAATAGCTGTTGGATCCTTGGTTGATATCAGTTTACATTTGGTAACTTCAGTTAACTTTTTAATAAACCATGCTCACATAATACTTTTTGTACGCTAGTTAATTTTTCTTTAAAAAAGTTACAGCCATTATGTCTGCGCTAATGTTATTATCTTTAGGTATCTTACAGTAGAATGTTTACTATAATAAATATGAGGCTCAAGCATGCAGTGTGCAGAGGTCTCTGAAATATCTAGAATAAAGTTTGATACACTGACATTTTATCGGTTCATTCTGCTACCTGTTTTGATTATTTTATGCCTTATGAGTTATTCCTAAATTAATTCAAATACATTATACTGTAGGCTATAAAAACATTGGTTGTTAGAATGACTTGTTCACTGTTAGCATCAAAGGTTACCATTTTAGTTAATCAATCTACAGTACATATATTTCCTGACAGTATGACATTGAAGCTTTTCTATCATTATCAAAAATTTTAATATGGATAACTAGGGCAGCCTTTCTCAACCTTTAAGTATTTGCGTCCCGAGTTTTCATAACAGTTTTAATCACGCTCCCCTAAGGTTTTTTTGAAAGGAGCCCACTAATCCCAATTTGTTCTTTTTTAAATAATGATATATCATAGATGCATATTTTATTATACCTACTTTACTTTTATCGACATTTATCTAACTCTATATTTATTTTTCTAGTATCAGAATGTAGTTTAAGTTCATTTGCTTTGGTTTCAATAGATGGATTTTTCATATATTCGATTCTTGTTTTCTTTTTTTCACATCTTTGTGCCCCCCTAGGGGGTCCGCCCCACAGTTTGAGAACCACTGAACTAGGGGGCTTTGCCCCCCTGCTCTCTTCACTCACCAACCCCTGTTATTGCGCTATGCGCTAGCCTCTTTCCGGTTCTGCCATTCGTACATGGGGATGCGGATGTACAATTTACTATTTTACATTACAGTGAGTAATTAACCATATTAAAAAATATTAAAACGTAATAATTTGAATATAAATTATGTTTCATGTTATGTTAGAGTTATTCGTGGCGCAATACGATTTTGTTCTGGTTTGGCTTTGAAATTAACACGCAAAAACTTTTTAAACTTACACTTTTACTGTAAAACTTAAGTAAAAACAATTTTTTGAATCAAATCTTTGTCAATATCGCATTGAATTGTGTTTCTATATTTGGACTTTCATCGCGACACCGCCACGTATAACTTCACGTGATTGAATTTTGTTTCTTTCTATTGTGATAAAAACACAGACCAGCCACTCATATAATATCCCAGGCTGCAAAAGGTTTTGAAATTGACAGAGATGTTCACAATACTGAGTCCAAAACAGAACTGATTCCCTGGTGGTAAAATGGCAGCTTTAATGGCCCATACAGGAAGTGATGTAATCGAAGGGGGCAGGACCCGGAAATGGCGTTATCTGGACCGGAAGTGACATCATAAACGGGGAGGGGCCAGAAGTGACATAATCGAAGGGCTGTGACCGGAAGTGTTGTCACCTGGACTGAAAGTGACGTCTTCTGAGGTACCGGAACCTGGCAGGATTTCTTGGGAAAGGTCTGCAGGGAACTGAGAAAGACAGTCAGTGCACCCCGCTGCCCCCTGGTCGGATGTGGTATCACCATTATTTAAGCCCTTCAGCTGCCTCCTACTCGCATGTGTGTGACCATATCTATTAAATAAAATGACTTTATCAAATTTTGGGCTCTAAGATTTGTAAATTGTCTTTGCATAAGCTGTTCTAATGGGAAACGGTTAATGTTTTAAAACTGTTATCCCCCGAAGATGTGCTACATCTCCACACTTTTTTATTGTGCAATTCTTCCCTGAATATTGGAGACTATTCAATTTCCTAATCCCCTTTTGTGTCAGTGTATTGCAAATGTACTGGTAAATATAATTAACGAGTCTGGGATTGAAATGTTTCTCTTTCTACAATCTAGGCCTTCCATTTCATACTCTCTCTTTTTGTAGCTAAGGTTTGTGCTCAGGGTATATGGAGTGTCCATTTGCTCCTTCTTCCACTTCATCCCCCTGAACTTGTTTGCTTCAACCTTTTCCCCTAAGCACAAATTCAGGTCTTGTCTCTACTCTGGCCTCCACAAACCTTCCCTCAAAATTCTCCCTATCACTTTTAATTGACTAATGCACCTTTCTCTGCATTGTGCTGGCATATTATAATTCAAAACATCACCAATTATTCTACAAATCCTAAACACCCATACACACAGTTTCAGTTTGCCCATAGACTCATCTCTTGGGATTAGAACTACATCCTTATGTCATTTTTGCCAACTTAAAGTCCCTGGCCCTATTTGGTGCTATGTGGCCTAATCCCCCTCCATGATTTCTTCTTTCCAGATTCCTCTGCCCTCTTAAATTCATCATCTCCCATATCCTGGACATTTCTTCTGTTTTATCACTTCCCCTTTCTGCCTCCTAGCAGAAGCTTTTGAGGACTGCTACTATTGCAGCAAAGCCGCTTTTAGCCTTTCACTAGAAATGTCCTGGCCTTGTCTCTACTGCAATCTGGAAGTATTCATTTTATAACGACTTCCTTCTTGAACTTTCTGCACCGTGGATTAATAACTCTTTCAGCTCTACCATTCAAAACTGGATTCATGCATTTCAGTTAGTCAACAATTGATTCAAAGTTGCTCCATGAAACAGTTTCTCCCTATCCACTTTAATTATTTATTTTTTTACTTTGCTATGCTCTGTCCTGTGTGAAATGTGTTTGTGGGCCAGTTTATTCATCAATGTTTTGTGTTCCTGCATGATTATCTGTCTCTCACAGAGTGAGTGCTATATAACTAGATTATTTCTTGTTGGATTCTTATGAATGTATTCATTTTTTCAAATTATCAACGCAAATTTGATGACAAAAAATAAATATTCTCTTTTGCTTAACAATTTTGTGTCAGGAACAGAAAGATAACAAACAAAACAGCTTCGGCTATTAGAAAGCCCTAACAGATCCATTTGGTAATATGAAAAAAGACAACAACATTTATTTCTATAGCACATTTTCATACAAATAATGTAGCTCAAAGTGCTTTACATGATGAAGAAAAGAGAAATAAAAGACAAAGTAAGAATTAAAATAAGAGAACACTAATTAACATAGAATACGAGTAAGGTCCGATGGCCAGGGAGGACAGAAAAAACAAAAATCTCCAGACGACTGAACAGTAAAAATAAAATCTGCATGGGTTCAGAGGCCACAAGACCGCCTGATCAGCCCCCTCTGGGCATTCTACCTAACATAAATGAAACAGTCCTCTTTGTATTTTGGATTCTCTTGGAAGGACTTGATGATGATGGTCATGTACACGTCTGGCTTTTAATCCATCAATGTAGGAACATCATGGTGCTTTGATTAGGTGGTGATGGCGCAGGTCACCACCACAAAAAAACGGGAAATGAAACAGATGAGAGAGTAGGGGTCAGTATGAATTTTAGAGCTACCATGAATAGTTATGATAATAAATTGAATATACAGAGTATCAGGATTATATTAAAGTGAAGTTATGAGAAGGCCATGTTAAAGTAATGTGTTTTCAGCAGTTTTTTAAAATCAATTATGATTGCCCTATGTTAAATTCTCAAAAGCTGGTATCATTCATTTGACTCCACGCAGTGTGAGCACATGCCTGTATCAACTAGCTCCTAATAGGCAACAAAAATCACACACAATGCTGAAAACAACAAACAAAAGAAATAAGGAACAAAATAAAGTTGAACAAAGATGGGATAAAACAACCTGCAAAATGTAGTGGCAGAAGTATTCTTCAAAAAATATACCAAAAATTGGTAAATAAATGGAATATGGTATTTCTAAAATATTGTTGCTCAGAAAAGCTGTTTATTTGATCTTTGTCCCAGTTCTGTTTTAAAATTGGGAGAAAACTGCACTCAATACATCACAATGTGACTCAAGAGGTCAACTCTGCTACGTTACATGGCAGAGTGCCTGTTGTGCTAAAAATTATAGCCAGAAACACAAAATGGGGAGAAAATTAAAAAAAAAAGTGTTCTACTGCCAGGAGAATCTGAAAAAAAGTGTGTTGATGAAACTTTGAGAGAACTAATATAAGATTTTTTTCTCAATTGAAAAAAACCCACAAGTTTAAAAGATATTCTCTACGTGTGCAAATTCTTGTTTTCTAATCACCTCAGACACCAATTACCTTTTTAGAAACATTAATGGAGGAATTTGAACAGCAGTGTAGAATTGTTCTTGGCAGGTGGAAGAGCCAACATTTTACTATGAAAATTCCAAACTAGATGAGAAACTGCTTGTTTTAATTATTGTGATTGTACACCATATGTTATTGACAAGAATACAAAGATAACCACCTCTGCCTTACTGGCTGCAGTGGTCCTGTCTGAATAAATAAAGCAGACAGCAGAATTAGTATTCTTTCGAGAAGCCAGATTTCCATAATTATATAAAAATACAGCAGTATTTTATTCCATAATGCATTCATAGCCTCAGCCTAAGTTCATCAATCATATTTTTTAGCGTTCACACATTTGTAAAGAGCACAACATGGTTGATTAGATCTTCTCTTTAGCCTCAGGTATAGCTCTACCTTCTTTCCCTATTTCTACTTGTGCTCGCTCAGGTGGCAATGGTGTCTGGAATGTCTTGGAAGACTAGCCACAAGCTTTATTACTTCTTTTTAAGACCAAGTACAATCATTCCAACAGAAGTATTAAACTGCAAAATAGTGTAGTTACCATCAGATCATTTGCACATATGAATATGCCATCATAAGTGACATGTTCTCTGCTTTTATTGCGTGCTCAATTCTTTTTTTAGAAGCTCACTGTGCTCTTTGCTCAGATATAAAATGACAGCAGGCAAAATCATCCCTCTTTAATTGTGATATCCTTCTATATAAAAGCGGTCAGGATTGTCTTTCCGTCCCGTGAGTGCTACGCAGGCCCTGTCCATTTTGCAATGCACGATGGGATTTGTAGTTTCGTTTTTCCAGGTAAAAGATGATTTTCTACTCCAGACTGTGCGATATCTTCTTCTTCTTTCTTACTATATAAAAGCGGTCAGGATTGTCCTTCCGTCCCATGAGTGGAAAGCGTAGCGGTATTCCGCTTATCACAGACTTACTACTTGCAGCTTGCGGTACGAAGCGACATGATGTGAGCAGAGTTCTGGTGCTGTCACCGTTCCCTTGCTTTTGTGCGTGATGCGCTGGAAAAATAGACAAAATTATGTCTCTGGAAATAATTAATGTTGATGGAATACAAATGTACGCATAGTAAATATCAGGGGGGTTCAAAAGGGCGACCTCAATATAGAAAAAAAGTTTAAATTTCATCACAAAAATAACAGAAACTACGAGTATTAAAGTAATAGCGCTCAAATGCAATATAACCAAATTAATGAGTTTGTATAAAATATCAAATTGATCTAAATATTGAATTGACTTGAGAAGTGGTCAACTTAAAAGTCGGTCGCCTTAAAAGACGGGTCAGCTTAGTAATAAATAAATCTGCTTATTTGACACACTAGTTAATTAGGCAGTAAATATTAGCACCTACTGCTAATCTAAATCCAACACCTCAGCTCCACAACTACTTAACATGACGGGGTGAGCTCAGGAATATACAGTAGGTCATCCTACTTTCAAGTGAGGGAGTACATAGGTTGGTAAAAATGTATCAAAAGTTATGTAAAATAATCAGAAGTCGGATGAGTCTGCAGATAGTTGAGAGTGTCAGAACTGCGGATTATAGCACTAAGCTACGTAGTGTCTTAATGATAAGAGGTGCATAGACACGGAACACAACTGTTCATTTTATCCTGTGCCATTTCAGATGATTTCAATGGGTGGATTTTTAAAATATTTTAACGTATTTCTTCTTGTTCATTTTGTGAGGGGAATATAACTTTGGTTAAAATGAGGCTTTTATAAAACAATAATGTATTTGGGCTAAAAGGCAGTATAAGCTGTTGTGATGGACGGCCGGCAGCTCATCCAGGCCGACACATCCAGGCCGCTAGATGGAGACTTCCCTGCCGCTTAGAGGTACCCCTGATTCCCCCAGTGCACCATGGGAGATGGAGTTTGGCTTCACAGCCCTGCTGGGTGCCGTGTGTACCGCCGTGTGATGCTGCAGGGAGATGGGGGGATTTTTATTTTCCCTATAGCCCGGAAGTACTCTCAAGTCACGGGGACAGAAGAACAGAAGTACATCCGGGCCGAAGAAAAGTACAAGTCTTTATCTGACCCGAAAGTGCTATTAAATCACATGGACAGGAGCACTTCCGGGTCAAGAACTATATAAAGGACTATGGGGAACCCAGCAAGCTGAGCCGGAGTTAAGAGGTAGAGTGACAGAGCTGCTGGGAGGAGATGAGGAATATTGTTATTGTTGTTGTTGTTATTATTGTTTATTGATTGGTTTATGGTGGTGATTGTGGTGCACTGTGGCACAATTGAAAAAAAAAAAAGAAAAATATTTCTGGATCTTTTGCCTGGTGTCTTGAACGTTTGTGTGCGGGGTTTGAGAAGCGACAGCGCCCTCTAGTGTCACACTGTAAATCCCAGAACAGTGAACAAATAATGAATAGAAATGTCTGACCCTCATCTAAAAGAGAGGCTGAGACCACAAAGCATTTGTTAGCAAGAGCTTTAGCCCAGTAGCTGGTGGCACATTGTCTCAGAACAAAAGTGTTGTAACAGTGTTAACTATTTAAAACAGGCAGCTAAAGGACTAGATTTAAGGGAACAGAGGGTTCAGGAATGCAGTGAACCAGAATCCACAGGGGCTCTAGACTGATGTCTCGAAGTAAAAGTCACCTCTGACCTCCATAGCCATTCTGGGGCTTGGCTGGAAGTGACCTCAGTGTGGAGTTTAAAACACACTCTCTGACAGTGACCCATTGATTGTAGAGTTGGGAAATGATGCAAGACTGGCACTGACTTTGGTAAGACAATGCCAGTCCAGCTTTGACAGTGACAGGCAGAGGGAGAGAGAGAGAGAAGGTGAGGAGATTGTTTGTTGTGCAATAATGGTGCGCAAATTTATAAGCCACCTCACTTAACAGGCAAGCATCAACAGCAGTACACATGAGCCCAGACTGAAAACATATTTTCTGTTTTCTCTTTGTTTACTACTTGTGGTTCACCCTTTTATTTTATTTATTGAATAAAAAACTCTTAACTCTCCTGGTATCCGTGGCACTGATGTGGTTAGGACAGCAACAATGGAAACACCTACTGTTGTTCACACTATCAACATGAATAGCCTCTTTTTTATCCAGCCAACTACTATGAAACAAGATAAACCCATTAACTTTAATATTAATAAATCAAACTAGTTTTCTTCATGCTACAAAATCAAAAAGAGGCTAAAACTCTGTCAAATATGCTTTAGGTGAAGATAGAATAGAAAGAAGTAAAAGTTTGGAAAATTCAGTAAAAATAAAGTCATTTAATGCCCATAATGACAACAGTATTTACATTAATTTTATACTCATTAAATTTAAAAATGGCAAGCAACAACAATTATATGACAAAGATATGAAGCTGCTTTGTTATACATTACATTTAAAAGGTGTTTTAATAGTAGTCATATTTTATATCTCCATCTTCACACATAAAATAAATTTTTCCCATTTCCATAACTTGCATAATGTAAGTGAAAAAGTAATTTTTATCGAAGGTACAAAATGTGGTCCTTATTCTGCCATTTTAAAATAACAGGAAACTTTGAAAAAGCTGAATTTGCAAAACAGACCCAAGAACGAGCGTAAAACGAGTATTTTCATTAAACCTAAATGGGGGGCCTTAGTGATGAGTCCAAAAGGGCTTGTTTTGTTCACCTGACGCCGAAGGCATATGTCAGTAGCTGCTGACACAAACTAACTCCTAAAGAGCACATGAAATGCATTATTGACTTGAATAACAGGGAAACAGCAAAGAAACAAAACCAAAGCAAAAAAACAAATAAATAAATGAATAAATTCTGTAAGAAAGACGCTATATAACGCTCGACCCGACACAGATTAGACACAGAAGGCACGTGTAAAATTAAATACATTTTTATTTTCTTCGTCTGTGGGCTATGTCTTCCCCGTTCCCACAGACACAACACAGTCCCAAGCACACAATAAACACTAATTTCTCCTCCTCCTCCTCTTCCTCTTCTTCTTCTTCTTCTTTTTATTCTTACTCCACTACTCCTCATCAAGCTTTGTCCTCCTCCCACCCGACTCTGCTCACTCGTCCTTTATAGACCTTGACCCGGAAGTGCTCTGAACCCCTGTGACTTCTTAGCACTTCCAGGTCAGATCAAAACTCCTCTTCTTCATCCGGAAGTGTGTCATTCCCTTTGTCTATGTGACTAGGACGCACTTCCGGGTTGTAGGCAAAATAGTCGTTGCTCCTCCCTGCAGAGACTTCTAGCGGCCCCCAGCAGGGTTGTGGATAAAAACTCGATTGTCAATAATTCCCTGCTAGCATTCGGGGCACCTCCATGCTGCAGGGAGGGCTCCACCTGATGGCCTGGGGGTATTGGCCGGGATGACTGGCCGGTCATATTCCACAATACGTATATAGTAGCAGATGAAAAAACTGTTGCCAAAGCAGAATGATGGCATCTGGTTTTTCTTTCAGAAGAGCCAACAGTCTCATAACATCTTCATTTTTCATAGTCACATGCTGACAAAAATGCCCACATCTTAGTTAATGTAAAATGCAAGGTCTCTGTGGGTTTTATTTGAGGTGGGCAACTGCTGACAGTGAAGTGTTCAAGACAAGATCTGGAATGAAGCACTTGTTCAACACAAATGAGCCTTGATGCTAATCTTATTGAAGTACTCACTAATGGCGTTATTTTGTAGTAAAAAAAAAAAAACCTAAATACTGAACACTTAGTAAGTCTGGAAAAACTGAGCAGACTGTAGAGATATCCTGTTATAAATAAAAGTAACAATCCAGTTAAGAGCCAATCCTCGTCACATCAGATACAAGTCAGGAAACGTCTCTGGATGGAACATCAGCCCATTTCAGGGTGAGGTGCTCATACACACACATTTATTAACAATCGATCAACCTTTCCTGCGTGTCTTTAGGATGTGAGAGGAAACTTTAGTACCCTGAGGAAACCCCACAAATAGTAGCAAAACTGTTAACGACATATCACATTGTCAACTATGCGCTCTTGTTTATTCTTACTTTTAAATAGTTTCAGAAATTCAAAAATATTTGTTTAAACTAGTTATGCTCACATCCAGAAATGTATTCCACATAGGATACTTGCTATGCCGAACGACATGAAGAATCACACACCACAAAACAGAAGGAAACACTTAGTAGATCAATGGGCCTGGCTTAATGTGAAATCTGGGTAACGTAAGTCAGGATTCATGGAAATCAGGGCAGTTCTGTTTCAGAAACTCTGGATTTAGCCAAATTGACATGTTTGGAAAAGAGTGAGTCAGTATTTTGTGATCCGCAAGGCCAGAAGTTCAGATAATTAGCTAATCCTTGTTTCTGGAACAAGCTCAGGCTTTGTCTGTTTCTGAAAGAAACATTTGATGAAATCCAGTTCACTAACCTGCAAAAGAGTAAGTTTAACGTGAGGGATTAACACTTTCAGGTCACAGAATATAAGGAGATGAGCATTCAGTCATAAGATCAAAGATTGTAAATCTCCTGCTGGAAATGCTGATCATAGCTGCACTCTTTAAGAAGCAGAAAAAGGCCAACAAAATGTTGAAAACATTGTGCCCTTTGCTGAACGAACAATCAACTTAGAAGCACAACTCCTATGCCAAATTCGGCCCCTAGGAGAATAACTGACCCTGATCAGACAGTCTGGCAGGCCCAGAGAAGCATATACATGAAATACTACCATTTTACATTTAGCTGAACAGACTTCTAAAATTTGACGTGTTCAGTGTCACACATTGTGGCTTTGAGTTGACAGTGTTACAAATAATATATATTTCCTTTTTTTTTGTAAAGGTCAATTTTCTTCACGTCATTGGGGATGTCATACATTTCAGCAAAGCGATCACGCAAGTGTGCCCAACTTTGAAGCAATCTCTGCACGCGCACACGCACTGAGACAGAAATAAACCACCATCAATGAGCAATTTCACAGAATTGCAGGTAGGGCAATCAAATTTAAAGAACTGCAGCATTCCTGAGCAATAACGACTAATAACAGACTCACTGATGGATCAAGCTGCCCACCTTCATCTCTTCTGCGGAGTCCCTCGCCTTTTAAAAAAATGCTTCTAAAGACTGTCCTCTACAGTGGATACCTATAGCCAATATGCGTATTAAAGCAGTTTCGATTTGGGGTTCTGTAATGGAATAAGACAACGATATTATTTCTGAATTGTATTGTAGTTCATTCAGCTGAAGGCTTTTATGAAAGAAGCGCAAGTATGTATATCAAGTACTCAGTACAAATATCAATATGTCCTCTTATCCATTCTTAAGATAATATGAGATGGCATGCACATAATTGCAAATGTTGAAGCCAAATATCCATAGTTTCAAGTTTGAACTGGGCAAGTTATCATTCAAACATGAGTATTGTGAGTCTTTTTACATGAAAGTAATTCATCTTTGGGCATGTAATTACAGGGCAATACAGGGTTAAGTGCAGGCAGAATAACTTTCAACGTCTCTGACAATAATGACTAGAACAACTCTATGCATACTGAACGCTTAATTCCAGACTTTGTTCATATCATTAATATTGTAAAAATGGAATACAATGCTTACCTAATGGCATATAACACTTCCAGTATACTGTAGTGATATCACCAGGGTACATTTTGCACAATACAACTATTTGCCACATAAAGATTACACTGAATTCATTGATTATTTGTTTTTACACATTCATCTGTTCAGTGATATTCCACCCACGTGACTCCCTTTCCTTTACTGAAGTTACTGTATTGCCCCTTTTTAGGAGGATATTCCAATTATCTTCATGCACTGCCAACAGCACCTCTTGTTCTGATGGGATGAAGGCTTTTCTCTCGGTTTCTCAGACTTGCAGTTCATGGTTGATCGGCTATACTGTATTCAACTCAAAAGGGCTAGTAAATGTCTTTTGTGAACGCCCATTAATATCGATTGCATGAGCCGAATTAAATACAGTGTTTTGGAATGAGCTCATCGCTGGTAAAAAAATCACATTATAGCAAGCCTGGATTCATTCTAAGATTCAGGATTAACTGATCTCTCTTTCTGAAGAGGAGATGAAAGATTTGCAGCAAAAGAAAAGCATAGTCTTATAAATAAGCATGCTGTCTAAATTAGGAATTAAGATATTCAGTCATCAGTGGCAAGGCAGAAGTCAAAATATCATATGAAAAAATGCGGTCTATCTCAAAATCCTTTTCATAGATGGATAAAAAAATTAACACCAGTGTATCTTGTCACACACGTGTGCTTAGGAGGCAGCTAGAAGAACTAAAGGAAGGTAACTCCACACCAAGCCATGGGGTGGCGGGGTGCACTCAACCTTCCTCTTTTACCTCTGAAGACTCAGAATGGATGAATAGTAATTTTCTCAAGTTAAATAAAGAGAAAACTGAAATTTTAGTGATCAGCAATAATGGATACAATGAGGCTATTAGAAATAAACTGGATACATTAGGATTAAAAGTCAAGACGGAGGTAAAAAGCTTAGGGGTGATTGTTGACTGTAATCTGAATTTTAAATCACATATTAATCAGATCATTAGGACAGCATTTTTCACTTAAGAAACATAAGTAAAGTTAGACCTCTTATATCACTGAAAGATGCTGAGAAATGAGTTCACGCGTTTGTTTTCAGTCGACTAGATTACTGTAACGCACTCCTCTCAGGACTACCCAAAAAAGATATAAATCGTTTGCAACGAGTGCAGAATGCAGCTGCTAGAATCCTAACTAGGAAAAGAAAATCCAAACACATTTCTCCAGTTTTGATGTCACTACACTGGTTTCCTGTGTCAATCAGGATTGACTTTAAAATTCTGCTTATGGTTTATAAAGCCTTAAATAATCTCGCCCCATCATATATATCGGAATGTCTGACACCTTATATTCCAAATCGTAACCTCAGATCCTCAAATGAGTGTCTCCTTAGAATTCCAAGAACAAAACTTAAAAGAAGTGGTGAGGCGGCCTTCTGCTGCTATGCACCTAAAATCTGGAATAGCCTGCCAATAGGAATTCACCAGGCTGATACAGTAGAGCACTTTAAAACACTGCTGAAAACACATTACTTTAACATGGCCTTTTTATAACTTCAATTTAATTTAACTTAACTTAATCCTGATACTCTATATGTTCAATTTCCTCAAAATAACTATTCATGGTGGCTCTAAAATCCATACTGACCTCTACTCTCTTTTCTGTTTCTTTTTCCGGTTTCTTTGTGGTGGTGGCCTGCGCCACCTCCACCTACTCAAAGCTTCATGATGCTCCAACAATGATGGACGGATTAAAAGGCAGAAGTCTACGTGACCATCATCATCATCAAGCCCTTCCGTGAGAATCCTAAATCCAAAGAGGACTGTTTCATTTATGTTAGGTAGAATGCCCAGAGGGGACTGGGCGGACTCATGGTCTGGAATCCCTACAGATTTTATTTTTTCTCCAGCCGTCTGGAGTTTTTTTGTTTTTTCTGTCCCCCCTGGCCATTGAACCTTACTCTTATTCGATGTTAATTAATGTTGACTTATTTTGTTTTATAATTGTGTCTTTCATTTTTCTATTCTTTAATATGTAAAGCACTTTGAGCTACTGTTTGTATGAAAATGTGCTATAGAAATAAATGTTGTTGTTGTTGTTGTTGTTGAAGACCAGACACGGGAAATTCTGCCTGATTCCGATGATGTCACTTCTGGTTCCAGGTCTGATGACATCACTTCCAGTTCTGAACCCGATAACTTCACTTTCCCTGACCGACCTTAAAAACCTGCCATCTTCCCTCTGTTAATCAGTTCTGTCTTGGACTCCATTCTGTACACAACTGTGCTTTATATTTGCCTTTTGCAGCCAGGAATTAATTATACAGTCGGCAGGCCCAAACCTTTTTTCATCTGTCAAGGTTGTTCATTTTCACAATCTCTAATGGCATGTTATGCTTCAGACCATCCCAAAACAGCAATGTAACCCGTTGTCGCTAGCAGCAAAACAGACAAAATGGTGAAAACACTCAAAAAATATAAAGACACAGACCTAATCATCAAAACTCAAAACGAATCATTCTTTACAATTTGAGGAATACCCAAAAGAAAAGTTAAGAAGGAAAGAGTTGCTTGTGTCTGATAATCTTCATTGTCAATAATGACCATAAAAAACGTAAAGACACTCAACCATCACAACTGACTTTGAGGCTTTTTTTTTTTTTAAACCTGAAGTCATATGTAACTTGAATTATTTTTTGCTTCTTTTGATTCATAACTTATTGCATAATTTTTGTACATTAAAAATGAAAAAATAGCTTTTCAATTTTGCATTTTTATCAAACCATGATACCCTTCTTACAGTATTTAAAAAAAATAATTTATTAAAAAGGCATACATAACCAGATAAAAGCCACAAATAATCTCTTGCTAAAATCCTGACATGTAATATTAGGGGCTGGGGTGGGAGTTAAGAAATAGCACTGTAAGTTGTGCCTAATAGAAATTAAGTAGTTAAAAATTTAAGACAAAAGGAAAATGGTGGTACTTCAAAATATTTCAATTCCTGTAGGTGGTATGCCAAGAGAAAAGGTTACAAAACCTATAGAGATATTACATGACGTTTAATCACATACTGTATGTGTCAAAACTCTGCAGTAGTTAAGTATTTGCTTTGATGAACATGTCTACTATTATGTAAAATCATGCTGTGTGACTACCGTCAGCAGTAACCAGCATCCCAGATCATGCGCTGCTTCACAGCATTGGCGTTATGTAAGTGGGAGCCCTGACCAGATGCTACAACAATTTATGGAGCTTTGACTTAAAAGTTTGAAAACCCCAGATCTAAGCTATTTCGTTAACAGTGGCTGATAAAAGCTAAATTTATGATTCTTGCTTTTGATTGAAAACTCTCCCAGATTTTCCAAAGGACAAAACTGTCAACATTTTTAATCTTAGTGCAGCAAATTTCAAAATTTACAAGAACGACGTCCTTGACATCAAAATATGCTTGATGCCACTGTTAAAAAATTGGCAGACAACAATCCATGAATTTATAAGTTGACTTATGTCGACAAACAAACTGTACAGCATTACCCACTTTTATTTATTGCAAAATGGATCACACCATACAGCAGACCCCTAAATAGAATTGAAGATACAGGGCTGACGATGACATCGGTCCGCAAGGTCTGACAGTTCTTACACTACTACTTTGAAATGGGACAACTGTGTCACGTATTTATATGAAAGACACAAGTCTTCTCAGCTTGAGCAGCTAAGATGTTGTATGGCAGTGGCATTCACACGGGACTACTGGACATCGTGGGACTCCCTTGGTTGAATATTCAATTAATCAAGACTGATCAGGTGACGTTTTGAGGTTGTTCGTGTTTCAGAATTTAAGTCGTTTGACAGGCCTACTTAAAAACTAATGAATATTTTCAAGAATTTCAAAAGCTGTCTAAGGTCACTCAAAAATTCATTCTTCTTGAGGTTACCATACATGTTTTGAATGCTATCTTTTATCTGAGAAGACTAGGGTAGTTAAGGAAAACAAACTCATTATTTAACATTTTTTTTTTAGTTATTTTTTCAAAGTATTTGATTTACTTCCTTTTTCAGAATTTGCCCTTGAGGAATGAATGAAAAGTAATTCCTAACTGCAGACAAATATGATTAAGTATTGCCGAAATCATTAATCATGCTTTTAACTTACAAATCACGGCTTTATATTTTAGACATGTTGAGAATAAATTAAAAGCAACAAGATGCATTGACAGTGTTGATAATCAGTGAAACAGTACCGGAGGAGCAGTTATTAAAGCTTTATTCTACTGTGTAAGAGTTAAAAAAGATATGTGGGAAACACATTAAACACAAAGTAATGATTTGTATATCTACTTCTCTGCGGTGGGCTGGCGCCCTGCCCGGGGTTTGTTTCCTGCCTTGCGTCCTGTGTTGGCTGGGATTGGCTCCAGCAGACCCCTGTGACCCTGTAGTTAGGATATAGCAGGTTGGATAATAGATAGATGGATATCTACTTCTTTTGAAGGGGCTTTTCACTAAGACTAACCTTCCAAATATAATTTCTTCTACTTTTACGAGAAAACTTCATCAAAGAAGTTTTTAGATTGAATCCAGTTTAACATTTAGTGCTTGAGATCTACAGGCCTACAATCCATAAGATTCTACAGACTTCATACAATAGCCAAAAAAATCTCTGAGTAATAGCTACTTAAAAACCCATCAAAGACAAACATATTTTCTTCAACTCTTTCAGACAGGCATTATCTGCCAGAAGGCGTCTGCCATATTCTTGTATAACTCAGAAGAGAAGAACTTCTCAACAAGATTGTGAACGATAAACTTGGCTTAAATGCTTATACTCTTCATACAATGACTCAACTTTAAATGCAAAACAGAAAACACGAGGAGGATCATTCTTTCGACATTACATGACATTTTTTATTTTTACCTCCAAGACTCCCTCTGTCCATAAAGATTTCAGGTTAAACAGATGAGTTCTGGGAGCAACCATTCTCTAAACTGAGCCACTACTTCAATGAATACAGGATACACACTTCAATAAACAGTGAGGAACAGGTACAACTGAAAGAAGAGGAAAATGATTACACAACTAAAGTTGCTTATCTTGCATCGTTTTCTTCAATCTAAAACTATTCAAGAACGTCTGAAAATGTCTTCTTGAGAACAGGCCATTTCGCCCCACAAAGCTCACCAGACCTATCCACTTAATTCCTCCAAAATAACATCAAGTTTAGTTTGTGAAGGTTCCTAAAGTCCTACTGCCTACAACACAACTTGGTAGTTTATTTCACGTGTCTGTGGTTCTTTCTCTGTGTGAAGAAAAACTCCCCAATGTTTATGTGAAACTTTACCCATTCGAATTTTCCAATTGTGTCCATGTGCTCTTGTTGAACTGATTTTACAGTAACAGCACAATCCACTGTGCTAATTCCTTACATAATTTTAAACACTTCAGTCATGTCTCCTCTTAACCTTCTTTTGCCTAATATGAAAAGGTTTATATCTTTTAATCTTTCCTCATAACTCATCCCCTGCAGGATGAAGTATCAGTTGTCTTTGTTGAAAGAATAAAATTGGCCATAAAACTTTTCCTACAGATTAGTGCAGTTACATTTTAAATAGATTCCTCCAGAGTTATCATCCTGAACAATATTTTAAATAATACACATTAGACAATTTAAATGAGAACAGCTAATTTAGTATAATCCTGCTCACGTGTTTGTCTGAAATAACATGAAGTTGAGGTTTGAAGATTCCTAAAGACTTTCGCTCTACCACTTCACTTGGTCATTTATTTCATGTGTATATGATTCTGTTTGTGAGGAAAAACTTCATAACAACTGTGTGAAAGTAGACCTTTAAAGGAATACGCCACCCCAAAATGGTATTTTTTTATATTTTAATTTCTCCATGTAGTCTATAGTGATGACTGAAAAAAATCATAAACATAAACTTTCTGATAGGACAGAACTCAATGGTAACTAGCACTGGACAGCGGCAAACGGTATCAAAAACGTCCATGAAAAAATCTCAGGTCATTTTGGTGCGTAATCCTCACACTAAATCGATCAATTGTGGGCTAACAATTGACAAAATGCATGTATTTTGTGCTATATTGTTAAATAAATAACTCTGGAAAATGAAAATAGTCCACAAACAGGAATCAGCATCACATGGGATCACACTTTTGAGTTGAAGACAGGACTCTTGACCAATGACAGGGGGGACACTTTTAATTTTTCGCAAGGGTGGATTAACAGCCGCACATAACCTTGGACAACTTAGCTCCTTTACAGAGAGCTGATCATACTTTCACTAATGCAGCATGTGGACACCAAGCCGTTTAATGTAGTGCGGTATTTCTCACTCTTGATATTGCGCAAGACTCGATCGCTTCATTGCGATCGTTTGTGCCCCTTGTTCATTCCAACTTGCAGATACGACGTCATTTCATCGAGAGCTTGGGTCAGTTGTTGAAAAGGGCCCTTGTCATCTCAGGGACCTTGCCATGCACCCAGAATGCCATGATGGTAGATCTGCCCCTTATCTTTCCTCATAATTCATAACCTGTAGTCCTGGAATCAACCTAGTTGACCTTCTCTGGACATTGTCTAGTGCTGCTATGTAAGTTTTGTAGCAAAGACACCAAAACTATACACAGTACCCCAGGTGAAACCTCCTCACTGTAATATAAAGCTTAAACATAACTTGTCTTGACTATTACTGTACACTGTACTTAAACTATACAACCTAATATCCCAATATCCTTCTTAATCACTTCTGCGCACAGGCCCAATGTATAATTGTTAGGAAATCATATCACTTTGAGCCCCCTTCAAGGTGTGTCCCTGTCTTGCAACTGTTCTTTCCTTTCCAAGACCCCATGTTGTATCAAACCTGGCTAAAAATGCATGGATCTTTGTGTATTACTTTATTAAAGTGTCCCATTTATCTGCCCAAAATAAGCAGTCTCTCCAAGCAAAAATCCAGTACTGTACTGTGCAGTTTGTGCTGGAGCCTCTCGACTCCAGACACCTGGGTTTGATGTCCAGTGTGTAGCCACTGTCTGTGTAAAATTTGCATACTCTTCCTATACCTGCATTGATTTTTTTCCCCCCAGTTTTGCTCAATATCCCAAACACGTAGGCATCAATTTGTTAGGAGGCTCTACACTGGCCTTCTATAAGTGATTTTGGGATTGTTCTTGCGTATATACAGCAACAGACTGATGCCCTTTTACCTTGTGCCCAGCATTGATCTACATCCCGCTAATGGAATAAATGAATACAGAAAATAAGTGGCCAAAAGCAGCATGCTTTTGCCATATTAACCTTCCAACTGTAGTTAAAATGTTAAGTTTACACTGTTGATTTTGATAGTTAAACTGTAATTGGAGGGTTTGTGCAATTCCAATTATGCAGCTACACAAAAGTCAAAGCACCCTAGAAGAAGTTCAGAAAGGAGTAACCAGGCCCACCCTTACACCAAACAGCATATCCCGTCCTGACAGGCTAAGGGACCTGAATCTAATTAGTGAGTCCATGTCCGGCCCTAACCCAGACCTTGAAATACTGATAGGTGTCAATAAGACAGATTGACTAGAATTCTCCCAAGCTAAATGAAGAAAAAATCTCTTCTTAATCCATAGTGAGAAAATGTTACGAAAAATACTTTAAGGCACGTTGCTGAAGTGGCTTTTAAAAAACATCTGTATGAGATATTAGCTATCCAAATATTCTTGACTGACTGAATGGTCTCCTCTAAATTATATATTTTTTATTATATCTTAAAAGGCATATCATTTAAGAAGAAACAGACAGCAGAGCAGTGCACAGTATGGCATCTGTGATAACAGATGTTCAAATCTTTGCTTTACCAAAATACTTAAAGCATGTTGTCATCTTTGGAACAATTGTAACTATTGATTATGTCATCTATTAATAAATGTAATTGAGCCCCTAAAAAAGTATGGGTTCTTATCTCAAAGCTTTCAATTGAAGACACGTAGAATGTCCAGAAAATGAACATGATAACAATTTTAAAATTTTGACCTGTCATCTTGATAGGTTGCCCTTTTGCAGCAGAAAGTTTCATTCTTACTAGTTTATGTTCTCTGGCTAATGTCTGCTAACATTTTCTGTTCTGTGCGGTTAAGACTGGCTGCTTTTACATCAAAGGCTGAAATAAAAAAAATAAATAACTAAAAGGAAAGAATCAACAGTTTAAGCATTTTTTTTCTTAACCATTTTTTTCCTATTAACTTATTTGCCATCGATAATTCTTCTTCACGCTCCAAAACACCTGTTCCCCTATACTAAGTGTGGAGTGTGACCTGCAGTGGGCTGATGTCCTGCTCAAGTTCTTTAATAGAAGAGTGAATTATCCCCATTTCTGTAACTGAATAGCTGCTTCAGAAACGGGATGGATTGATGTTGCACCAAAGCCTGCATAGACAACATGGGTTGGTTGGCATCCTAGCTAGGAGGGATGGAAGCTTATCAGGCCAGGAGGCCATTGCCATTCGAAGGATGTGGGTGGACAAACATCCCAACATGGTTGGTTGGTGGTACCTTTCCCTGTGGGGAGGCTGTTATAATGGATGGCCAGGGAGAGGCTGCTTCCCAGGGTCATGTGCTTCCCCAGTTCACCAGGTGGCAACACCCCTTGGTGTGCTTCCTGTTCAGACACCCATAGAGCTGTATGGGAGTTGTAGTTTTGGTGGGCAGCCCTATTAGGATCCACGGGTGCCACTCGGGGGAGCTGCTGGTGGCATGTTCTCTTGTCAAATGAAGTTTCTGCCTGACCTGGAAGTACTATCTGGATACAATGTGTGATAGAAATCGACATCTTAATTAAAGAAAGAAATCTATCCTCTAACAGGACAAACCTGATAAAATCTTTGAGTCAGTAATCAGGAAGGAGAAAAGCTTGTACATCTACATCATTTATTGCACCTGCAGCACCAAGCTGAGGAGGGAGCAGCTCTTATAGCAGGCTGTTACAGCATGATTATTGCATACAGTGTCCATCAATGCATACATTTTGGTCTGCTGGTTTACACCCAAATGACTTATATAAGATAAAAGTCTATTTTATTATCTTCTTATACCCTTTGGGTTGAGCCACTGCCCTTGACATTTTTGTGTATGTAACCACTCCGTTCTGGTTGTTCACAGGACATCTGCTCACCTCTTAATCAACTTTCAGTACAATTTGTTGTTCACTTGACTGGTATCTGGTTTCCTGATAAACCTACACAGGTTTCTGATGTTTATTAACCTGTTATGCTATTTCTTTAAGATGAATGCCATATTTTAATATGGAAAACATATCAAAACACTTTATCCTAAATGACTTTGTGATCCCTAAGCCTAATTTTTCTTCCATAAGTGTAATAGCACTGGAAGTACAGTAATCTGATGTCTGGTGTAAAGGAAGCTGTTATGCTTCATGCAGGCGAGTCAGAGTTGGGAGAGCATTTGAACAAAGCTCACCTGGGAAGAGTTGTATCCCAAGAGTTCTATCTATCTATCTATCTATCTATCTATCTATCTATCTATCTATCTATCTATCTATCTATCTATCTATCTATCTATCTATCTATCTAAGGAATTTTGATGAAAAATAAATGATTTTACAATAAAATAAAACGTAAAGTTGCAAGATGTACGAATGTAGAGAGTTAAGTTTGAACTCACTTTTACATGAACGTTTTGGTGAGTAGCTTGAATATGTACATACATTCTTTAGGTGATTTGAAGTTTTTCTTGAAATATTTAGTGAATAGCTCAGTTACATACATACATTCTCAGGCCAGCTTAATCCAGTTCAGAGTCACAGGGTGTCCATCTTGACAGAACTGGGTGCAAGGCAGGAAACTACTCCGGGCAGGGTGCCAGTTCATCATAAAACATAAATGCAAGGCTCCCATGTGCAATGAGGCTAACTTGGAGTCACCAGTTAAGCGAAACCGCACATATTTGAGGCCGAGGGAGGAAAGCCTGAGTAACCTGAGAAATACCCACAAAGTCATGGAGAGAATGTGCAAACTGTATCTGGCAATGCCAAAGAAGCATACTGGACCTGTGAGGCAGACAACACTAAGCGCTGTGCCACCCCTGAGTACACACAGTAAATTTAAATTCACCGCAGTCCCAAATTGCATAAAAGTGAAATAGCAGAAAAAGAATGTGAATGTTCTTTGTGTTACAAGAATGTTTAACTTATGTAATTTGTAACAGTATAGAGAATGAATATGTGACTGCCATATAATAGTAAGAATAATAAAGATTATAATGATTATCTGTATAATGTATTTTATTTATCATTTTATATGCCCGATATATACTATATATCTTCTTTTTGACAGAACCTGCAGAAATTCTGTGGACATGGCAGGAAAAGCGCATGCAGCCTGACAATCAAGCAGGTGTAAAGCTCTATTGCCTCGCACAATCCCGATAATCTTGAGTTCTATTTCAATTTAAAGACTTGTCTCTCACTTGCACCTAGCATCTGCGTTAATCAATGAAAGCTGTTGCCAATGGCTCCAGACTGGATGTCTGTTGCTAGTCAAAATGTCTTTTATCTCAGTCTGAATTCACACTGTCTGGATATTAATTTAAAGCTCGGTTACTGAATATAAGTGATTAATGACTGCCAATCAAATGTGAGTCTTGGAAAAAGGAAAAAAACTTTCTCTTAGATTGTTTTAGAGACTGTTTCATTCATAAAGGTGAAAAACAATTTTTATTTTTAATTACTTTAATTAATTAAATCCTACTAGGTATAATCAATGACCATAATAAACAGAGTCTGTTTATTTAATTATCTAAATAATATACTTCTATAACACTTAAAACAAAATAACTTGTTGGGATAATACTGACACACCACTTTGTCTATTTCTTCATTATTCAGTAAATTGTACACATGGGAGATAGTACTATTATCATAAAAGTTTTCAAACATAAACATTTTATTGCATATATTTACACAAGCATAAACTCGAACTATTGTGAAAGTCATAATTTCCAGACCAGCATCACGACAGCCTATCCCAGCTAGCATAGGACACAAGGCAGGAACAAACCCTGGGCAGTGCGCTAGTCCACAGCAGGGGGAACACACACATGCACATACACCAAACGCCCTCTAGGGACGATTTAGAGTCGCCAGTTCATCTAACCTGCCTGTCTTTGGGCAGTGGGAGGAAACACACACACAAACACACACATACAAACTCCATGCAGGGAGAACCCGGGAGGTGAACCGTGAAAGTCACTAATGTATTAGTATTTCTTACCTTATACCTTTCAATGGTACACAGTAAAGCAGTTTCTGAGGCAGTAGTTTACTCAAAAACCTCTAAAATGCTGCAGTTCATTTTTCACTTTATGAGCTTCTTACTATGTCTGTTAGAAATGTCCAGTGTAAAAGAATACACAGAGACCAAGATTAAGGGTTAGGGATTCTTGTAAATCACTCTGCAAAGAATTAGTACGGTCAGACATGGGTTACACACAAAAGACTACCAGTAGGGAGAACACGGACAATTTATGAGGTGGGAACGGAAGTGGGAATGCTGGAAAACAGGACGCTGAGGGTCTTGGGATGGTGGTGACGTCATCAGTGGAGGACTAGGAGAAGCGAAGGAACCCGGAAGTGGCCCGGACATCGGACTAAGGTTTGGGAGACAAACTCAAGGGGTTGTTTTCTTGTCTTTCCTGTTAAAATAAAGAGAGAGCGGTTAGTACACTGTTGCCTTCCCCTGTCTTACGATTTCTCGCTGCTCGTCGGGACTGTTAGCTGCTCCCTAGTCACTCGTGTGTGACATTAGATATACCCATCCACAAGAATTTGAAAATCTAAAATTTTACTATAATTCCATTTAAAATGGAAATGCCTTCACAGTATTGCACTTACATTATTAGTATTAAATATACAATATATAGTATCTGAATAATGTGCCTATTTTACTAAATGTCTAAGTCAAAATAATCACAACCTCTACACAGGTCAAACTTAAGTATGTCAGATATAGTCACATTTTCACCCATAATCACTATCACTACTCAGGTGGTTAGAATTGGAGATCGTACATCACTGGTTCTGAACTCAGGCATGCCACAGGATTGTGTGCTCAGCCCAGCACTCTTCACGTTATTTACGCATGATTGTTCTGCCATCCCTGCCACAAATATGGTTGAGAAGTTTGCGGATGATACGACGGTGGTGGGTCTCATATCAGACAATGATGAGACTCACTACAGAGAGGAGATGCAACACCTAGCACCATGGTGCTCAGCTAACAACCTCATCTTGAACACCAGCAAGACCAAAGAGGTCATTGTGGACTATAGGAGGTCCAGAAGAACCGAACATGTTCCTATATTCATACATGAGGAGGCTTTAATGTGTGTGGACAATATCAAGTTCTTGGTTATCCACATCACACCGGATCTGACCTGGTCTTTGAACACATCTCACCTGGTAAAAAAGGCCCAACAAAGACTCTTCTTCCTCAGGAAGATGAGATGTGCTGGATTCTCCTCTTGGCTGCTCACAAACGTCTACAGATCCGCTATAGAAAGCATTCTCTGTCTCAGTATGACAATGTGGTACAGCAGCTGCACAGCACAGGACAGGAAGGACTTGGCAGGGTGGTGAGAACAGCACAGGGGATCGTGGGAAGTCCTCTCCTAGACCTGGACTCTGTATATGCTGGAAGGGTGAAGAAGAGGGCCAAATGAATAGCTGCTGATCTCACTCATCTGGGAAATGGACTGTTTGTACCACTGCCTTCGGGAAAGTGGTACAGAAACATAAAAACACATACCAGCAGACTGAAAGACAACTTTTTCCCCAGAGCTATGAAGTCCATCTGCTGATACACACACATATATCTACAGGGTGGTCCAGATTTAATTATGCAGATCCAGATCGTCTTGATGACTTTGATTTATGTGGGGACGATTCCTTTTCAGCGCAAAGACTATTCTTCATGTTGTCAGTTTGCACACTTCTCGATGGTCCGGGATTTTTCGGATGATTTTCTATGTAATAAACTTAATAAGTTATAACGTAATGAAAATTGCATAATTAGATCTGGATCACCCTATACATCTACCCCTAACCTGCCCCCCGTAGACATGCACACGCACTTTCCCTCGTAATCAAACACACACACTCGTATTCCTCCCCTGCAGACCACTGCACACAGATCACTGGTCTCTGCAGGCGTACTACCTCAGGAAAACGTCTGGACTTGATGATGTTTTATTGCTGCTGTCTTTTATACTTATTATGTTTATTTTATTATGTATAGTGTATTGTGTATTTTAAGTATTCTACCTTGAAGCCGAGTCTTACCAACAAAACATTCTGTTATGTGTATACATAATGATAGTAACGAATTCTATCTATCTATCTATCTATCTATCTATCTATCTATCTATCTATCTATCTATCTATCTATCAATCTATCTATTTGCCAGGACTCATAGCTTGAAAAAAAATAATAGCGTAAAATGTGATATGCGTAAAATTTTCATAAAGTGTCAGTCTGTGCTTTGTGCACCTCCTTGGGCAGAAATCAGAAGTTCCACATGTTCTTGCCTTAAAGATTTTCAGTCTTCCTGACATAGCCCTTGTAATTCAGAAATAAATTATGTACTACGGCATAATATTTAAGTCTGGGTACTGTGACGGCTATTCCAAAACCTTCATTTTCGTTGTTGGTCTGGATTCTTGTTTAACTGAAATATCCAACCCCTTTTAGCTTTGTTTCATCACTGACTTTAGGACATAACCTTCTGAGGTTTTTTGATAATTACACTACCTGTGAAAAGTTTTAGAACACCTCAGTTTTTATGGAAATACGTGCAGTTTAATATCTTAATGTTTCATGAAATCAAACCATAGAGAAAATAAACAAATACAAATAAAAAAAATTAAATCCTGCTTTTGTCCTTTAAGGAATGGCTTACTTACTGCCACTCACCCTGTTAAACGTGCAGCACAAAGACTCCTCTCCATCATAGAAACTGAGGATTGCATTTTGGCTGTGAGACGCCAGTCCCGTAAGCTGGTGACCCCCAGAAATTTGTCTTCTGATTGGGGTCTGGCAAATCTCTTCCTCTCAGAGTTTCTTCCAGTTTCCAATTGCCTTTGGATTGTGTAGGACACCACTGTCCTCAATGACACTTTGATATATTTTTTGCAAATTTTCAAAATGAAAGACCTACATTTCTAAGGGTAACAATGCTTTGTCTCATGTTTTTTGTGAATTGCCGTTTCATTGCAATTTTCACCAGAACTTATAACTTGTGTAATATTGTCCAAGTAGTGCTTCAGATGGTGTGGTAACACAGTCTGTTCCAACTCTGGCAGAGGGTTTTTAAGTAATCAACAGAAGTTGGGACACTTGTGCAAATTGTTTACTTTAACTTGCAAGGCTTCATTTACTGTAATTGCTGCAGAACATCTGTAGGTTGTAACCTATGAGTTGTTCCCCAAAGAAGGCTCATTTATAATAATCTGATATTTCCCTTGTTCAGTTTTTGCTATCCTAAACTTTAAATATAAACCTCTGACAGTTTACTGCTGACCTTTTCACCAATTTAGGTCATTCATTACATTTCAACTAATTAAATTTGAAGCAAAACTGGAAAAATTGATGTGTTGTAAAAATTTTGACTGGTGGTGACCTTGATTTCATCCTTCCTTCCACCCACACGGTATTTCCTGTGCTGCTCAGTGAGCTACTGGCTACCACAAAAATGCAAAACATGCAAAACAGATCCACCTCCTACTTAAGAGTTTATTTATTTAAATATGTCTTTTGTGGTTGTCACTAGAAATTTCAATTTTTGTTTCATAAGTCTGTAGTACTTTGTTCCAAAATGCTTTTGGCTTATGTAGATACTGTTTTTTCATACTTTTTCCAGTTCACTTCATTCTAAAGTGCCCTTCCACATAGGAGCCCAGCACACTAAAGAATACTTACAACTATATTTTGAAAAATAAAAAACAACATAAACAGAAAAGTGAACGCTGAATCTTGAACATGACATTCATGAAGAAGTCATTTGGAGTCCCTAATGCAGAACATGGTTTCAGCTATAGCTTTCCAAAGTGGTTTTGCAGTGATATGAGTTTTGATTCATTAATCTGACCAATTGAAATGCTGGTTTATCAAGTTTTTTGGGTCTTAAAGACCTTGTCTTAACTTCCATTTAATGATGTTTAGGACACTGGATACTTCATTAAAAAATACTTTTAGTTGGACAACATGGTATTCAATTTGAATCACAGTAACAGATATATAGTAAAGAAGACCTGTTTGCCACAATTTATTAAATGTCCAGGAGTGATTTACTGTTTGGCCACAAAATAATAGTGGGGGGAAGTCTAAGGGCCGATTTATACTTCACGCTCAGAACGCGTACGCGCCTGCATCATGGCTGCCATGCGTTCCCAGTGTTCATTTCACGCAT
Source organism: Polypterus senegalus (assembly GCF_016835505.1). Lineage (NCBI taxonomy): Eukaryota > Metazoa > Chordata > Cladistia > Polypteriformes > Polypteridae > Polypterus > Polypterus senegalus. The sequence continues at coordinate 97,738,336 of NC_053171.1, read as the reverse complement.
CCTCTGAGCAGGTCCTCAGAAATTAACGTGACGCGTGCGCGAGTTGCAGTACCAGCACAAAGTCGGGGGGCGCAGTGTGCTAAAGGTCGGAACGTGATGTCAGAGTCTCTGTTTACTATCTACATGTGACAGAAAGCCTCTATGGAGTTCCTGCGAGATCGATGTGCGTGCTTCGCTGTTTGATGAATGGTTCAAAGTGGTGAAGCAAAATGCCGACATACAGATGCATTCGTGGTGCTTTTATATTCAAGCGTTGCATAATCCTGATCGTAATGACACGATACATTTTAAAAGTCTCACATACTTATGGTTTATGGTATATGGTTTTTGGACAGGTTAGAGGTTAGTGTGAATGTCAACCATATTCTTAACAGTATAAACTTTACATCTAACACAAAACATTCAGTTCAACATTTACTTAGCTTAACAGTTTGATTTCTTTTTCTTCAAAATGTATATGCAGCCCTCTGCAATTGTCATTTGATGTCTACTTTTCTATACACAGAGTTAAAAGTCCAATCCTGCTGTCAGTCATGCACATTTGTGGCTGAGGTGCACAGAGTAATATCACCACCAGGCAGGAAGAGGTGCTACAGCTAACCTTGTCTCGTTTATTCCACAGCGCTGAGTCGTCACCAGAAGACAACATGTAGCACCTCCACCGGGTGTTGGAAACTGATATAAAGGAGAGCCATGGAATGTAATTTTATGACCCAAGCCAGAAAACATGTGACTTCTAAGGGTGTGGAGCACATACTTGCTTTATGTTGTGTCCTCCAGGATGGAAATTTTCTTTTGGAACTCTTTATTTCTTAATGGGTAGTGGCCAGATTGCTACTTCAACTGCGTATGCAAACTTCTGTCCCAAAGCTACTGTCATAAAACTGCACTGATATCAAGGTGCTACAGTTCTGCAAATACAGTGGTGTGAAAAACTATTTGCCCCCTTCCTGATTTCTTATTCTTTTGCATGTTTGTCACACAAAATGTTTCTGATCATCAAACACGTTTAACCATTAGTCAAATATAACACAAGTAAACACAAAATGCAGTTTTTAAATGATGGTTTTTATTATTTAGGGAGAAAAAAATCCAAACCTACATGGCCCTGTGTGAAAAAGTAATTGCCCCCTGAACCTAATAACTGGTTGGGCCACCCTTAGCAGCAATAACTGCAATCAAGCGTTTGCGATAACTTGCAATGAGTCTTTTACAACGCTCTGGAGGAATTTTGGCCCACTCATCTTTGCAGAATTGTAATTCAGCTTTATTTGAGGGTTTTCTAGCATGAACCGACTTTTTAAGGTCATGCCATAGCATCTCAATTGGATTCAGGTCAGGACTTTGACTAGGCCACTCCAAAGTCTTCATTTTGTTTTTCTTCAGCCATTCAGAGGTGGATTTGCTGGTGTGTTTTGGGTCATTGTCCTGTTGCAGCACCCAAGATCGCTTCAGCTTGAGTTGACGAACAGATGGCCGGACATTTTCCTTCAGGATTTTTTGGTAGACAGTAGAATTCATGGTTCCATCTATCACAGCAAGCCTTCCAGGTCCTGAAGCAGCAAAACAACCCCAGACCATCACACTACCACCACCATATTTTACTGTTGGTATGATGTTCTTTTTCTGAAATGCTGTGTTCCTTTTACGCCAGATGTAACGGGACATTTGCCTTCCAAAAAGTTCAACTTTTGTCTCATCAGTCCACAAGGTATTTTCCCCAAAGTCTTGGCAATCATTGAGATGTTTCTTAGCAAAATTGAGACGAGCCCTAATGTTCTTTTTGCTTAACAGTGGTTTGCGTCTTGGAAATCTGCCATGCAGGCCGTTTTGCCCAGTCTCTTTCTTATGGTGGAGTCGTGAACACTGACCTTAATTGAGGCAAGTGAGGCCTGCAGTTCTTTAGACGTTGTCTTGGGGTCTTTTGTGACCTCTCGGATGAGTCGTCTCTGCGCTCTTGGAGTAATTTTGGTCGGCCGGCCACTCCTGGGAAGGTTCACCACTGTTCCATGTTTTTGCCATTTGTGGATAATGGCTCTCACTGTGGTTCGCTGGAGTCCCAAAGCTTTAGAAATGGCTTTATAACCTTTACCAGACTGATAGATCTCAATTACTTCTGTTCTCATTTGTTCCTGAATTTCTTTGGATCTTGGCATGATGTCTAGCTTTTGAGGTGCTTTTGGTCTACTTCTCTGTGTCAGGCAGCTCCTATTTAAGTGATTTCTTGATTGAAACAGGTGTGGCAGTAATCAGGCCTGGGGGTGGCTACGGAAATTGAATTCAGGTGTGATACACCACAGTTAGGTTATTTTTTAACAAGGGGCAATTACTTTTCACACAGGGCCATGTAGGTTTGTATTTTTTCTCCTAAATAATAAAACCATCATTTAAAAACTGCATTTTGTGTTTACTTGTGTTATATTTGACTAATGGTTAAATGTGTTTGATGATCAGAAACATTTTGTGTGACAAACATGCAAAAGAATAAGAAATCAGGAAAGGGGCAAATAGTTTTTCACACCACTGTATAAGCTTCTCCAGCAATCACCCATTCCATTCTGCCAAGGGCTCAGCAATGGATGATAAACCAATAGGCAAAACCTAAAACAGGTGGAATCACGTAAAAATGAAGCTCATGGGAACGAAAAATATTTCATTATATTGGAAATTTCATTATAACGAATATGGGGAAAATACTTATAGTATTGTGACCGGACCCGCCGGAGATAAGCCACGTCTAACGGCAGTGATGCAGCAACAGCTCTGTAACTGTTCTGCTGAGTCTGAAAAACAGTACGCCAAGGGCAAAGCAATTGGTCGTCCTCTGCAGGATCAGGGTTACCGCATACCGTTCTTGTCGCACAATGTTTAACATTTAACACTGGGCTTTGATTTGCTCTCCTCACACTCTCCTGAACTGTCTTCTCGAAACCATGTTTGCCACAGCGGTGATTACAAGTCGCTGGTCTTCTAATCTGAAGGTAGGAGCTAAAGTAGGACAATCGCTCGTGCTGTGGCTCCTAACAGCTCCTATTCTGAATGAAGTCTTGAGACTGCCTTCTCTGTAAAACAATAAAGTACCTGTTTTTTCTTTGAAAAACAGGATTCGCCTTCCTGTCTCTCGTGCAACTGTGTAAGCTAAGCTTGGAAATACCTGTATAATAAAATAGCGCTTCTTAAACTGTAAAAATATTTTATTTAAAAATGAGATGTTAGATGTAACTTTTTTTTTTGTTTATAGAAATACGGGTATAAACACAGAATGAAAACGAGATGTCAGTTTTTTTTTTAGAACACAGAATGAAATCAAGACATTGGATGTCAATTTTTTTTTATAGAAATACAGGAATAAACAGAATGAAAATGAGATGTTAGATGAAGATGAAGGCGTGATTCCAAAATGCTTTCGCCAAATCATTTTTCTTCATTCTGGAGCACTGACTCAGGATTCACCAATGTGTATGACGTCACGCCTACCAGCTCGCATAGACTGCCCAAGACCAGAAATTTCACAACAGACTGTTTCTCTCTTTTAAACAACCTGTTGCAGGTTTCCCGGGACATTTCATGGAAAGTGTAGCAGTAACAGGATTTTTTGCATCGCATTATTATATTAGGTGACCATTTTTGGTAGAAAAACACGTTTATTATATTGAGATTTACATTTTGTTAAAACAAGATTCATTTAACAGGATGTTCTATTAACACACAAAGTAAATGTTATTATGAAAATTTCATTACTTTGGTATTCACTATAACAGGATTTATCCTGTATTATCCCCCAGTCCCATGACTGGCACAGTTATTAATTAATGACACAACTACTGCATACCTATATTTACACACAAGAATACAATGAAAACAGCAAATAAGCAATCAAGTAAATAAGTAAAGATAGTTCAATTTAATGCATTTATTATCTGTATCTGTACTTGGAGACATTACTGCAGACTCCTTCTGTTCTTTATTACATGACAAAAACATATTTAGTCTACCTGCTACGAATGTTCTCTTGTATTGATGTTGTAAATAAATTCAATTCTTTGCATTTATATAGCACTTTTCTCACTACTCAAAGCACTCAGTAATTGCAGGTTAAGAACTTTGCTCAGGGACCCAACAGAGCAGAGTCTCTATTGGCATTTACGGGATTCGAAGCGGCAACCTTCCAATTGCAAGTGAAGATCCCTAGCCTCAGAGCCACCACTCCGCCACTTTGTTGTACAAAAATAGGTAGCACTGAATCACTCAGAAAAACAATATACACAAGAAATCCTACTGAAACAGGCCACACTCACTGCAGAGAGGCAGGGACCATCTCAGGTTGGCATGTAATGCCTTAATCTGGATGGCTGAAAAAGTGAGCGACTGTTAGTGACATCAGTCAACATACAAAGGGTACCTTTGGATGTGAGAACCATCTTAACAAAGAACAGAGTTCACTGTGGCCAACAAGACACACTCAAGTACAGCATTTTGTTAAAAAGCTCTGATTGCCAACTTTGGAAATTGAAAAGTCTTGACATGTCAAGCCAATCTATGATAAATAGCTTATAATAAATATACTGAAATCCAGTGCCAGAAAAATAGTCTGCACCAGTGATTCATATACGCCTGCTGTGATACAGCAGACAGACAAAATATCACATGTCATTAGAAGATGCTCATTAACTACTTTTATATGGAAATATAAATGTCATAATATCAACAACTGATGTATATTAAGTAAATTTAGACTGGAAGAAATGTGTGGCATATACCTTATATAATATGGATTTGCCTGTGGTGACACAGCATATAGACAATTGTGGAATGTCTTTGAAAACAACACAAAGATTGTAATAAATCAATGGAGAAAGTTACCAGCCTAGTGATCTAAAGAGTCAAAATGATGAGTTTTGGTAAGAAGTGTGAAGAAGAGAGACCAGAGGAGGGGATAGGAAGGAAGAGAGAGAAGATGGACGGACCAACCACTTCACCAGGTAGTTAGTGTCATGAATCCAAAGAGTCATTTATTTTTTATTTAAGAATCTAAAAATTTTATAATGGAAAAGTATCCTTCCTAAGAAAATTTGTTAACTTAGGGATTTTTTTCAATACTTTATAGCCTCCTAGAAGCCAGCATTAAATGTGTTAATTGTGGTCATTTTTATTGTATTGAAACACCATTTTTGTTTTGTTTTGCTAACCGTAACGTGTTGTTGTTCGGGACTCGGCCCCGATAGTTGTGGTTACTGTTGTGATTTCTGTAAAAAAGATTGCTTTGTTGAATAATTAACTGTCCATCTTTGTAGATACTTAAAAAGAATTATAATGGATTGTTAGAGCGAATATGATTTTTACTAAATGATTATATATTGATTACATTGAATGACTTACATTCTTGTTAGCTGTTAGCTTTTATATTTAACATGCTTAAATTGCATTTTAATTAAAGCTCCTGGATCTGTGACCCAGTCCTTTTCTTACTTTTGCACAATATTAAATACTGATTAGAGAACTGGTATAATCTATTGTAGCAGAATTATTGCTCAATGGGTCTGTTTATTAGTAACTTGCAAGTGCATGAGAATTGACCATTGATTATGTACTTTAGAAATGAACTGTGTATTTTAACAAGTGTAATCAATAGCTGTAGATTAGTCATTTCCTTCTGGTACTGAGTGACTCCACACACGTTTCAAATAAAGCTTTTCGTGCCATTCTGAACTGGTTTTATGAAATTGATTTTGGCAGTGTATAGTTGATTTCTGGTTTTGATCTTTGCATGTTTTTCTCTCTTGAGTTTGTCTCTTCTTTGGGTTTTGGCTGCAATCTGTTTTCCTGCACATCATTGTGGGTTTTCCATGCACTTGCTTCTTGGTTCAGTTCACCTCAGTTCTATATCTTGTCGGAGAGAGACATGCACTTAGTTTATAGTGGTATTTTAATTTGGTTGCCCTCATATTTAGCACTAATGTTTGTGGTGTGCCATCAATTTGAGTGTATTTTGTAATGCATTTATTAATAAATAAAATACATAGCAATGGTTGTTGCAAAAGATGGTGCACTGCAAACATTAGCACTCCTGTTTGAAATTCTTTACTAGAGGCACTTTAACTGAGGAAACAGATAAACTGACACTATAACTTAACAGAGGCGCATGAAGTAAGAACAAAAGAAGGAGTAGAAATCTTACTCAACTTAAACATTCTGTTAATGTAGTAAAATGAAAGCAGGAAAAAAATTGAATAAATGAATAACATATTTCATTAATAGCAACAACGAGGGCACAGTGGCCTCCTAGGACCCAAGTTTTAGACCTTTGCGGTGGGACTGTCAGCTACTTCACAATGTGTCACAGTCACTGCACTCCAACGGAATTAGCACTTTCTCTGTCAGTCTTGTTTATTGCATTATTATTTTTTATCAATTACATTTTCTTTATTAGGTAATAGAGTTTGTTGTATATGTCATCTGTTGAAATAAAAAATATTTAATGCATTTTATTAGTAAATAAGACAATTGAATTGGAATGCACCAGATGCCGTTGAGTGGGCATGTTAAAGACTGCAGTTAAATTGTATTTATTTCAATTAGACGACGCTTCTGCATTTACATTTAACAGGTAGACAGACAGTCTACACTTATATAGTTATTTATGCAATAGAAATTCAGTGAGTCAAACATTTTAATACAATGCCTAAGGAGACAAACAGAGAGATGATCATTTCAAAAATCATCCTCGCTGAATTACACAGAAAAATGTTTTCTGATTACAATTTCCAAAATTCCTCATTCCGCTCCCCAAGATTAATCTACATTGATTTACCATGTGATTCTGAGGGGGTCAGTCAATCTGCCACTAGCTTTCTGTTGGAGAAATACAGAAACTGTTCTTCTGACGTTTAAGCCACTTTGGTTGAAGTAACAGCAAATTAAATTAAATGAACTGTGCAATGTATAATACACGAGCAGCACGGTGGCACAGTGGGTAGTGCTACTGCCTTGCAGTATGGAGACCCGCCTGGGTTTGCTTCCTGGGTCCTCCCTGCGTGGAGTTTGCATGTTCTCCCCGTGTCTGCGTGGGTTTCCTCCCACAGTCCAAAGACATGCAGGTCAGGTGCATTGGCGATCCTAAATTGTCCTGTGTGTGTGTTGTATGTGTGCCCTACGGTGGGCTGGCACCCTGCCTGAGATTTATTCCTGCCTTGTGCGCTGTGCTGGCTGGGATTGGGTCCAGCAGACCCCCGTGACCCTGTGTTAGGATATAGCGGGTTGGACAATGACTGACTGACTGTATAATACACAATTGATGAGCAATGGTAGCTTTAAATTGTTTCAATCCTTAAATTGCTAAAGATAAAGCATCTTTTTCTAATAGAGTAAAATGTATATCTCTTTATTTTGTTTTCGACTTTTAATAAATATCGACGCAGCTAACAACAAGAAAATTTTCATTTTCTTTTGTGATCCCTTCATGAGGTTCATTTGGACATTTGAGCAGTGGTATGTTAAAATAAAAATGAACAAATAAGTATTTTTAAAAGAATGTGTCTTTTCGAAGGTTAGCAGTTATTCATATTACTGCAGACATTTAATAAAACGGAGAAACCGGGAGTTTGAATTGCGTGAAGGGATACCCCGTAGACAGAGAGTGTAGAGCTCAGCAGGAACCCGACACGGGAGACCAAGCACAGCTTATTAGGTTCTGTGCTCATGCAGGCCTCTTACTCCCTACAGTGTTTGAACATTTGTGAAACCACTATCTGCAAACGTTATAATTCACAGTAAAACAGCACAGATACATTTTAATTTCAATATCCTTTTTATTGTCAGAGTTGCTTTTTATTGGCGTAAGTTGACTTATAACTTAGCTATACATACTTTGTAGATAATTGTACTATGTTAACCCAGCATGGCCATCACACTGCTTTTGGTAATAAAAAGTGTTTTGCTCAGTATAAAGGTGTGAGTGAAACTGAGTATGTCTTTTGACAAGAACGTGGTGGTAAAATGTGCTTAAAGGCTTCATTGACAGCAGCTTGGTGAATCAGAGGAAAAAACACAAATCTGGCAGCTGTACACTTTCAATCAATGTAACAAATGCCAGTGATGAGTTTCTTCTTGAAGGCAAAAAAGTTTCTTCTTCAATTTCTCTAGCAGATTCCCTGTAATAGTGCCACCTGGTCTTAGCCATACTGTGCATTGCCTTTGATGTATAATACCCATTTCCAGCTTTAACAACCTAACCAACATCTAGGGGGAAGAAACATTAAGATGGTACAACAGAGAGAAGATGAGTTTAATACTAAATATTAAAGCAAAACACTAGAAAAAACGCTAAGCAGTGCAACAGTTATATTGTAATGGCATTGACAAGGTGCATCGGCCAGGGGTGAGTCACTCATAGTATGAGCTGCCATTCCAACTAAGCAGCTTCAGAACCAGCCGCAGAGGACCCTATAAAAATGGAAAGCCTGCATTCTCCCAAACAGAGCTCCAAATAGTGTGGCAAAGGTGAACAGTCCTTTTAAGGATAGCAAGTAACCTAAAAGAGCCATTAAACTTAGCACTGGCACTACATTGGTGTCAGAAGTGGGACGATGATATCACCTACTGACCAGTTCAGGCAAAGTGTTGAGTGCTGTGAAGACCTGCAATGAACATGTTTGTCTTTCCTGAGCAGATGCTGGAGAGTCTCAAGGCTGAGATCCAGGACCTGGAATGCAACCTCCAATATCAGCACAGGAAGGAAGACAGTTCAGAGACTGTTACTTCCACAGCTTGACCACAGGTTCTCCATCTGCTAATGGGGCAAAAAGCAGTTTGAGTTGCCACTGACCCCAGGTAAGAACTGTGAGGCTGGGCCTGTGGTAAAACTGTGCAGGCAACGAACAAGATGGATTGTAGAGGCATTACAGAGTAGCAATATAAGGAGAGTATCATAGCTCTGATCTGGACCTGGAACACTGTTTGCAGCATCAGTTCAGTGAAGACAAAACAGACATCTGCATCTCCAGACAATGAGGTTCACATGCACACTTATAATGAACAGATCACCTCACAGTTGTACAGTGTTGAACATCTTCAATTACACCGCATGGCAGCGCAGCACTCACCATCCATACTGCGCTGCCTGATAACATTGATGTGCTTTTATAAATGGCCACACAACCACAACAGAAATGAAGATCACCTTACTGCTTCAAAGAGTTGTGCGCCATTTCAAGGGGTCACTGGGGACAGCAATTTTGAAGGGAGGACTATGTAATGGCCTGGGCATGACATCACCAACACTATAAGCTGGCATTCCATCATGCTAATGATCAGCATAGGAGCCAGCAGCAAAGGAACTTATAAGAATAGAAAGCCTGCAAAGTAACTAAGTAAGTAAGAGAATTCCGTCAAGAGCAGTGAAGACAAGCAGTCCTTTGAAGGATAGCAAGCCACCTTATAGAGCCATGTAATTCAGTACCAGTGCTGCAATGTAAAGAATTACAGAACCCAACAAATAAACAGGCAGTCATTTAAGGCAGCAATTAAATTACCAAAAGTTCCACGTCTATTTAATTTCCAGGAAAAGAATCAGAGGTAAATAGGAGAAATCCATCTCAAAAATAGTATTTTATCCAGAAGTGCTTGATCCTGAGTGATGAGGCGATAGCCACTTAAAAGACCAAGAAATGATTCTGGAGTTTTGGAACATGTGAACAGAACAAACTAGGCATTTCAGAACCAACTGTCCCTTCGTCAAGGCCAAGAAGTATTGTTCTACAAATTATCAAACAAACATATACAAAAAGGAAAAATGATACAATAAATAATGCTGATTTAGTCTAAAGTACTGAATAATATTTACAAGGTATTTCTGTACAATAAATCTTAACAGTCTTCTTATTCATAGCTTTCTTGTGGAGAACAGAATATGGGTTACTGAAAATGTCTTCAACCAATTGAATGTATAAACACCTACAAATTATTAGACAGTAAAGGGACAATAGTCTATAGCAGGGGTTCTCAACGTCGGTCCTGGGGACCCCCTGTGGCTGCAGGTTTTTGTTCCAACCAGATTCCTAATCAGTGACAACACCTTATAGCCCTGATCTCATTTCATTAGCTGGTATTTTTTTCTTTTATTCGACATTCAGCATGATTTTTACATTTATAAGACATTTATAAATATTTCTGCTTTTGTTATAGATTTAAATGATTAACTCTCTTTTGTTGATTTCAGTGTACTTTACCTTTTCTCTGTGCAGTTTTTCCCCCTTCATTGTATCTTAATAATGACAACTTAAAATGAGCAGAGCAGACACCCAGGCAAACAACACTCAATAATCAAAGGCTGCAGCGACTTTAGAGTCAGACCCACTAATTAGTTAAGTGTGCCCTGCGGTGGGTTGGCACCCTGCTCGAGATTGGTTCCTGCCTTGTGCCCTGTGTTGGCTGGGATTGGCTCCGGCGGACCCCCGTGACCCTGTGTTCGGATTCAGCGGGTTGGAAAATGGATGGATGGATGGATTAATTAAAGAATTAGAACACCTAGAAAAGTAGAATGAATATCAAGATGAAAATACTGTTAAAAAGAAAAAAAAACTGCTTAGTACATTTCAATGTATTTTTTTTTTTAAGCAAACTTAGTTTTCTAATTAATATATTGTTCCTTAAACACAGAACTTGGGAAATATCAGTTCACTTATTTGGCCCAGGAGTTCAATTAAAAGCAGAAGCTGGTTGGAACAAAAACCTGCAGCGACAGGGGGTCCCCATGACCGACATTGAGAACCCCTGGTCTATAGGGTGGTCCAGATCTAATTATGCAATTTTCATTGCGCTATAACTTATTAAGTTTATTACATAGAAAATCACCCAAAAAATCCCGGACCATCGAGAAGTGTGCGATCTGACGACATGAAGAATCGTCTTCGCACTGAACTGGAATCGTCCCCGCATAAGTCAAAGTCATTCAGACGATCTGGATCTGCATAATTAGATCTGGACCACCCTGTATAATAGTAGAAAAGGGATTAGATGGGAGAATGTACAGGACTAGCTGAAGACCATCCAAGGTGTGCTCTGGACATCAACTTCAGTACACACTAACCTTCAGTTGCTTTTTTACCTTTTTGTAGGTAGCAGGCTAATTCATTGATCTCATTCAGGCCTTGGGGTGATACTTAAAGATCCAGGCTGCTTCAGTCTGCAGTTATTGTGGTTGGCGGAAACATCAGGAAGAAGTCAGGAACTAACCATGGACTGCAAATCAGAATATCACATCGTGTACAGTATGTCCATTACACCTGCATGATGTCTGGTGTTTTGATGTTTAATGCTTGCTGCATTTTATTTTAAAGTGTAAAAGTCTAAAGTGCTTTATCCAGGAAACGTTAGCTACCATAAAAATAGGATAAATTAAACTGGCTTTAAAAACATTTCTGAAACTTCTGGAAGAAAATACTCCATGACTGATTAGCCCAGAATTTGTCAATGCAGAGTTTGTGTTGAGCCACAGAAGACAGGACCACAAAGGTTCTTGACATCATTCTCCTAAAAAATCTTTCACATGTTCAGGTTCTCGGCCCTCTTTGTCACTAAGGATATTTTCTGTCTTTTTCTCTGTTGCACAAGCTCAGTCATTTTGATAAGGTATGAATTAGCACACCCTGCTTCTCTCCAGTGCTTTCTGATCTTAATTGTAGTGCACTGGAGTCTCCAAGTGTACTAAGTAGAATGTTTCAGCATTGGACCCCACAAGTTACTTAACTGTATATTTTAAACATGTGATTGTGCTGTTTAAAATGGTAAACACTGTGATTTTATTAATTTTATGTTGACCTACCACCTTTTAGTAAATGTCGTTTGCAGAATTATAAACAAGAGCAGAAGTGCTCTATATTTTTCACTCCAATGAGTGCCAGCATAATAAACAATAAAATTCTGTTTTAGGACCTGAAAAGCATGTTAGCTGGATTCCATATTCCATAAGTGGTGCCATATCCGTATTTTACAACGAGACTCCTCATGTTATTAAGCATCGCCGTACTGCTACCTGTAGATGGTGGCTAAGTACACTCAGATTCTGCATAAGAAGAGTTCAAATATTTTCTTACCTAGAGATAATGTAAGGTAAAATGTATAAATATCAGTCAGATGATTGGGACTCATCCATCCATTATCCAACCCGCTACATCTTAACTACAGGGTCACGGGGGAGCCAATCCCAGTCAACACAGGGCACAAGGCAGGAAACAAACCCCAGGCCGGGCGCCAGCCCACCACAGGGCACACACAACTACCCCGACACACAGGAATATTTAGAATCGCCAATCCACCTAACCTGCATGTCTTGTGACTGTGGGAGGAAACCCACGCAGACACGGGGAGAGAACATGCAAACTCCACGCAGGGAGGACCCAAGAAGCGAACCCTTAAGGGTCTCCTTACTGCGAGGTAGCAGCGCTACCCACTGCGCCACAGTGCAGCTGATTTGGACTCAGTGTAGCTTAATTTCTTGCATCCTTTAAGAGGAGAAGCAGGAAAGGTCAGTTCTTTATTGCAATATTTCATACTCATCCCACCAACCTCATCTTGATCTGACCCTCAGTTCTTTACAGCTCAGTGCTTACTTGTGTTGTCAAGACTTGCAGCCAACAGACTGTCATCTCAATATCAGTGTCACTGCCTTATATGGCAGCTTCCATGATTCAAAACAGACAACCATCTATCTTGATCTCACCCTGGGCTTCATGGAACAAAGCACAGCATTTTCACCCCCCGGCCGTCATTCTGATCTGACCTTTGTTAACACTTCTATTGCACTCTCAAGAAACATTGCCAAGAGACAGTCTTCTATTTCTACAGTTATGCTTTATTTCTAGGAGTTTTGTCAAGACACACTGTGTTATTTTCCAAAAAGGTGGGCAGAAAGCATTACTATTATTAGTGGAGTGATTTGAAGATGAGCTAACCAAGTAAAGCAGTCAGAACAAAGCAGGATTTGATAGTCAAAGAACAGCAACCAAAGTAGCACTAGGCAAGCTTGAAAGCTCATACAAAAAGTAGCTCAAAGTGCTTTATATAATGAGGAAAAGAAAAATTAAAGACAAAATAAGAAATTAAAATAAGACAACATAGAAAATGAGTAAGGGCCGATGGCCAGGGTGGACAGAAAAAACAAAAAAAAAAAACGGCTGGAGAAAAAAAAAATCTGCAGGGGTTCCAGGCCACGGGACCGCCCAGTCCCCTCTGGGCAGGGGACTAAACTAATTTACTTAAGCTAAACTGAATGTCTATTCTTTCAAACATGAATGTAAGACACACCCGTCCTGATACATGACATCATATAAACCTAAACTCAAAATGACATCGCCATATTGCATTTCTAACATAAGAAAAATGGATTTATTTTGAGATTTTCAAAGCAATCCCACTGTTTTTCCCTTGGCCAGTGAGTTCACTGACATACTGTTAATGGGAAGCAGAATGAATACTGCATAATTGCTTTTTGCACAAAAAGTCCGAAAGCAGTGATTATGCTGTTGAAAAGGTGAATAAATAAGGATGAACAATTGTACTTTATCAGCTCAGTAGTCATACATTAGGCTTAATTTACTATCTTTTTTTGACTAACAGAAGCATGGAGTGCTTATTTTATTGTATAAAAAGTTGTTATTTTATTAATCACACTTGCCTATTAGTCTTTTGGACAGCTGTAAATTGTTGGGGCATAGACGTAATGAGGTATTTAAAGTCTATGAAGCGTAGAACCTGGAAAAGGATGGCACTTTGGTTCCATTTGCTGTAGGCTGCCATACCTCTACATGCACATGAAAGTCTTAGCATGGTTGTTGTTTTTAATGCAATCAATCCCCTGTCTTTAGAAACCACACCTTTAATCCTTATTCTTTCTAATTCTTGCTTTGAATGTCACACATATAGTCCTCAAGAACAAGCTTTCAGTAGCCTTTGTATTTGTAATATTATATTATAACTCATCAATCCTTCATTTATATGGGAGGTGTAGTTGATCATGATGACCATTGTGGTAAGAGGCCCGGACACAGACAGGCAGACATCATTTGAACACCCACCACACGTTTATTTACAAATACTATTTACAAGTGAAACACACACAACCCTAAAACTCCTCCAAAGTTTAGGTCTCTCACTCAATGCCTTCTTCACCGCCTCCACTCCTCTCCACCAAGCTCTGTCCGTCTTCTCTCCCGACTCCAGCCAACTAATAGAGAGAGGCAGCCCCTTTTACCCCCACCCGGATGTGCCCCAGGTGCCTCCCGATAATCTTCTGCCCGCACTCCCCAGTGTGGCGGAAGTGCCGGATACACACCCGGAAGCACTCCGGGTGTCCCAGGTCTTCTTCCCCCCAGCACCTCCGGGTGTGGCGGAAGTGCTGAGGGCCAGGGCCCCTCAGGCATTGAGGCGCCCCCATGGCGGCGACCACAGGCCCCTATAGGGTTGAGCTTCCAAGCTCCATTCCCGTGGTCCTCAAAGCCACCAGGGCAGTCAGCCTCTCATGGTCTGAAGGAGGCGCAAGTCCTCCTCCAGTCCTCCTGGGCGTCCCAGCTGGGTACCACCCCCAGCCACCCGCCACACCATTCATTGAATGACTTCCAGGAGGTCAGTTGCGAAATTTATGAGACTTTGCTATTTCTTTAATCCTATCACACAGTTTTATCTCCTACTATGGCAACCTTTGACATTTTCTTATCACTGGTATGAACTCCAAGACTCATGTCATACCTACAATCTAAATTTTGCTCAATTAATTCTGAATTTTCTTTAACCTTTCAGCCTGAGATGCTGAAGTACTTTATCAGTTTTTCAGCAATTGGTGAAATACTAAAACTTTAATTTCAATGAGCTTCTTGTATAAAATATTGAGAAGCTTAATAGGGCCAAAGTATAAGGTCTTACTGTATCTCAGACAAAATTGAATTATTTCATTAATTGTAATAAATACATTTATATAATGCTTTACATAGACATAGAGGAACTGCTTCAACCACCACCAATATGTGGCATCCACCTGGATGGTGTGACAGCAGCCATTCTTGAGACAGTACACTAGCTACTCCGTAACTTACTCCTTTATGCTACGCTGGCTTTCCTTGCATTTCTCAGTAATTTAGTCTGTGCTGTCCATTTATGATATTCTAAACTTCCATCTCTAGAGTATGCTTCACTAAAATATGTTTCACTTAAAAACGTGTTAAAGTTTCTATCTACTTATCTACTGACTAAACCGACAATATCCATTTTTCAGGTTATGGGAAACGGCAGTCTCTGCCAGTAATATTAGATTCAAGACATGAATCAATCCTGGGACAATTTATACTTGCCTTAAACCGAGCACACGCATTTCTTGGATGTGAAAGGAAAACCAAGTTATCTAGAAAAAAAGAAAATGCACACAGACATGTGGACAAATGAGGCAGGTACAAACTCAAACACCACTATATTATCACATCACCAAGCTTACAAATAAATGTCTGCTTTCTTAATTCCACATTTTTAAGTGACATTTTCTTCTTTTAAAACATATTCCTTAATTTCAAATGCTTTACATTTATCTATGCTTAATTTTATAACCACTAGGGGTGCTGTACTGACTGTAAAAGGGAAGGCAGTTAAAAAAATTTAGAGTGAGAATTAGGAGAAAGAACAGAGTCATGGGCAAAGCAGACGTCAAGATTGGAAATAACACAAGAGAGAATTTAGCGCTAAACTGTAAAATCAAAAATCAAACTCAAACAAGAAGAGCTAGCTTCTAGAACCAGTAACCAAATAGCTAAAGTTTCACAAGTTGCAAAACTTTGTTCATTCTCAGCTGCAAAATTGCCTTCAAGATGAACTTTTGGTTCACCGACAAAAGCGCGATAGACATATGCGCCCCGACAAAACTGCGACGGACAAATGAGCGCCGACAAACCCGCTAACTGGTTTTCGACAAATGCGCGCCAACAAAATTGCCAGGACAAAATCGCGAGAGAGGCCAAGAGAATGGGACGTGTATGTACGCATTATGTACACATTATGTGCTAGGTTATAACTGTTATAACTGCTGATGGCATGCCGCAAACAAATAACTCAGTCGAGGGTTGGCATAACGCGTCCTATACGAAGCAGAATTACCAGCAGTCAGGCAGCCAGCAAGTCTAAATACGCTCAACTATCAAGACGTCTTGCTGCAATTCTTCCTACATATGCAGGGCGTGATCTTAAAGACCATCTGCGTGCCGTGCTGATGGCATGCCGCGTCTCATAATATTGACTTCTAAAATAAACATTATTATATATGCTTTAAACTAGTAATTCATATTTGATGAAACTTTCGCGATTTTGTCGGCGTGATTTTGAAGCTGCGTTTTAATAGGTGCTCATATGTCTATCGCGCAAATGTCGGGTCACATGAACTTTTAACCCTTCACCGATTACCCCTGATGTCATGACCCTAGCATGATGATGCGGGTCTTGCTCCATGCTCTCATCTTTTTTTTGGAATCTCTTGAACCCAACACCATCAGTAATGTAACCGCATGAGCTCAACAATGAGGACACCAAACAAAGCAAGGGGGAGGTGCAAAGTGCATCCAGTGTTTTTATTGAAACAAACAAATCCAAACAGTGTTCAAAACAGTGCAGTGCTCTCAAAGTTGTTCAATAAATAATCCATAAAAAAAGGTAAAAATCCCAAACGTTTAAAACAAGGCTAAAACGAGATTAAAATCCTGCAGAAGACAGGATAGGAACCCTAACCCTAACCCACTAACCAATCACAGCTCCTTCCCAGTCTCTCTAGCTCAGCCAAGGCATGTTCAGTAGGAGAGACTTCAGCAGTCATCGCCCTCTCACTACCGACCCCCGTCTTGGCTGTCTCTGTCGGCGTCAAGTCCTCCTGTCTTCCTTCTCGCTCACGCAGTCATCCCTCGGATCCATAGGACGGACTCCTCCACGATCGTACTCACTCTTCCACATCATCAGTGTGTGCGATCCGCCCCTCGAGTGCCGATCCTTCGTTCTCATGTCTCCTCTCTTTGTTTCTCTGTGCCGACCCATTCTCGTAAGGCTCCGTGGGCACAGCGTCTCAGTCACGCACAGCAGGAAGCTGATTAAGCAATTGAGAGCGATTGCAACTGAATCCACAAAATGGCAGCATCCAATGTAAAAACAAAATGGCATCCAAAAGGAGTTAAATAAAATTCAACTTCTAAATGAAGGGCGGTAATTAAGGAAATCACCGCATAATTAAATCTTGAGTATAAAAAGCCCAGAAACAACTCTTTGATGACTTTTATAGCTCAATCAAAGCCTGTAATTTTTAAAAAAGAAACTCGATGCGTAGATGTGACACATAACCAACCTTTTGAGGTGATTTATTGACTAAACTGCAGCATTTATACAAACTCCTTGTCTTTATCACATTTGAAAATTGTTTTATCACACCTCCGGGAGCATGCTCCTTGGGAAGTTTGTTATTATTAATGAAAACTGAAACAAAGACCAAAACTATTAATAACAAATATTTTTGTAAACTGAAATAAAATCATTAACAAAATTGAAACGACAAACTAAAACTAAGTTAAACTATCAAAGTGATTAAAAAGATATTTTCATTTTTCATCACAACTGGACCTAAAGCCTGGGCTACAGTGGCCCGAAAATTAATTCAGATATATAAATAAATATGTTTTCTTTGTTTTTCAAAGAGATATTCCTTCCACTGGACTTGCACGTTGAGTCTTCTTTATCTCATTTACCTGATTTATTCCTGAGTTGCACACATGTGCGTCATCCCGTGAAGGAGGGTGGGTGTTTACACAACATTTGGATAAAGCATGTGATGAAGAATTCAATTTACTGTGCGATTCTTCAGAAACTGACATTGATAACATGATAGGTTTTAGTTCTAGTTTTAGTAGAGCATTCCAAGATGATTTTGCTCATTTGGTAAATTATGATGCAATTTCTTTATAATGGGATGTGTGCTATCCCAAGTGCTGAGCAACTTTCAAAGCTGCCGTTCGCTGGATCTCCAGGACTTAAGGCGGGTTTATCAGATACAAATAATCCCTTACAGAATTTCTGTGTATTCTTAAGTGACAGCATCTTAACTCAAATTGTGAATGAGCCCAACATACAGTGGTATCAGAAAGTATTCAGACCCTTTGCTGAGACACTCCACATTATGGTGAGATGTTTCATTTTTGCTGTAATTCTCCTTGAGATGTGTCTAGAACTTGATTGGAGTCCATTTGTGGCAAAATGAATTGATCGTTTAGAAAGGCACACTTGAACCTGTGTATATAATGTCCCACAATTCTTACTGCATGTCAGGTCAAAAACCTAGCCATGATGACCAAGGAACTCAGGAGCACAACAGAAGAACTTTGGAACCACCAGACTGTGGCCAAAAATAGAAACTGGGCAAGATGGGTCTTAGTCAGGGACGTGACTAAAAAACTAGCTTCAAAAATACTTGGTTGAGATGGAAGATTCTGTTGGAATGATAGCCATTTCCATCAGTAGTGCTCCATCAATCGGGCATTTATTGCAGAGTCACAAACTCCCTCCTCAAATTTTCTAATAAGAATTTAAGGGACTCTGACAGCATGAGGGAAAACAATTCTCTGGTTTGATAAGACAACACTTGAAGTCTTTGGGCAGAATGAAGACCAGGCATAGTGATCAACTGCCTAATACCATCTCTACAATGAAACTGACATGAACGATAGGCACATTCACTAAGTCTACATACTGTATGTGAGCAAAATGTTGTTGACTTATCAGTTATGCTTGTACAAACCTTGTACAATTACCAAGTTGGCTACATCTCTACTGAAGTACAAGTTTATTGGTAGTTTCAAAAAAGTGCTTAGAGTCTGGAAACAGGTGAAAAACTAAACCTGCTAACTTGGTTTAGTTTAGGTCTGGTCACATACAATGTTGAAAACACCTATTGTGAAAGCCCACATCAGTCAGTCTGTCTGTCCACATAAAATAGGGCAGCTCCCTGTGGACCCGTTTTGTTGAGATTTAGCAAACTTATTCTTCAAATAAATTTGTCAAGACGGTTCAATTTTCACTCAGATATCTCAAACACATCACACTGTACAGAGTTTTTAAATTTCCCAAAAATTCCCATTGAAAAGCATCTGGTGGATTTGTGAACCCGTCCATCTTAAAATGGAGAAATCGTCTGTGTAACTTTAACTAGAAAGTAGTGTACTGTTTCAGTTTTACTTTAGGAATGGTTAATTGAACTTATATATTGTCCTTTTTTACTTGTCTGACTCCTGCTCAGATGTCCAATGCCCAATGCATCTCAGTCAGTTTCTCTGACAGCAGTTTGCAGTTGGAGCTCTGTTCTCTGGAATAGTCAGTTTAATATCTGACTCCACCTTCTGGGAGCAAGTCGGCTTGATATTCCAGGTAGTGGATGGGGAGGGGTTTCCTGGGCAGCAGCCACTGTCAGTTGGCCTTCTTGAGCGCAGAGGAGAAAAGAGAAGATAAGGTTACTGTCAGCATTACCTCTCATTCTGGATTGGTTTATGCTTATCTATCTATTTATCTATCTAGCTATCTATAGTCATGCACGTGTGCATAGGGAGCCGTGAAAAGACCCGAACTGCAGCGCGAAAACTCATGTCAAGAGGGAGAGGTGCGGTACTAATATCTCTCTCTTTGGTACTACAGAAAGAAAGAAATGGCGCCGCCATGAATCTCCTCAGACTCCCTGACCACGTACTGCCACTTCCGTGTTCTTTACCTTCCTTTTGTCTACCTCTGATGATGTCTTAACTCCCAGCATCCACCTCGGTTCCTTCCTGGCATTCCTCTCTGTCAATTCCGGTCCCACTCCATAAATTGTCCCCACTCCCCCATCTTGACTGTCTGATACATGGATTATTGCCTGACCCATATTTTGCAAAACTGTACAGTATACGGGGCCCCAAACCTTTATGCTGTGTTGTGCTTTATTTTACTATATATATATATATATATATATATATACATATATATATTTGCAATTAATGTAGACAGAGATTTGTTTTCATTTAGACATTAAAGAGCCTTTTTGAGTGTCAAAAAAGCCAAATTAAATTCACTGTGATTCAATATTATCTATACTAATAAAAGGCAAAGCCCTCACTGACTCACTGACTCACTCAATCATTGACTCGTCAATAATTCTCCAAGTTCCCGTGTAGGTAGAAGGCTGAAATTTGGCAGGCTCATTCCTTACAGCTTCCTTACAAAAGTTGGGCAGGTTTCATTTCAAAATTCTACGCGTAATGGTCATAACTGGAACCTATTTTTCTACATATACTGTAATGGAGTTCAGCTGGATGGCCGTGGGGGACGGAGTATCGTGTGACATCATCACGTCTCCCACGTAATCACGTGAACTGACTGTGAGCGCAGGACGTAGAAAACAAGGAAGAGCTCCAAAAAGCTCTGAAGAAAACATGCATTATACAATTGAGAAGGCAGCGAAACAATAAGAAGTGAGCGAGTGAAGCATATTCATGAGTGCAGCTACTGCGGAAACAAAGCACGGTGTAAACCGTAAGTTTAAATTAAGTTCATAGACAGGCTGCCGCTGGCGTTTGTCATGCCCATGACTAATGCGGGATACAAGTTTAATGAGAGGACGCAGGATATAAACGAGAGTTTTGATCACTTTGTAACTAAGTTAAAATTGCTGGTGAGGGGCTGTGCACCAATACTCACAGAAAAATCCACAAGTTAATACACATGCTGTCTCTAGAGTTTCTCCACACTCTGAATTCTCCAGGCACTACTTACAAAAGGTTACATGGACAATCATGTTACGTTATTTTTAAAATGTTTCCTTTTCTTAGCACAAGCACAGCTGAGAAGCTTCGATGCATGTGCTCCATAATGCGTTAAAAAATAATGCATTTAATCACACTTTGCATTCCAAGCAAAGGGGAAGTTCTCTCAATGCATGATACTGTGGAAACAAAGCACGGCGTGAACCGTAACTTTACATTTATAGACACACTTCCGCTGCTGTTTGTCATGCCTACCACGAATGACGGAGATACAAGTTTACTGAGAAGACACAAGGTATAAACGAGACTTTGGATCACTTTGAAACGGAGTTAAAATTGCAAGAAACTGAACGAAACATTAATGTTTTACTGTTTAATAACTTATAGACTACATTTTATTTTTTTCCCTTGCACTCAGTGAGCGAGGCCAATGGGTGATCAGTTATATATATATATATATATATATATATATATATATATATATATATATATCAAAATAATTAAAGGAACACTTTTTAATCAGAGTATAGCATAAAGTCAATGAAACTTATGGGATATTAATCTGGTCAGTTAAGTAGCAGAGGGGTTGTTAATCAGTTTCAGCTGCTGTGGTGTTAATGAAATTAACAACAGATGCACTAGAGGGGCAACAATGAGATGACCCCCAAAACAGGAATTGTTTAACAGGTGGAGGCCACTGACATTTTTTTCTCCTCATCTTTTCTGACTGTTTCTTCACTAGTTTTGCATTTGGCTACAGTCAGTGTCACTACTGGTGTCACATGAGGCGATACCTGGACCCTACAGAGGTTGCACAGGTAGTCCAACTTCTCCAGGATGGCACATCAATACGTGTCATTGCCAGAAGGTTTGCTGTGTCTCCTGCACAGTCTCAAGGGCATGGAGGAGATTCTAGGAGACAAGCAGTTACTCTAGGAGAGCTGGAGAGGGCCATAGAAGGTCCATAACCCATCAGCAGGACCAGTATCTGCTCCTTTGGGCAAGGAGGAACAAGATGAGCACTGCCAGAGCCCTACAAAATGACCTCCAGCAGGCCACTGGTGTGAATGTCTCTGACCAAACAACCAGAAAGACTTCATGAGGGTGACCCAAGGGCCCCATGTCCTCTAATGGGCCCTGAGCTCACTGCCCAGCAGCATGCAGCTCGATTGGCATTCGCCATAGAATACCAGAATTGGCAGATGCACCACTGGTGCCCTGTGCTTTACAGATGAGAGCAGGTTCACCCTGAGCACGTGACAGAAGTGAAAGGGTCTGGAGAAGCCATGGAGAACATTATGCTGCCTGTAACATCATTCAGCATGAGCAGTTTGGTGGTGGGTTAATGATTGTCTGGGGAGGCATATCCATGGAGGGTCACACAGACCGCTACAGGCTTGACAAAGGCACCTTGGCTGCCATTAGGTATCAGGATGAAATCCTTGGACCCATTGTCAGACCCTATGCTGGTACAGTGGCTCCTGGTGCACGACAATTCCTGGCCTCATGTGGTGAGAGTATGCAGGCAGTTCCTGGAGGATGAAGGAATTGATACCATTGACTGGCCACCACACTTTCCTGACCTAAATCCAATAGAACACCTCTGGGACATTATGTTTTGGTCCATCCAATGCCACCAGGTTGCACCTCAGACTGTCCAGGAGCTCAGTGATGCCCTGGTCCAGATCTGGGAGGAGATCCCCCACAACACCATCTGTCATCTCATTAGAAGCATGCACCGATGTTGTCAGGCATGTATACAAGAACACAGGGGCCATACAAAGTGCTGCGTACAATTTGGAGTTGCTGCAATTCAATTTTGGCAAAATGGACTAGCCTGCCACATAATTTTTTCACTCTGATTTTTGGGGCGTCTTTGAATTCAGGGCTCTGTAGGTTGATCATTTTCATTTCCATCAAACGATGTGGCATCCTTTCGTTCCTAACACATTACCCAGTCTATATCAGTATAGATATCCAGGAGGATTTCTTTTTCCCATTGAGATCTGATGTGTTTTCAAAGTGTTCCTTTAATTTTTTTGCGCAGTTTATATATATGAATGACCGCCAAAGAGCGCAGAGACTTTTGATCACGTCAACGTGTCTGCAAAAAGTGGCGTCTCCTGCCCTGGAAAAATACTATTAAAGTCAAGCAGCCTGCATTGCACTTATACTCTTAACACTGCAGAGGACACAAAACTAATTTTCTTTAATTGCTGGTGATTACCATCTTTAAAATGTAGCTTACCCGAAACCACTCCAGTGGTGCTCAATGTATCTTTACTCCTTAAAATGTTAATGTTTTACTGTTTAATAACTTATAGACTATATTGTTTTTTCACTTGCACTTAGTCACCACAGCTATACACACACATATAGACACATACATATATATACACATATATATAATTTGTGTGTGTGTGTTTGTGTATATATATGTGTGTATATATATGTGTGTATGAAGCGTGGGTATTTTGATATATATATATATATATATATATATATATATATATATATATATATATATATATATATATATATATATATATATATGCCAGCAACACTCATAACAATGACAAAACAATTACATTGTCAATCATGTTACATTATTATTAAAATGTTTCCTTTTCTTTCTCATTACTTCTTTAATACACTACTTCTCCGCTGCGAAGCGCGGGTATTTTGCTAGTATGACAATAAAATGAGAAAACTTAAAAGGGATTGAATATTTGAAATCTGGTCGGGTATAAGGAGATCATTAGAGAACTGAAGTCTTTTTGCGTTTGACTTTTTTGTTGTTATACCACAGTCACAGTATAGATATGACCATAAGTGTACATCGAGATAATTCTTGATCCTATCTTGGGTTTAATCATGCCTCGTGCTAGAGGTTGACAAGATTGGCTTTATCGCCACACAACTCTATTCTAAATAAAATGGGTTCTGGTATAAGATGGATTAGTTGATGGTTCCTAAAAAATATTTCCAAAAAGACCACAATCATTAACACCCTTCATCAAATTTTGCAAAATACATCCTGGGTATTTCAGGATTTCAATATATACTGTATAGTGGGTATCATCACTGCTTTCTCACGTGCCTTAATTTACATTTCATAGATTTAGAGTAACATTACATTACTATATAAAACAAGTCACATATGGAATGAAACAAAGGACTGGCTTTATGTTTAGTTCTAGTAGGTATGCTGTTGACCACAGACTTTCAGCCTTTTTGATTTGTGTATCTAATGTAGAACGTTTTTGTTTTGTTTTTAACTACCTTATAGTCAGTTCTTGCATGCCAAGTTTTCCTGATTTAGTGGGTTTTCTTTAAATTAGAAATAACAAACAAATCAAATTATACACTATAGTGTAGCAAATTTTAGATTTATATTGTTTTTACAGCTTTTACACCAAAGTAATTTTTTACTCTCTCTATTCATTCTGTTTTCAGTTTAATTTACTTTCTTTTCAATACTTGACTGCCTAAATTGTTTCTCGACAGTTTAATTTAAAAGTGACAATTTACAGAGAATAGACACCAGTGCAGATTTCTGTGTTTCCTAAAGAGGTGCACTTAATTCAATGTCAAGTGGCTACTACTATAAACATGTTTCAAACTAACAAAAAAATTGCAACAAAGAATATTAATTAATTTCCATGTTCCATGTTTCTGACAAAGAAATATATTCTACAAAGCAAAATGACTGCAGTGGATATTTCTGGATTGACAGAGACCAGCAATATATTTTAGCAACAGCTAAGCTAAACTAAACTGTAAAGTTTATTTTAAAATCAAGGATTGATAGGTGCTCATTAAATTAAAATAATACACCAAAGAGGGAGTTGTCAGCAACTACCATTGACATATCCCCAATAAAAAATACAGGGATTATCCTAAAACAGCAAATAAAGAGATGCGCAAGCGACATCAGAAAGTCAACTTTAGAATGAATGAGAAATAATGAGGAGTCACATCCTAGGCCACAAACAGTAGTTGTGAGTTCCACAAATTAAATGAGCACTCTGTTGAAAGATATGAAAAATTATTTTTTTCTTCATTTTGTTTATGGTCACATATTTATAATATAAATAAATCTGCATTTAAACTGACTGCATGTAGCTGTAAGTATAACATTGTAAATTAAAGAATAAAAAACACCAAATTAATAAAAAAATGTAGTGAAAGTAACATATTTCCCATGCCATGTTTAGTTTGATTGATTCATTCATTTATTGCGCAGTTTCATTACTTCCGATAATACATTGCCTGTCACCATGCAGTGCTTTAGTTTGGCATAATAAAATGCTCAGCACATGTAAATCAATATATAATGCAGGCAGTAAAATGAAGCATATGAATACGTTGATAAAATATATATATATATATCTGTAAATCTGAACTCCACAGTATATTTTGTACTTTAAATGTTCAGACAAAATTGAACTTTATACAAAATTAAACTTTATACTTTATTTTCAGACCCACTGGTGACCAAGAAGACCATTCATCAGCCTATAGCTACTGAAAGCTCAGACGGCTGCAAAATGTTTGTAAGTCTGTAGGATAAAGTGTACAAAAAGACAAAAGACATTTACTGGCCAGAAAGGATATGTACAGTATGAAACAGCACAACCTGAAAATGGAAGACACATTGAAAAGTTACACCCTGAAGGTAAAGTAAATGATTTACTATAGAAAGAGTGAGGAGAAGAAGGCCGTGAAGCCAAAGTTAACTGCTGGCCAAGAATGACAGCACAAATCATACAAACTGTCATGAAATGTACACGGTGCCTTAGGTGCAGGAGGTAACTACACAGAAAACCTTATCGCACGTCATTAAATCAGGAAAATAAATAGGACAGCCATCATACTTAAACAGGTAAGGTTTAAAGTAATCGTACATTATAAATAAATGTCGAATATGTTATATTTTATATAATGTTTTACTAGTTGTTATTCTAGATTTCTTAATATTCAGCTCTATATTAAAATAATGGTAAGAGTATAATACGAGTATATGAGTCACTGCATCATGATCAAACCGAATTTATGAGTACATTTATCGTTGTGTTAATACACGTTAACTGTTATTTTAGTAAGGGTTGCCTTGTGAGCCTTATTTCTTGTGTACAAATGTGAAGCATTCCCTTTTACTATAAAACAACTTAGTAATCTCATGTCAATGAGTCTTTCTATCTCCACTGTAATGTTTGAAATAACACACAACAATCCCAAGGCAATTTATGGTGCAAAGTAGAAAACGGTATAAAATTCAGAAATATGTCTTAATAGCAAAATCAACACAGGAAATGAATAAAAATGAAAAAGTGCCAGAGACAGACACCTGGAGAGATATAAAGTGTATGTGACAAATAAAGTATAAAAGAAACTTTGCAAATGAACACATTTGCAATCTAAAACTGCAATGAAGAATATATGGTAGAATTTAGAGAAATAACACCACCACAAGCTAGCAGATACAATCTGTATACATCAAGACTTTAGGCTGCAGACTTCAGCGTGATTGTGGAAGTGGAGGACAAAGTGCGATGAACTCTGCTAAGCGCTCAGATGTTCGGTGACCCCACCTTTAGCCAACATTTGGTTAGATTGCTTTCTGAATTTCATCTGATAAACAGTAATGAATCAAAGACGACCTGGCATTTCTGTAGACTTTACCCGAGTAAAAGGTGCGTAGAAAAACATTCATTTCAATCACACGCATACATCTTGCTTACTGAGATGGACATACCATTACACCTAGAAGCAAATATTGATCTTTTATCTGCAAGTAGACCCTCGGATTCAATCATCAGAAGCTTAATAAAGGTGCATGCCTTAAAAATGGTCCAAGATCATTAATCCATTAATCTTTGGTTCTAGGCCACTGACTGAACCCAAGATCTGGGAAGAAGTCTTACTTCAAGAACAGAATCATTCACCTTAACTCTTGTGCAAAATTCCCTGTATTTCACTGGAACATATTTTAATTTTTACAATTTAAAAATGCAGTAATCAGTCTCGACATACTCCTTAAAAAATACAATTTAAATAATAAGTCAACGTGGAGTTACTCATACATGAGAACATTACCATGCAGACACAGAATGAATTTGCTCCACATACTGTTAAACTTTTTAGATGTACTCTAAGAGTTTTAAGGTAAGAAAAGAGAAGTTTCAAAGCAGGGGTTTTATACTCTATTTAAAGTGCTGGTGAGTGGTGACGTGTTGCATGTTGATTAGTATATGGAAGCGATCATTTTAATAATGACCCTATAAACTTAGAAACTTATTGCTGCTGTGTTCTTGGAAAGTCTGAGGCAACAGAGCTTAAAAATTAGAAGTTACCAATGTAACCCTCAATGAATATAACGTTTTTGTGTTTGTAGAGCATTTGTTTCTTTCCACGTGGCAGTTTTTATTTGGTTTTAAGACAACTTATACAAATTGCTGACTGCATGAGACAGCAGCAGAATTTAGTTTCAAATAGAATCGGGAGATGTGTTATAACCAAGAAATGTAAAAAACAAATAACTAAGGTTCAATACTTGTAACATAAACCATAGTCAAGTAAAGCGGGCAAAAATTCCAAAAAACTATAAACAAGCGCATAACCACAGCCAAAATATGAATCTTAAATCATAGCCAAAAAATACAAATAGAATTTGTAAACCAGAAATATTTCAAAATAGCTAAAAAATAATAGTGTTTAGGTTGGAGTTGAACCTAATTTAGAACAACTACGATGTAGACGGCACGGCCTTTATATTATTAGGATAGATATGCTACATACCTCACACTTCCCGTTGACCTTGCCTAGCAATATCATAGTACCCATCAACAAAAACTCCTTTTAATGGCAGTGCCCATCAGAAAATCAAAATGGATGGATTGTTACCTATTTTAGACATTGTTAAAAAAGTACCAGGCACTGGGCACACAAGTAGATGTGACCACAAGATTCCTTGATACCTAAAACAAGTAAATTGAGACCTAAACAAATATTTGAAGTCTCAGTTACCAGTACCTTGAAGTAAGGTGGGTTAACCAACAATTGTTCACTTCCTGAAGTTTCTTATTTTATTTTTTATAAACTCTGTTTGACCTCAAAATATTTTGAACAGTATGTTTATACCAAAAGTGTTACATATGCACCATATTTTAAATTATTGTACTTATTGGTGTATATTTACACTAAATGTTGTCATATGCTGGAGGGTATACAAGAAGCAGGAGAGCACAGTGCATTTCCCAGTTATCCCATATTTACAACGACACATTCATTGCATGGCTGCTTCTATGGACTGGGTTAGTGCAGAATACTTTAAACAGCAGACGTTGTTGGAACTGATTAATGAAGGGTTACAGTAGGTAAGAAATCCGTGAGAGCAGGTTGATTTTTCTTTATTTAATGCTACAAAACAGAGAGATTCAAGAGAATTCCAAAGGAATCAAATTCCAGAGTCAAAACTACAAAACTGAAGCAGTGATTTCGAAGAGCTAATTGGATTTTGTAACAGTAAAAAGGCCAGCATCAGAAGATCGTGTTTTTTTAGGTCAAAACAGGGTGAACAAGAGTTTTGTAATGTTGAAGAAACAGCATTATACTCTACCAGTCAAAAGCTGGAAACACCAAGTAATTTGAATATTAAAAGAACTTGATATTTTTTAAATTGCTTTAGGACCTGAAAAGCATGTTAGCTGGATTCCATATTTAAAGTGGTGCCATATCCATATTTTACAACGAGACCCCTCATGTTATTAAGCATCTCCATACTGACTACCTGTAGATGGTGGCTAAGTACACTCAGATTCTGCATTTCTTACCTAGAGATATGTAAGGTAAAATGTATAAATATTAGTCAGATGATTTGGAGTCATCCATCCATTATCCAACCCACTATATCTTAACTACAGGGTCACAGGGGTCTCCTGGAGCCAATCCCAGGCAACACAGGGCGCAAGGCAGGAAACAAACCCCGGGCAGGGCGCCAGCCCGCCACAGGGCACGCACGCACACACACACACACACTAGGGCCAATTTAGAATCGCCAATCCACCTAACCGGCATCTTTGGACTGTGGGAGGAAACCCACGCAGACACGGGGAGAACATGCAAACTCCATGCAGGGAGGACCCGGGAAGCGAACCCTTAAGGGTCTCCTTACTGCGCGGCATCGGCACTACACACTGCGCCACTGTGCTGCCTATTTTTTAAATCAGTATAAGATTAAATGATGTAAAAATACAGCCAAGAAATAACTAGTGTGAAGATGTATTATGCTTATCAAGATGAATATTTTATGAATTTTGCTTTATTGCTTTTAATGCTACCTATGAACTTTTGTTTCACACTGCATTTATCTGTACAAAGCTGACACTTGTCAATTCTACAAGGTGGCATTTTCAAGAGGAAATGCCAAACAACATAAATTTATTGGTAACACTTTGGGTACTACAAAAATGCATCTAACACTGATTTACTATTATGTTATAAACCTTAACAAAGGCTTCTTTTGGTCTTCATAACACTTAGAAAACATCAGTAGATTGGTTATTCTTCACTGTGCAGTGCTGCTGAAAATTGACATGATGATAAAGTTACTTGTTAATGTGAAGGATTCACAGGTCTTATACTGAATATGAAATATCAAGAGAAATGTCTCGCAGTGAAGCCACCCCAGACCACTCCAAAGTGAAATGTCTTTGATAGGTCACATTGCAGACATGAAGAAACACTTTACTGATACATTTGAAGTTTTCTGAAGGCCCAAAGAAGTGCTTGTTAAGGTCTTCTTACATAATAGTAAATGAGTGTAGTACGAGGATGTCGTACCGTGTTAGCCGTTATGAATGTAGTGACAAGTCAAGTAAAATGACACCTTTTATTGGATAACTAAAAAGATTACAATTTCGAGGCAACTCAGGCCCCTTCTTCTAGCAGGTTGTAATCAATGACTTTTCACTACTCAATAGTAAATGAGTAATAGATGTATTTTTGAAGTACCTAAACTAAAGGGCTACCAACGTATTTCTTTAAGAGGTAGGCAATGTCCTGTTTGTAGCTCTGGGATGTGAGGCTGTTAACTGTTATTTGTTATTTTATTCATTCTTTTAAGCACATGTTGGTTCAAAACGAAGAATTGTATTATGTAGTTGTGACGGCATCTCTCCATACTGTGTGTCTGATGAGACAATCATTTATTATTTGTCTAATTAACAATAATCATGCAGTCAATTGAAAATATTCTACTCTTTGTTTCACATATTTTGGGTGCTCAGCTAAAGTCCCTCCAACCAAGAATGACATAAGGGGGATGGATATGAGTAGATCTGGGATAGTGTTGTAAAACGTTTAGACATTATCATCAAAAAAGCACAGAAGGATATTCAGATTTTATCTTTGATAGATGTTGAATTCATCAATGCATTGTAATAAATACCTCCTATTTGATAATTCATTAATGTGGCTCAGTTTTCTTTCATAATAGTTTTGCTGCTGGCTCATACTGCTTAACTGATTTCTAATTTTTTATCCACTGTGATGGATGGCCGGTGGTTCAGTCCGGCCGAGACATCCCTGGAAAAGAAGAATGGAGGAAGGCAGCCTTTTCAGGGCACTGCCTCCCCTGGGACGCTAGGTGGCAGCTCCCCTGGATGGCAACAGTTCCCCGGATTACCTCAGGGCATCCTGGGACATGGAGTTCATTTCCTCAGCCCTGTTGGGTGCTGTGGGTGCCTCCTGGGGGAACTCGCAAACAACCTGGGGACTCCTACTGTTACTATAACCTGGAAGTACTTTAGAGTCACGAAGACGGAAGCCCGCAGTACTTCCGGGATACTTGAGGACGGATGATGTGGTGTTTGACCCAGGAAAAGAGAAGGAAAACTTCTGGGTCAAGGAATATAAAAAGGACTATAGGTAACCCAGCAAAGAGAGCCGGAGTTGGAAGGTTGGGTGACGAAGCTGCTGGGAGTGGAGGATTGTTGTATTGTTACTGATTATTGTTATTGCTGTTATTATTATTGAGTATTGGAGAATTGCAGAGTGTGCTGTGCTTTGTGCACTTTATTGAAGAGAAATATTCAAAATTCTTCTTAGTGCTTTTATACGTCTGTCTGTTGGGTTTCACGGGGCAACAGCGCCTCTAGTGTCCACACCACATATGACTGCACATTCTTATTTTCAGCAGCCATTCCTTCAGTGTCCTAATGGCCAGACCCTCTAGTTTATTCTCAATCGGTCATGTATAAATGTTAATTTGTTATTTGAAAAACCTTTGTAATTATATTAGCATCACTGAGATCTGTTGTTTTATTTACTTGGGTTGCAGGGCCAAAATGAAGCAGCTTTCTCAAGAGCAGAATGAAGGTTATTCTCTGTGATAGATGGCCAAGAAATCTATCTATTGCTGTCTTGTTCATTAGCCTTAACTAATCAGTGCGGTGGTACAATAGCCAACCCCTTCCTCCTCTAGTACATGCTTTGTACTGTGGTTTTAGTTTTAGTGGCCTGCTGTTTTCTGTTTCTTTGCAAATTTGACAGTCAACTTTCAGATTTTTATCTAACAGACTGCATTGTAGGTTTGCCCCCAAAGAGTGAGGGACAGGGGAAGGAAAAATGATTTCAAACATTTTTGCACGCTTCACTTTCAGTGCACATATTTAGCAATTGCGTGTATTTTGTGCTGCAGAGTTTCGTACAGGCTTTACACAACGAGTTGGAGAAGTCGATTTGAGGACACTTTAGTATTTAGGCCTGTGCATCACAAAGTGCCGTGTCACAATACATTCCTGTCAAGGTGCTATATAATAGCACTGAACTGTTTGAGACCACTTCATGTGGCTTTGCGATGGGATAAAAGATGAGTGAAAAATGTACTCTTCACCTTACATTTGAAACTAATTGGGTATAACACTAAAGGATTTTTTTTTTCACAAAGTTTTCAATGGTCCTTTAAAAATATAAAGTTTAGGAGAAAAGTAAAGGTGTTGTCTGATTAATAACCAATTTAAAAATCTGACAAAGGTTCAGCTGACACTTTTTGTTTGTAACTGTACTATTTCTAGTTTTCAAAATGGAAATAACTTTTACTTATTTTTTCTTTTAGCAGAGCCCGTTACTATCTCATTAAAATTAAAAAGAAATATGCATTGCATAATTAGGTAGTCTGTAGCCGTTGGTTCCCATTTAACCTAACATTTACAGGGAAGGTGTTACTTACAATTCCTTTTAATTAGCCAATACCAGCACGGTTAAATTTTTAGTAATAAAGTGCTATGCTAATTTACCTTTAGCTTTGTATATGAAACTTTCATGCAATTTTTTTTTTTCTTTCCTATCATACAGCAACCAGATATCAGTGCACAGCCTCTACATTTTAATCACTTGCCTTTACAGTGGAGCTTGTCAGATTTTTAGTAACCTGCAGGCCTGAAGAGGTGAAGTTCACTCTGCTCAATCATTTCAAAACAATTTACAGATTTTTTACTTCGGCTAATAAACTAACAATTTTAGCCTTTGACAGTCACAATATTATGTCCAAATTGGGAAGCAAAAGATGGAAGTGCTGAGCTAGACTGGGATTTCTGGGTTGTTTCTGTTAATATTTTCAAAGTATAGTGTATCTTTACCTGTTTCAAAAATAGAATTTTTCAAACCAGCATGAGATTTCTCTTTGTAAGTTTCCAACCACTTTTCAGTAATTTGTCTCAAACTAAACTCTACATTGTGGACAATTTTAGACATTTTCTGCTATTTTCTATATTTACATCACATAACATAAGTTGAATGGCAGGTCCAAAATGAAATCTATTATAGAAGTATACACTGATCAGCCACAACATTCAAACCACTTACAGATGAAGAGAATAACATTAGCATTACAACGGCACCTGTCAAGAGGAGGGCCATGTTAGGTAGCAAGTGAACAGGCACTTCTTAAAGGTTTAAGTTTAGGTAGACTTTAGTATCCCAGAGGGAAATTTGTTTGCAAACAAAACAAATTTGGTGAACTGTTGGAAGGAGAAAAAAAGGGCAAAGTGATAGACAGATAGATAGATAGATAGATAGATAGATAGATAGATAGATAGATAGATAGATAGATAGATAGATAGATATGAAAGGTACTATATAATAGATAGATAGATAGATAGACAGATAGATAGATAGGATATGAAAGGTACTATATAATAGATAGATAGATAGATAGATAGATAGATAGATAGATAGATACTTTATTAATCCAAAGAGGAAATTCACATACTCCAGCAGCTGCATATTGATAAAAAACAGTATTAAATTAAAGAGTGATAACAAGGAAGGTATAACAGAAAATAACTTTGTATAATTTTAACGTTTAAAAGGGTGGAATTGAAGAGTCGCATAGTGTGGGGTCTCCTCAGTAGTATGAAAAAAGGACGTATTAATGATATTGCAGTCAGTTGTTGAGTGAGTAATAAATGTTTGTTGCACTGAAGAACCTGCTGGAGTCTGGACTTTATTAACCCAGCAAGCCCCAGGGGGCACGCCAGTTAGGAAGGTAGTTTTAACGTTGTGGCTGATTTGTATAGTAAGTATCTTATAGATATTGAATGCACAGGTTTTGTAGCAAGAAATTGTTAGGGTCTGGAATGACTTTGTTCTGACACAGCTTAAAAAGATAAACCCTGGAGAAAAGTAAGTTCAGACCACTTACAGATGACGAGAATAACATTAACATTACAATGGTACCTGTCAAGAGGAGGGCTATATTAGGTAGCAAGTGAACAGGCAGTTTTTGAATGTTAAGGTTTAGGTTTAAGTTTAGGTGGACTTTATTATCCCAGAGAGAAATTTGTTTGCAGACAAACAAGACAAATTTGGTGGGCTGTTGGTAGGAGAATGAAAAAGGCAAAGTGATAGATAGATAGATAGATAGATATATAGATAGATAGATAGATACTTTATTAATCCCAAGGGTAAATTCACATATTCCAGCAGCAACATACTGATAAAGAACAATATTAAATGAAAGAATGATAACAATGCAGGTAAAACAGACAATAACTTTGTGTAATGTTAATGTTTACCCCACCCCACCCCCAAATGGGTGGAATTGAAGAGTCGCATAGTGTGGGGTCTCCTCAGTCTGTCAGTGGAGCAGGACGGTGACAGCAGTCTGTCGCTGAAGCTGCTCCTCTGTCTGGAGATGATCCTGTTCAGTGGATGTAGTGGATTCTCCATGAGACACAACTGGGTCAAAGTATCTCCAAAACAGCAAATCGTTTGGAGTTTACCCAATATACAGTGGTTAGTACCTACCAAAAGATGCCCAAGGAAGGGCAACTGGTGAACTGTTGAGACAGGGTCATGGGTGCTCGTTGACAAGTGTAAGCAAAGGCTAGCCCGTCTGGTCTGATCCCAAAGAAGAGGTACTGTAACACAAATTACTGAAAAATTTTATTTTGGCTATGAGAGAAAGGTTTCAGAACACACAAAGCATCACAGCTTGCTTGTGCATGGAGCTGTGTAGCCACAGACTGGTCAGCATGCTCATGTTGACCCTTACCCATTGCCTTAAGTGCTTACAATTAGCATGTGAGCCTCAGAAATGGACCACGGTGAAATAGAAATAGGTGGTCTGGCCTGATGAATCATGTTTTTTTTTAGATCATGTGGGTTTAATAATAATAATAATACATTTTATTTAAATAGCATCTTTCCCATGCTCAAGGTGGCAGCAGGATGGACTATGGGAAGAAGACAAGTCAGCAAAGGCATTTTGATGCTCTAGGCAATGTTCTGCTGGGTAACCTTTAGTCCTGGCATTCATGTGGATGTTACTTTGACACATACCACCTATGTAAAGATTATTGCAGACCATGTACACTTCATGGCAATGGTTTTCCCTGATGGCAGTGGCCCTTTTCAGCAAAATTATGTGATTTGCCACACTGCAAAAATTGTTCAGGAATGGTTTGAGGAACATGGCAAATTGTGTTGACTTGGCCTCCCAATTCCCCAGATCTCAATCCAATCAAGCATGTATGGGATATGATGGAAAAACAAGTCTGATCCATGGAGGCCCTCCTTGCTACTTATAGGACTTAAAGAACCTGCTGCTGACATCTTGGTGCCAAATACCACCGGGCACCTTCAGAGGTCTTGTGGAGTCTTTGCCTTCGCGAGTCAGAGCTGTTTTGACCGTACCTACACAATTTATATATATACATTGTCTATAGTTAGTTGATAAGTACTGCAGTTCCCATGATGCTCTGGGGACAGAGAATACTGAGACTGATGGAGTTACAGGAGTTGAACAATTGGAGAGTAGTATGAAAAAAGGGCGTATTAATGATATTGCAGTCAGTTGTTGAGTGAGTAATAAATGTTTGTTGCACTGAAGAACCTGCTGGAGTCTGGACTTTATTAACCCAGCAAGCCCCAGGGGGCACGCCAGTTAGGAAGGTAGTTTTAATGTTGTGGCTGATTTGTATATTAACTATCTTATAGGTATTGAATGCACAGGTTTTGTAGCAAGAAATTGTTAGGGTCTGGATTGACTTTGTTCTGTGTCAGCTTAAAAAGATAAACCCCTGGAGAAAAGTAAGTTTAAAATAAAATGTTTCAACCATGCATCAAGCAATAGGTGTGCTGAAATAGTATGTGACCCAAAGTTAGGGGAGTAATGAGTCCTTCTTTATATGCCTAAGATTATTTAAATATTTTTGTTTAATATAAGACATACAGTTGTCTATAAGAAATGTTATGAAAGGAGATTTTTTATGAAAGATATATTAGCTGTGCAGTGTTTTGTAACGCAGATAGCACTGCTACTGCTCAGTTCCAGAGTCCTGAGCGTCAATCCAGGTGCAGATACTGTCTTTGTCAATTCTGTAGCGATTGCATATTCTCACTATGTCTTTATGGGGCATCCTTCTATATCCTAAAGATGTTAGTTAGGTGAGTGGGCAACTCTACATGGGCCCATTGTGTGACTATAGCTACCCCATTCCAAGGTTGGTTACTGCCGTGCTCCCAGTGCCTTCAGGATGGGCTTCCGACCTTGCAACTTGTAACTGGAGTAAGTGAGTTTGATTATTGATAGATGGATGGATAGTATAGCCATTATACACAAATTATTCATGTCTGAAGATAAGGCCCAAGCAGTCATACAGTCCCAACTGCTATAGAGAATAAAATAATACATTCATTATATTACAAATGCTAATGTGCATGCTAACACTGTTTAATTTCAGAAAAAATAAAACATTTACTTTTTTTTATAAAGACAGTAATTATACTTTGTTTTGGACTGCTTTTTAAAATAGTGCCAGAAGCTGGCTGCTCATGTGACGCTCCTTTCAAATTCTGATGCTTCAGCTCATGGCTGTGAGGTGGAAAATCTTACCCCGGTATTTAAAAAAAAGTCTAAATTGGGTAGCACTGCATTATAAGACATATACAAACAGCCACATTCACTCCATTAACTTACAGCACGAGGAAAGCATAGAAATTTGACAGAGAATGCCTAAATTTAAGCAAAGGAAATGAATAAATACAACAAAACATTTGCTACATAGATTCATTTTATCTTAGGATATTATGACTGTAGTTGCCTTTCACCCAGGAATGTATAACAAGTTTTCTGATATTTGGACTAATCGAGAGCAAAAGGATACCAGGAATATTAGGCAGGTACACTTCAGGTACAAAAGCATCAGTTCATGAACCAGAAAGAAGACGAGCAAGACACTAAATGTCCTATACAAAGGTTGGCAAGATAAAATAAGAGCGATACTATTTGATTTCCCCACCCATTCCATCACATGACAGCTGCATGATTAATGTTGCTAGGCAACATAACCAAAAACAAACCAGGAGCATCCATCCATCCCTCCAGCCATTTTCAAACATGCTTACCCTGCAGGAAAGCTGCATCCTATTCAAGCAAACATCGGGCACAAGGCAGGAACAACCCCTGGACAGCACGCCAGCCCATTGCAGGGTGAGCAAATAGACATGCAAACACACATTAGGGCCAATTAATCAAGGCTAATCCACCTAACCTGCAGGTTTTAGGACTGCGGGAGGATACGGTATCTCACAATTGTGAACTTCAGGAGATACAGAGAATAACATTCTGATAATCAGAGATACAGCTAAAGCTGAAACCATTAGTTGCTTCAGATTTCATGAATTAAAAGGTTCCCCCTGGTATATTTAAGCAGCATTGTAAAGAACCTTTAACCCTGACATGACATACTTTGAGCAGATTGAAAGTAAAGAAATTGAGGTACTTTCTGAGCTTAATTGTCTGATCTCATCAAAACTTTGCCCTTGATCTAGTATCAACTGAGTTACTTAAAGCACACCAAGAGCCTATTAAAAAGTTCAGGAATGCATTTATTAATGTTGTGGAGGGGGAAATGTCACATGAGTGGGAGGATACTCCTGACATTTTTTTTAATTGTGAACCATAGGGGTCCTGACTGCTTTCATTGCTCTGTGGTACAGTAGCACAACCACAAAAGACAGTAAAGATTAACATCTAGAAAAGGTTGTCATTACAGCCTTATTATCAGATGCAGAGAGCAAAACAACATGTACTTGTCTGACATCGTTTTATCACACCCTCTCCACCTTCAACACAAACTTTTATTTGTCTAGCATTCATAGCTACTTCTCTGAACAAAGCATGCAAAACCCCTCTTTACTTAATAGATGGACTCTTGACAATAACTCATTTCTCAGTCATTAAGTCCTTAATGTTCAAGTTTCCCTGTGGCCTTCTGTACTTTATGACCAAGTGCTCATTTTTCCAAAACTGGATGGGAAATGAAGGTGAGTCATGTGTTGGATTTATCATATAGCATTTCTTAAAAGTAAAGATGCAGAATAGCTTGGTATGACTACAAACTGTGATACTTCAGAATCTGCAGATCCCCTTACTTATTTACTTACAATTTGTCATGGAAGGTTGATAAAGTTGTAGTAGAGTAGGCAGTTTCATCCCGTCCTTAAATCTTCTCTTGACCTCCATGATTACAATCAACACTGTTTCTTACAGGTTAAGTATTTGGAATTAATTTAGGATTATATGCTATGAGGCAAGATGAAACCTTCTTACAGAATTCCTTGAAGGAAAATGTGTTGGCCCGTTGCTCACAATCAGTAGACAAGTCAGGCCAAATCAGCATTTGTTCATGTAAAAAAGAGCAAGCAAAGGAGCAAGTGCATTATGAAAATGGATAAAAAGTCAAACTGATCAACGTACAAATTAGTTCAAATACAAGCAAGAGTAATATTATATCAGAAATAAATTTACATAAGAAGAAATGCTAGCACAGGCTTCCAGTATCCATAGTTTCAGGTGCTGCACATCTCATATCTTCACAGCATAGACAATTGCCTTCAGATGACCCCAAAGATAAAAGTCTAAGGGGGTCAGATCGGGAGACCTTGGGGGCCATTCAACTGGCCCACGACACCAATCCACTTTCCAAGAAACTGTTCATCTAGGAATGCTCGGACCTGACACCCATAATGTGGTGGTGCACCATCTTGCTGGAAAACCTCAGGGAACGTGCCAGCTTCAGTGCATAAAGAGGGAAACACATCATCATGTAGCAATTTTGCATATCCAGTGGCCTTGAGGTTTCTATTGATGAAGAATGGCCCCACTATCTTTGTACCCCATATACCACACCATACCATCAATTTTTTTGTTCCAACAGTCTTGGAGGGATCTATCCAATGTGGGTTAGTGTCAGACCGATAGCGGTGGTTTTGTTTGTTAACTTCACCATTCACATAAAAGTTTGCCTCATCACTGAACAAAATCTGGAAGCCTGTGCTAGCATTTCTCCTGCGGTGTTGCTATCAGTGTGTGAAGAGAGGGAGAAGAGGGTTGCATTGACAATCCAACACAATGGGCAGCACATTGAACACATTTTATAAGTGGTCAGAAACTTGTAAATAACTCATGAAAGAATAAAGTTACCTTAAAACCAAGCACACCATTGTTTTTCTTGTGAAATTCTCAATAAGTTTGATGTGTCACATGACCCTCTTCCTATTGAAAAAACAAAAGTTGGATCCAAAATGGCCGACTTCAAAATGGCCACCACCCATCTTGAAAAGTTTTCCCCCTCACATATACTAATGTGCCACAAACAGGAAGTTAATATCATCAACCATTCCCATTTTATTAAGGTGTATCCATATAAATGGCCCACCCTGTACACGGTCTGTTACAGAGGCAAGCCAAGTGTATGTGTGTACTGTATAATATTAATAATAAGAGCAGCTCACTACTGAAAACGGCAAACATAAGAAAGAGCGGGGATCAAACTGGTGGCCTCTTAATTACAAGTCAACAAATCTTATCGCTACGCCACAGAAGCTGTTGTATCGTTCTTGAATCTTTTGTGAAAGTGTTTATTTGATCTTTGGACTTCATACTTCACACATTCTATAGTTTATGCCTGCATTTTGTAGCATTTATTACTAAAATATGAAAAAGTTTCTGTTTTAACAATACGTTTACACAGATTACAGTAGAAACGGAACACACATGAAGAACACACATGAAATGCATGTGTTCCAAATAACAATCTATTATTTCCACTCTAAAACTCCAGCAGTTCACTCACTCCCAGATAATCAAACAAGGCATGAGCTGGGAAATCTTAGTGAACGTTCTGCAATGGTGGAGGATAGAATAGCCGGCTGCTTGTTTCTTGTCTTAATCGGCACATTTACAAGACAAAAGACGCTGGCGGATAGGTGTGAACGGATTTAAGGTGAGACAGATTTACGAGTTTTCTCATAGGCTCTGGTAATTCTAGTGTTAACGGAAACAGGGAGATCGGAGAAATCAACATGGACTATCTGTTTATAAAAAAATCATTTGAATTTGTTAAGGTTGAATAGCACTCAGGTGGCTGTTCATATACCAAACATTATCAAGCTAAAGCGGTGTCAGCTTACTGCCAAATAATTCAAATTCAGCTGCAAATGGTAGGCAAAGTAGAAAGCAAAGCACAAGTAAAAGTTGTGTTACAAGAAAAGCTTCACTTAGTGTCCAGAGATATGCAGGTGGTTTGGCTGAGCGTATGTGTGTGTAACATGCTCAACTCAGTAAACATCGGCTACAGGGCAGAAAGAGCTGCTAACAGACAGCCCCAGAGTCGTGTGTTTCGGTTGTGCGGTGTGTGTAGTCTGCGTGATCTATCAGGATTATTGTGAGTTGTCTGTTTTCACTGAACTTATTAATAAGTCTCATTCCTCCTCCTGTCTGTTTGATCCTGCCCCACACTCCTCTGCTCATCCATAATTAGTATTCCTGTTGCCTCATTGGTAAATGCATGTCTCGTTTCAGGTTCAGTCCCTACTGCCCTCAAAACTGCTGCAGTTACCCAAATCCTTGAAAAACCTGACTTGGATCCTTCTTCTCTCTCCAGTTACAGGCCTATCTCTAATCTCCCTTTTTTGGCTAAGGTGGTGGAACGTGTGGTTGCTACACACTCTATGAGCCTTTTCAGTCTGGCTTTCATACACAGCACGGCACTGAGACAGCTCTTCTCCGTGTAGTTAATGATCTTCTCTGGTCTGCAGACTATGGTTCACTTAATATTCTCCTCCTTCTTGACTTAAGTGCAGTATTTTACACTGTTAATCATGAAATCCTCCTGTCACGTCTCTCTGCTGTAGGCATCTCTGGATTAGCCCATCAATGGCTCACATCATATCTCTCTAATAGGCAACAGTGTCACACTCAGCCAATATAAATCCTCCACCTCGCCTAGTTGTGGTGTCCCTCAGGGTTCAGTCCTTGGGCCATTACTTTTTCTACTTTATATCCTTTCTTTGGGTCAGATTATTCGCAGACATGACTTTAACTTCCACCGCTATGCAGACGATACACATTCATATCTTAGGACAGATGTTTTATTGCAGATGTTGAAGGACGCCAGTCTTCTACATCTAGTGGTCTCATGGTCTGGAATCCCTACAGATTTTATTTTTTCTCCAGCCGTCTGGGTTTTTTTTTGTTTTTTCTGTCCCCCCTGGCCATTGAACCTTACTTTTATTCGATGTTAATTGTTGATTTATTTTGTTTTCTTATTGTGTCTTTTATTTTTCTATTCTTTATTATGTAAAGCACTTTGAGCTACTGTTTGTATGAAAATGTGCTATAGAAATAAATGTTGTTGTTGTTCTAAGAAAGTATAGTCTGCTCTGTCCTCTCTTACACAGATCATCAGTATTGGCAGTCCAGTCCAATTTATCATCCAGCTGCACTCCCAGATATTTATAGGTCTGCACCCTCTGCACACAGTCACCTCTGATGATCATGGGGTCCATGAGGGGCCTGGGCCTCCTAAAATCCACCACCAGTTCCTTGGTTTTGCTGGTGTTCAGGTGTAGGTGGTTTGAGTCGCACCATTTAACAAAGTCCTTGATTTGGTTCCTATAGTCCTTCTCCTGCCCACTTCTGATGCAGCCCACGATAGCAGTGTAGTCAGCGAACTTTTTCACGTGGCAGATCTCTGAGTTGTATCGGAAGTCCGATGTATGTTGGCTGAACAGGACCGGAGAAAGTACAGTCCCTGCGACGCTCCTGTGTTGCTGACCACAATGTCAGACCTGCAGTACCTGAGATGCACATACTGAGGTCTGTCTGTAAGATAGTCCACGATCTATGCCACCAGGTGTGAATCTACTCCCATCTCTGTCAGCTTGTCCCTGAGGAGCAGAGGTTGGATGGTGTTGAAGGCACTAGAGAAGTCCAGAAACATAATTCTTACTGCACCCCTGCCTCTGTCCAAGTGGGAGAGGGATCGTGTAGCATGTATATGATGGCATCCTCCGTTCCCACCTTCTCTTGGTATGCAAACTGCAGAGGGTCGAGGGCATGGCGGACCTATGGCCTCAGTTGGTGAAGCAGCAGCCTCTCCATGGTCTTCATCACATGTGATGTCAGAGCGACAGGCTGGAAGTCATTCAGCTCACTAGGACAAACATCTGAAACAAAAAATACTTACTTAAATATTCACGTAGATATATTTCTGTACTTCACAATGGCAATGAAAATAGTAAACAAAAGAAGGTTACATCTTAAAATAATAATAATTACTTACTAAAATCAAAAATGACTAAATAGAAAATGATTCTAAATGCAATAAAACTCATAACTGCAACAGTAGCAGATTTTATCAGCTATTTGCTGTATGG
This sequence comes from Polypterus senegalus, assembly GCF_016835505.1. Classification (NCBI taxonomy): domain Eukaryota; kingdom Metazoa; phylum Chordata; class Cladistia; order Polypteriformes; family Polypteridae; genus Polypterus; species Polypterus senegalus. The sequence continues at coordinate 97,696,310 of NC_053171.1, read as the reverse complement.
CAACACAAACATTAAAGCCTGCAAATATATGTTTTTAGCTGAAATTCCTCAAATTTAGGCATTACGGCTTATGACAAAAGTGTTATAATATGTGCATTATTCCATTAGAATTATAGCAGGAAGATCATATTATTGTGCACTGAGCTGCAAAAAAACAGAAATATTTATTTGCATATGCTTGACCTGCAAATGTGTTCTTATGAGCTCAAAATCTAAAGTAGCAGGTGCACTGTGTCTGATGCCAAAAAAACTCGACAGGATGAGCCATTTCATATGATGGACCTCATTGGAATGAATAAATTCTCCAGTTTGAAAAGAAAGAAAAAATATATATATAATGTATAAAATGTTTTCAAACTTGGCTTGCTCTTGATTTATGGACCATTTGTCTTTCCTTGTATATTTTTTCCTACTGTTGTGAGAAAAATGATTGCCCAACTTCTGTTTTTTAGATTATGCACCATTTATTTAGTGGATGCAGTTCTAATGCTCTAAGCACGTATATAAGGTTGTGAACTTTTACTTTGGCCCTGTAATTTGCTTCTGTTCAGCTCTGGTAAAGGACGACTATAGTAACACACATTTCAGCACCCACAACTCCTAGGAAGGTCTCTCTTAGCCATACAACGAATAACTAGCACTGCTGAAAAATCTGTGGGCTTTTTGTAAAGAAAAGATACATTTCTTTTATTGTTTTCTATCACTCCAGTTCACAAAAATAAAACACCCCAAAAACTAACTTGTTTCTAGCAATCATTTTGTATTGAAGCAGGCCTTTACTCCCTCACTGTTCAGAAGCCTCCTTGGTGTAAAATGTACCCCTGAAAAAATGAGTCAGAAATGTTGTTTTTGTTTCAACAAAGCAATCCGTTAACATGTAAATATCAAAATCTCAACATAAATACAGTAGCAAAAGTTTGTTTAGTGTCCACTGCTATACTAATGCATATTTAGTATATACCTTTCGTGTGAGATGTTTTGAAACAGTCACCAATGCCCAGCCCAATGTCTCCTTCAGAGCAGTAGTAGTGTGTTTCTTTGCACACTTTTCTTCTGATAATTTGTATCTGTGGCTTGCTCACGAGAGGGTCTAATGTTGGTGCCTGATCTGTACGATTTACATTCTCCTTGGATTATTGTAGGCTACAACAAAGTAAGTTTTAGCAGCTTCCACAATTGCCCTGACATGAACGATAGTTGCTGCAATGTGAGCAGTGCTCAGGAAGCCCACACCTTTCCTGTCCTTCTACTTGATCAGAATCACTTTGCCTTTCTGCGCCATGGTGAAACTTCAGGAGACTGAATTCACAATGTATGTCACAATGGTTTTGGCCATACAGCGCCATGAATGAATTTGTTTCACCCTCCGTGCCAACATCTGATGACCAATTCACATTGTTATCACCGTCACTTGATTCATCTATTGGTTCAGTTTCAGTTTGCTCTAAAACTGGCTTGCAGTTTCTCATTTACATACTGTTGTGTTTTGGTTGAAGGCACCAACCCACTCATGAATATTGATGAGATCACTTACAGTGGCAAAATGCATAGAAATATTAATGATTTGTCTGCAGCATAATGTTATTTTATCCACAAGATTAGAGCAGAATACTTTCCAAAACATTATTCAAGCTTAACAATCTACATTGAGTTATAACAGCTAAATCCTGAGAGATATTCAGGGGTACCCATATTTACATTGAATTTGATCCCAAGAGACACTTGAGGTTAACATGAAGAAGGTTAAGAGGCATCCCTTCACTTTGACACCCACGCTGTCCACAGCACTCTGAATTTGCTGAAGCAGCTGAATATTGAAAGTTCTCCATGTCCAGCATGGCTTACTTCAGATATGACTATCATGTGCAGGCTGATATTACAATCTGTAATTTGTGATCTGCTTCCTCTTGAGACTTACCCATATACCCTCTAATAAAGTAAAATGAGACACAACAATGTATTAAAGATCAGTTTTGTCTGCCTGTATATCTGTTAAATAACTGAAAGATGTGCACATTTTGAAGGACCTCTGTGTCTCCAACATGACCGCCATTTTACAGTTTACAATGCAGTTTATTTTTTGTATACCCCAAAATCACACAGGAAGTGCCGCAATGGGCTTTAACAGGACCTGCCTCTTCACAGCCCCCAGCCTTGACTCTCTAAAAAGACAAGAAAAAACTCCCCAAAAAAAACCCTAGTAGGGAAAAAGAAATGGAAGAAACCTTTGGAAAGGCAGTTAAAAGAGAGACCCCTTTCCAGGTAGGCTGGGCGTGCAGTGAGTGTCAAAAAAAGGGGGGCAAAACAATACAATACACAAAACAGAACAAATCCTTAATACAGCATAATAATAAAAATTTTAGAAGTACGGAGCAGACTTTATCAGTAGATGATATCACATAATAAGATTTGGATATTTTTAGAGTCCTGGAGACCTCATCCATCAAGCTGCCTCCCCCATTTGGCCATTCCACAGCTGAAATAGCGCTAATCCGATGAAAGGACCCCTCTTTCCCATGATTCTTGCGATCCTCCATCAGGGATGTCTTTACCATAGGCAGGCAAAACAACTTGGCAGATGGGCCGTGGCACCAAGTGCCACATTTGAGTACCGAGAAGAGAAACAGAATAGGTGAAGGTTAGTATTCAGTTATAACAATCATGTTACTTATGTGTTTTAGTGCTAATGACTAACAACACAGATGCAGTCTGTACAATTAATCAGCAGCTCTAGTCAGGGTGTGCTAAACTGAAGTTGTGAGTCTTCAGCTGGGATTTAAAAGCTGAGACCGATGGGGCATCTCTTATAGTAGCAGGAAGACCACTCCACAGTTTAGGGGCCCTGTAACTAAAGCTCGACCTCCCACTGTTATTTTATTAATTCTTAGAATCCTAAGCGGACCAGTCTCTTGAGATGTTAATGTGTGTTCTGGTTTGTAAGTCATGATAAGTTCAGACAAGTAAGCCGGACCTTGGCCATTTAATGCTTTATATGTTAAAAGGAGGATTTTTAAATCTGCCCTAAACTTAACCGGGAGCCAGTGTGAGGATTTAAGAACTGGAGTTATGTGTTCATATTTTCTTGTTCTTGTAATAATTCTTGCAGCCGCATTTTGGATTAACTGGAGGCTGTATAGAGAACAGTTTGAACAGCCAGTGAACACTGCATTGCAGTAGTCAGTTCTACTAGGGATAAATGCATAAATTAATTTCTCAGAATCCTGTTTATTTAGAAAGCACATTAATTTCCTAACATTTTTAAGATGGAAGAAACATGATTTGGACAACTTTGTAATATACGCTTTAAATGACACGCTAGAGTCAAAGATTGCGGGCTGATTCAGTAAAATTAATTGGGATTCCAACTGAGTTAAATGATGACATAATATTGTTGTGATCAACGTCATTCCCTCCAACAATTAACATCTCTGTTTTATCTGTGTTTAAAGACACGTAGTTCTCATTCATCCACTCCTTTAATTCACTAACACAACTAATTAAAGACAACATCTGAGAAACTTCATTTGATATAAATGAAAGGTATAACTGGGTGTCGTCTGCATACAAGTGAAAATTAACATTATGTTTCCTAAGGAGAGATCCCAGTGGAAGCATGTAAAGTGAAATCAGTAAAGGTCCCAGTACTGAGCCCTGCGGGACACCATATTGAACTTCTGTGTTTAATGATGGATGGAGTACTGTCAGCACATTTCCTTACATATTGGAATCGATTTGATAAATAAGAACTAAACCAAGCAAACACGGGGCCTGTAAGCCCAACATCGTTTTCTAGCCTGTGCAGTAAAATCGAATGGTCAATGGTGTCAAATGCTGCACTTAAGTCTAACAACATAATTACAGTGGAGTTTCCTTCATCATAGGATATCAGAATGTCATTTACAACCTGTGTTAGTGCCGTTTCTGTACTTTTGAGAAGGATGCTAAGCAATAGTCCTTCTTAGCCTGCTAAGGTAACTAAGTTGGCTGTGGATGAACCTGCCTACAAATAGCTTATCTCGGGTAAGGGAGCACAAATATAATTATTTCTACATCTAGAAGTGCAGATAGATACATAAAACAAAGTCAGTGTTTCTTTAGCTTTTACAAACAAGAGGATGGAAACTTACATTTACTGTAAGCTTTACGATGATGCAAGTTTGTATTTACTGTTTTCATCACACAGTTTAACACTAGAAACTTTCACACTTGACCTTTCAGTCATGCACAGTGTGGTGTGATGTACCTTTTCTATGTGTGATAACAGTATGCAGAGGACACAGCAAAGTTAATATAAATCGAAGCATATCCTACTGCAGTGGTTCTCAATCTGTGGGGCAGGCCCCCCTAGGGGGGCATGAAGTAACAAAAAGGGGGGGGGGCGCGAAAATGTGAAAAAAAAACAAGAATTGAAAATATGAAAAATACATCTATTGAAACCAAAACAAATTAACTACTAGAAAAATAAACATAGAGTTAGATAAATGTCGATAAAAGTTAAGTAGGTTTAATAAAATATGCATCTATGATGTATCATTAATTCAAAAAGAATTGGTATTTCTGGGCTCCTTTCAAAAAAACGTTAGTGGCGCAGTTAAAACTTTTATGAAAATTCAGGTCGCAAATACTTATAAGTTGAGAAACGCTGTCCTATTGCATATATTCTGAAAGTTTCCACAGGTATAACAAGTATAAGTTTGAACAACATTTATGATTACATAAGTTTTTTTTTTTCTTTCCTTACAATATCCTCGACATCATATGACAAGCTATTAGCTAGAATATAGAATATTTTATGTGTGTTCCATTGCCAAGGATTCTCGCAGATGACTTTCCCAAGAATTCAGATTAAGCCTGAAGACAAATCAAATAAGCATAAAGCTGTATCTGAATAAATGCAAAGCTGCCAGTGATTCATATGTATTATCTACAGAAAAGAGCTGATGCTGGTGACAGAAGATAAACCTGAAGAGCTGATTAGGCACATTTTAGGTATATTTGCAGTTAGGAGGTTATTTATTTATTTTTATAAATCTGCTTTTCCATTTAGATTGAACTAAGACCAATTTATCTAGATATACTGTAATGCAAAAATTGATCTCCTTTCTTTGCAGATTGAAACAGCATGGATTACATTTAATTTTGTCTCTCCTTATGTGGTTTACATGCAATTAAACGTGGCCCAAAAATACTGCATGCATTGACAAAGAAAAATGTCTTGAAAGATTTTCTTTTTATTGGGCATTTAAATAGTTGCAGATGCAAAATGTACCTCCTTATAATAGCTATGCAGTATAGAATTTTGTAGAATATATTTCACATCAGTAGATATAAATCAGCTGGAAGATTTGCTGTATGTAGTGTAGCGGCCTCAGATGAGGCTAAAAAGACTGCTGTGTGTAAATATGGTATGTGGGAGAAAAACCAAAGTGCCATTTTGCCACATTTGCTAAGCCTGTTGGAAATTGTTTGAATTTATTGTTTGTTTCCTCATTTTTGTCCCATTAACATCAAGCTGATCAGTAAACTGTGCTATCCAACTACATGTCATTAAAAGTTTAGGAAATGGTGTGATAAAAAGTTTTGATTACACAGTTGATGAGTTTTTTAACCAGCTTTAACTAGAATGGGCTGTATGAAGGCATGGATCCAGAGAAAACACTAATTTGTTTATCAGTTATTATGATGTTGCTTAATTTGTGAAGTGTTTAGAGATGGGGTTTGTTGTGGAGGGTGCTGAGTAAAATTCTAAATACCCACCAGATAGGTTCAGTTTATTACCACTTCATATCTTGTACACTTTAGAAAGAACTGCATTGTGTCAAGCGGATAGTCATTAGCTGAAATGACGTTATGGAGTCTTATTGCTTTCTGTATAAAGCTTGGACTCAAGTAAGATGCCTCGGTAGTCTCTCCCTCCTCTATAAGAAAATATTTAAACTGTTAATGTTTTCGTATAAATTTCTGTGAGGGTCCCAGTGGCAGACTAGCATCCCATCCATCACTGGTTCTGGCAATCTGTAATTCTTATAAGAAAAGGAGGTGGCTTGCAAAACAGATAAGGCAACGTCTGAATAACAGCACTTTTCATCGCAGAGCATGCAATACAATTAATGTTGACATCAATATCCTTAAGAACTGTCTGCCCATATTACAAAAATTGACATTTTCACCGTTTACTGTCTATCTATTTATTTGTTTGCTTTATTCATTATTTTATGCATGCTTTGTTTTTATAAGTAACCCACATAGGGAGTAAAACTTATTTGGAAAATCAATCTTGCGTCCTTCCAAATGAGAACACTTGTTATCGTCTGATATCTAAGTCTGCATCCCACTTGAAGTTTTATTAAAAAACATGAATTGCTAAAACATAATTAAACTAGATGGCACCCAGAAGATGTGTTCATCTACTTCTTAGTTTAAAGTATGAATGTGTATATTTAAAATGGCAGACTTACCTGGTGTTATTCGAGTACATTAGTATAATCCTAATAATAATAATAATAATAATAATAATAATAATACATTTTATTTATATAGCTCTTTTCCCAAGCTCAAGGCACTTCACAGAGTATTAGAAAAAACAGCAGGGTATAAGTAACATTGGATACAGATATTTTCCTGAATAGAACAATGAAACTGAGAACAAAGCATGAAATAGAATAAAGGACAATAAACCAGACTAAAATACTAAATTCAAAACTAAAAGAAAAACCTAATTGGTGATATAACAGACACACCAATTGTCCTGAGCACTTGGACAGAGAGGTAAACTCTCGAAGCACTAGCAGTAACTTTATTTAGTATTTTTGATCCAGTGTGTGTGCTGTAATTTGTCGTTCACATTGAGTAAATATCACTCATGGAGGAGTTCCATGAATACACAAGGTTCCACATGATACACCGATTTCACATTATAAATAAGAAGTGGTTTGGGTTTTTGAACTTTTTCCAGTTTTTTTTTTATTATTGTTGTTATCAGTATATCTCTATTAAATTGAGTATCAATGACTGATATCTAAATAGTCATTGAAACTTGTCGCCTTAAGTATGTTACTGGACATTTTTGGAGTATGATTCATGTTTGGTGATTGTGAGATCTGATCATTTTAACTTCAATAATGTGAGTATCCTATTTTAAACAAACGGGAGAGTTTGAGGTTTTAAGAGGTATAAGATTTATTTATGTATTTAGGCCCTATTATGTCTTCCCTGATGAAGTCCTCAAACATGTTGGCCTGAGAGACATTTTGAAGAGACATTATAATTTACCTTTTAACAAATTCCTGTCGGTATTGTGGCTTAACAGTTGTTTTATAATTGGCGATGGAATGTTGTAAAATGTTCTAAATAATTAATTGTTTAAAATGTGAAGTAAATTTATAATACAGAATCTGTTATGCTCAGTTATAACACTGTTGAAAGACAACAGTTCTGGAATTATTGGAACGTTTAATGATTGATTAACCATTTGAAGTTTGATTATTTATTATTTATTCATTTTATTCAAGGGAAAATATTATGTTTAAATAATCATTTCTAATAACAATAAATGTTGCTGATGGCAGATTGGATAAATCATCTTTATAATCATATGATGACGGACTCAAACAGAGGCCTTTCAAATTTATGACATATATAAGAGTTACTGTATGTTTTATTTTGGGTCTGTTTATATTTATAGTTGTTTTTCTTGGTGTAGGTTTGTTAAATAAAAGAAACCAGTAATTACTGTTAAAATAAGGAAAGCTTTGTGCTTCTAATGGCCAGGCAGCTATATTCAGTAAATAAACCCTGGAATTAGAACATCTCGCTTTAGAAGAACTTTGATGTTCTGTAACTGACACAGTCTGCTCAAATTGAATTTCACCCAAGTATTAATCAGCAACAGACCCCCTCCCAGATAATGGGTGCAGTCTGTTGATTCCAAATAAGTCTGGACAAATGTTTTTCCCTTCTACTGTAATGCCACGAAATCTCAGCATTCTGGCAGCTTCTCTTAAGCACTCATTTTAATAAATGGAAAGCATTCCAGTAGCACGGTAACAGAGTGGGATCACTGGGTTTCTGTGCAGATTACGGTGTTTTATGTATTTCTTTGATTCACAAATGCTTGTGTATAGCAATGTGTTTGAAGTTTTTGAGATTCAAGATGCAATCTTGTGGATATTTCTAACACATCTATCTATCTATCTATCTATCTATACAGAAAATACAGAAGATTTCTACTAGTTCCAGGATTTTATGTCAAATCCAGTAAAAATACCAAAACAAGTCAAGTAGAAGTGATTCGTAATGAGCCATTTGTTCATTATTTTTATACATGACAATCATAATTAACAATTTTTGTATAACCAGTGAACAGCTCGTCTTGCTCCTTAAATCCATATGCTTTTGGGACAAACCAACAGAATTAGATTATACTTAAAATGTTTACTTCAATAGCTGTAATTAAGTAATATTTATATTTTAGGGCTTTCCAAAGACGTGCATATTAAGATAATCTGCTATTTTTTTGATGATCTTTTTTTTTTTTCTTGTAAAAATTAAAACACAATGGAGCAGACATTTTCAGGTGGAAAAATATATGAAAAGAAACTCCTCCCCATCCATGAAGATAGCAAAAGGAAGTACTTGTAATTCCACAGTAGTGGGTACTACCTTGACATTAACCTGAGTTTCAATAATATGTAAAATGGCCAAGTCAGTATATAAAATTACTCTGTTACTAGTTTCCAGACATCCAGGTCCATGTTAGATGGTAGATGATTTGAGGAAGATTGCTGGGGAGCAGGATGGTTCAGAAGGTGAAATGGAACCAGTAAACTAGCAAAGGGTCAGCAGCAAAAGTCAAGCTGATCTTTCGTTTACATAAAACAAAATCCAGAATAATAATAATAATAAAAAAAATGACAAATCTAAGTACATTTGCCAGGAAATCAAACTAAGCACTTGGGAAAAATAATTTGAAAATATCCACAGTTATGAACAATGATTTAGGTATAGCTCCCATTTATATTTCATTATGTCCCAAAATGGTAAGACCCACATGAAAAACAAAATGGTTCATGATAAATTAAAATTACAACCCCATAAAACAGTAAGTACAAGACAAAAGAGAAACTGGATTCTGCATGGTAAAAAGGAAATAGAAAATATGAAAACCTTGAAAAAAATATAGATGTAAAAAAATTAAGAAAAAAAGATGAATAGATAAGATAGATAGATAGATAGATACTTTATTAATCCCAAGGGGAAATTCACAATATAATAAGATCCATTTATTTGTATTATTTCCAGACCCATTTGTAGATAGTGTGAAAATGTAGAGAACAGCTAGCTTATAAAAAAGAAGATTTCTAGTGGTAAAAGAGAGATAATTGGTCCTTATCTAGTAAGAGGCCATTGGCAATCTTCCTGCATTTGTACCTTATGAGGAGATCCTCTGCTGGATACTGAGAAGACAGAGAAGAGAGAGAGAGATGAGAGGTCTAGAAGGTGGAATATACGGTATGAGGAGAAATTGTAATGTCAGGGCTAAGAAACAACTGGCGATTAACAAGCAGTAAAGTGAAACAAAGGAACAGCTCCAAAATATGTCAAGATATCAACAGAACTGTTCCGGGAGAACTTAGTAAAGAATGCTGACAAAATGGATCAGGGGAATGTCCTGTTGTAAAACACTGACGGAAAGTTAGATATAGTTGATGTAGAAACTGAAACTGAGAATCCTAATTATTCTATTTTTTTAAAAGAGAAAGAGTGATATTTTAAAAATCATATTCCAAAATAAGGAATGTCGGGATAGCTTGCCATGCTGTCAGGTTGAAAATAAAGGAATAGGCTCATAGAATTCTTGAAGCTGTGCAACATACTGCCTAAATTAGCAACTGCTTTCTTAAGAGAAGACTGTAAGAGGATTGCAATGTAAGGTAGGTGATAAAGAGACTTCACATGCCTTGGGAAATTACCTTAGTGGCAGAGTGAAGAACAAAGAAGAGAAAGCAGTGGAGAGCCTGGATCTCAGTGAAAGGAATTTCGTGAGCCCCATTGTTAGGTTGTAATTCATCTCCATGTGAGTGTGAATTCAGGTTCAATTCAATTCAATTGCAACGAGTGCAGAATGCAGCTGCTAGAATCATAACTAGGAAAAGAAAATCTGAGCAAATTTCTCCAGTTTTGTCATCACTACACTGGTTACCTGTGTCGTTTAGAATTGACTTTAAAATACAAATTATGTTTTACAAAGCCTTCAATAATCTGCTCCATCTTTTATCTCAGAATGTCTTACACCTTATACTCCAAATCGTAACCTTAGATCTTCAAATGAGAGTCTACTTAGAAGTCTAAGAGCTAAACTTAAAAGAAGTGGTGAGGCGGGTGGCCTTCTGCTGTTATGCACTTAAAATCAGTAATAGCTGATCAATAGAAATTTGCCAAGCTAATACAGTGTAGCACAACTCATTACTTTAACACGGCTTTCTCAGAGCTTCATTTTAGTGTACATCTGATAGTCTGTATATGCATTTAATTACCGCTTTTATCATGGCTCTGCTATCTGTACTAATCCCTACTTTCTCTGCTGTTCTCTTTCTGGTTTTCTGTGGTGTCGATCTGCACCCCCCACCACCTGATCAAAGCACCGTGATGTCCCTACATTGATGGATTAAAGGCCAGAGGTCCACATGACCGTCATCATCAAGTTCTTCCATGTGAAGCCTGAAAAATCATGAGAAATGATTGAGGTCACTGATGTTTGGCTGAATGCCTAGAAGGAGCTGGGTGGTCTCGTGGTCCCCAGCAGATTTTATTTTTTTCTCCAGCCGTCTAGAGTTTTTTTTTTTTTTCTGTCCTACCTGGCCATCGGACCTTACTTTTATTCTATGTTAATTAGTATTGCCTAATTTTATTTTTTATATTTTGTCTTTTTTCTCTTTCTTCATCCTGTAAAGTACTCTGAGCTCCATCATTTATTGCTATAAAGTCACTCCAAGGCAGGAAAGCAGCAGGCCCTGATGGCTACCCTGCAGAATTTTACAAGAAATTCTCAGCTCAGCTAGCTTCCCTCCTATCAGCAACATTTACAGAAGCCAGAGATAACCAATCTCTTCCTCAAACCTTTCGCCAAGCACTAATCACCGTTTTTCCAAAACAAAATAAGGACTTATTACAATGTGTATCATACAGACCAATTTCACTTCTGAATAATGACGTTAAAATACTCTCCAAAATCCTAGCTAGAAGGATGGAGAAAGTGCTCCCTTCAGTAATGTTACAAGACCAAACTGGATTTATTAGGGGCCGACACTTATCTTCAAATCTTCGACACCTGTTTAATTTAATATACTCACCAACTAAATCAAACACCCCAGAAATATTATCGTTGGATGCAGAAAAAGCATTCAACATGATTGAATGGAAATACCTTTTTACTACATCGGAGAAGTTTGGGTTTGGCCTGAACATTTGTGCATGGATTAAATTACTGTATACTAACCCAGAAGCTTCAGTTTGCATCAACAACATTTGCTCAGACTACTTTAAACTAGAACATGGCACTAGACAAGGATGCCCTTTGTCACCGCTGCTGTTTGCAATTGCAATTGAACCACTGGCAATACATTGTCGAAATACTGTTCAGATAAAGGGGATTAGCAGAGAAGGACTGGAACAGAAAATTTCATTATATACAGATGATATGGTATTGTATATATCGGACCCAGAGAATTCTGTGCCTGCAGTCTCAGCAGCACTCACAGAATTTCAAAAGATCTCTGGTCTCAGAATTAATCTGAATAAAAGTGTACTCTTTCCAGTAAATTCTCAAGCATGTAATATTAGATTAAATACCCTACCTTTTATCATTGCAGAACAGTTTAAATACCTAGGGGTAAATATCACAAGTAAACATAAAGCTCTATATCAACAAAATTTCACCGTCTGCATTGAAAAAATTAAACAAGACTTGCTTAGATGGTCAACCCTTCATCTCACACTAGCTGGAAGAATTAACACTGTTAAAATGAATATTCTACCTAAGCTCCTTTTTTTATTTCAAAACATTCCAAAATACATTAATAAATCATTCAAGAGAACCACCTGTTTCAACCTTCACAAACATATGCAGTTTTTAATATCTGGAAAAAATTTGGAATTAACTTGCTTAGAGATCTTTATATAGACAACGTCTTTGCATCCTGTGAACAATTACATTCCAAATTTAACATTCCAGCTACACATTTCTTTCACTATCTTCAAATCAGGAACTTTGTTAAACAGAACCTTCCAGATTTTTCTCATCTTGCAACCTCATCCATGCTGGAAAAAATATTGCTCAATCTCAAGGACTTAGACACCATCTCTACGATATATAAAATCATTTTACAATCCCTCCCTTTCAAAGATCCAAGAGGACCCTGGGAAAAAATATCTCTCAATTAATATATCAGAAAAGGAGTGGAAAGAATTCACTTGAGCTCCATATGTGCAAAGCATACAATTATACAACTTAAAATTATATATCAAGCACATCTGTCTCGACTAAAACTCTCCAAAATGTTTCCAGGGCATGATCCAACCTGTGAACGTTGCAATCAAGTCCCAGCCTCACTGGGTCACATGTTCTGGGCCTGCACCAAATTAACATTATTCTGGACAAAAAATTTTAATTACCTTTCAGACAGCCTTGGACTCACAATCCCTCCTAACCCATTAACAGCTGTGTTTGGGGTTCTTCCAGATGGGTTTAAAGTGGAGAAGGACAAACAAATTGTGATGGCATTCACTACACTCTTGGCACGCAGACTGATTCTGATAAACTGGAAGAACCCAAACTCTCCTCTTTTAAGTCAGTGGAAACTGATGTGTTATATAATTTGAAATTGGAAAAAATCAAATACTCAGAGGATCCGTACAGACTTTTTTCAAAACATGGCAGGATCTAATCAGTAATATTTTAAAATATGCTCATAAAGCACAGCTGTTTAGCTTGCTCTCTCTCTTTTTAGGGGTGGGGATCGATCTGTTCTTAACTCAATTTTTCTTTTTGTAAAAACTTGATTGCTTTGTATGGATTGCAATAAAATTAATAAAGAAAATAAAGAAAATGTGCTCAGAAATAAATGTTGTTGTTGTGTGTGAGTAGGCTCTGTGATGGACTGCTGCCCATGTCATGTTTTGTACCCAATGTTGAATGGATAGCCTCCGCTCCCATGACCTTGAACTGGATTTAGCTGGTTTGAGAATGTTAAATGTGTTATTCTTATGTATTATTTTAAAATCTGATTGTGAATGTCCCACTTGGTGAAAGCTTCTCCCATATTCTAAAGCAACAGCCTTATCCTTTTTCCATGAGCCGACATCACTAAACAGGTTCAATTACATATACAATAAAATGAACAACACATATTTTGATTGTGAAAATTTGTTAACAATATTAAAGAACTGGTTTAACGTATGATGTGACTTGAGAAAGAATGTGAACTAAGGTTATACTTGATGGAGACAATCAAGGTAAACACTGTATGCCAGGCATTTGTGGCCACCAGCAGGACAGGACATTTGTAAGTAAATGTCTGAGTCTGTGCATGCATTCATTTTTACTGCCTACTATTACAGAACATACAGTCAAGATTAAACAGCCTCATCTTTTTTTCCTTCATTTAAACATAGCTGGAATTCCTCAGTATTCAAAATGAAGACTTCTGTTAGCATGATGATTTAAATGTCGCTGACATTGATTTGATTTAGATCAGGGAGGTCTAAACTGGGAGGCTGTGATGAAATAGCAATTAGGCGTTGTTTGTAATTGGTGGAAGAATGCTAAGCTATTTGATATCTTCATAACTAAATAGTAAATGATTGCAGAGAAGCTCTTATCTCAGAATATAAGTGTTCCTATTAAAAAAGTCTGTATTCAGTAAATTACAAAATATATAAACGCAGCAATACTTAAAAAATGTGCCAAGATAGTGGAGTTAAAATGACTGAAATATAAATAAGCTATGTAATGGAAATGTCTGCTGTAGATTTACATGTTAAAAATACAGTTACTGATAACTCAATAATTTACATATAATTGTTAAGAATATATTATCTGTAAGTATACAAGTGAGAATTTCCCCTTGGGATTAATAAAGTATCTATCTATATATCTCTCTATCTAAAATGCTAAGGGTTGTATCCGTCTGTCAAATGATTATGTGCAAGCTACTGGTGCTAAAGCGTCGATACTGGTCTTAATCGAAAGGTGATACGTGATGGCGAAGCAAAAAATGTGCATAGCAGAAACTTCTAGAAAGTATTCGGGGATTGCGTCTTTCTTATGGCAAAGTGCATAGTCAAACTGATCAAGAAGGTGACATGGCAGAAAGAAAAAAACAAGCATCAGTATCAGCTGAGCATGAAGGAAATTGCTGATTATGTGATGGGAAGATGAGAAATGGCAATTCCGACATGCACTGCACATCAAGCACTTTTGGTAAACTACTGCTGGACCTGGAAGCTTGGAAGAACCGGATCCATGTGTTTCCTAGTTAATATAAAAATTATGAACATTAATATTTAAAGGAGGCACCAAAATATTATGTAAGCATAACATAGTCTCACAACCATATAGCAAGACAGGTTGTGAGAAATGGACGCTATCCAGTGACCTGAGACGAAGACTGAACTTGGGTCCCGTTGGTTTGACTTTGTGTTGAATGAGCAGTTGATCATGGAATCGAGAATGATTCACATTACCTGCATTGTGAAGGAGCATCAGTTACGGCACTACGGCTATTTCCCAGAGGCTGATCCAGCTCATAAGATCCTCATTGTGGGGGACCCAATTGGCTGGATCAGGCCAAGGGGTCGCCCACATAACACCTGGCTGCGGCAGATGGAGGGTCATTTCCGGAGCGTAGGACTGGACCGCATGTCTGCCTGGGGGGTTGCCAACCGGGATCCAAGTTGTTTCGCCGTGTAGTGGGTGCAGAAACACACTGTACCAGTGCATGCTCCCCAACTTGACTTGACTTGATAACATAGTATTCATAGACAAACACAGTCTCAAGTTCAAACATAAACAGTTATTTTATAAGCTCCCTTTGACAAGCTCCTCTCTCTGTATAATACAACACAATACCAGGATGTAACTTGTCTCTTCTCTTCTCTTCTCCCTGGAGAGCGTTGTCCAGCTTCCATTATCCAGGACCCAGGAGCACTTCCAGTGCTATGACTTTATCCCTCAGAAGCATGAAGTAGGAACCATTAATCCCTTCAGCTCCCCCTCGCGGCACCCATGGGACTTCAGTTCCCAACATGCCCTGTGGGTATCTGTAGTGGTACAGTAATCTAGGGACACTGCCATCTAGTGTTTCAGGGGAGTAAATAGCCAGCGTAAGTTGCCTCCCCCTGTCCCTCCATTGTACTGGCATTCGGGCCAGTTAAAGATCATTATCCTTCAAGGATGGCAGCATATCCATTCCTGTCCATCTCCAGGATGTGGCAGGGACCATCCTGCCTGTGTGGTGGGCTGGCCTCTTGTCCAGGTAAGAAATCTTGAACCAGCCCATGCCTGCCATTCATTACACCATTTACATTGATTACTCTGTAGGCAAGCATCAAGCATTTAAACTCAACCCTGTGCTGTTACAGGGAGCCATTTTAGATGTGCTACTGAATTTTGAATCATCTGCAGCGGCTTTGTGACACATGCTGGTACTCCTTACAGCAGAGAGTTTCAGTAGTCCAGATATGAAAGAGCAAAGCCTGGACCAGGAGATGTGCCACATACATTACCATCACCAGAGACTAGCCCACCAATATGACCTTTGTCATATTCCACTAAAGTATGAACATCAACAATGTACTCATATGATTACTAGGTGATGCATATCTTTTTAGGAAGAATATGTAAAATTGTATTATTTTATACTAGCGACTGGGAGCTAGGGAGTCCATTCCCGGATGGGTTTATCCATTCCCAGGAATTTGGGAATCCCGCATGTCATTTACGGGAATCCTGGGGATGACAAAGTGCACGGGCATCTCACATGTGAATGTTTTTAGAACGACCAACACTTATTTTTAATAAAACTACTGCAATATGTTGACACCAATAAAAGACTAACCTTATCTACAAGCAGTTCATGCTGTCATATAAGTACATGTATCTAGTTCAGGGGTGCCCACACTTTTTCTGCTTGTGAGCTACTTTTAAAATGACCAGGTCGAAATGATCTACCTACATTAAAAATAGTTTTACTGTCAAATATTGCAAAGAGTATGCGACATGTGTTTCGCCCTTTACGTTGCGCCACGGCGTGTGGTTCATTTATTTGACAGCATGTAGATCGGGGTAATTACATTCATGGCATTCGTAGTCTGAATCACAGTCTGATTGTATGGGTGCATGTGGGATGACCAGTGTATTAGAAGGAAAGAGATCTCAGACTGGCCGCCCTGTATGTCAATCAAGTGGCAAATGCCATAGGGAGGATATATGATAGACTAACGTTTAAAAAAACAATTTTTTAAATGTAATGCGATCTACCTGATCAGATACTGATACACTTGTTTTAAACAATGCCCGCGCTTGCCGTTGCTCTGAAACACCACCATTTCAACTTTTACTGATGCATCCAGTTTCTTGTCATCATTCTGTGATGGCAAGTTTCTTGGCACAGATAATGCGGATACAACAGACTGACGCATTGCAATTTCAAGTTGCTGTTCAAAACTGTTGTCTGACAGACGTCAATAAAGTCTGCCCTGTCCCGGCATTCATGAGGTGCTGAGTGCGGACTCCTCCCAGTCCACTATACTCAGTCTTAGTCGGAGCTGGGACACTGACGACTGCTGCTGGTTTACTGAATGAATCTGCAAAACACTACACCGTGGGCCAAAAAAACGTGCCACTTAATTATTTTCAACTATAACTCTGTTATTTCTTAATCGATTTTTACACGCTATATTGTATATGCGAGCTTGGCCGGTCCCGGTTTCCCAGGAATTACAGCAGTTTCATTCCCAGGAATTGGGAGCCTGGGAATGGATTCCCTACTGGGAGCCCGATCGAATCGGGCTACAAATTCTACGTTTGTGAAAACCATACTTTCTCTGCAAAGAAGTATTTGTTTTTTAAGTCCTTGAAATGATTTTGTTATCATGGTACTGATTTGTGCTTAACATAGACCTTTTCAGTCGATGTAATGAAGAGCTTCCTGTTTAAGCGGGGCTGCGAGACGTGAACTCAGCTCTTCGGCGCACCTCATTTGATTTTTTCCGGCAAACAAATTTTCAAAAGAAACCGTATTTTACGACCCTAATCAGAGTCTGAGTAATAATTATGTTGGCATGGTCATTTTAGATCTGAGATCGGCTAAAATTTAAACAATGACCGTTGTTAATACCCAGCTGTCATTACTCAGTTTGCCAATAGATGTCAGAAGGACAGATGCCAAAACCGAACTGCCCAAAGATAGATTTGAACGTATCAAGCAAATGGCGATACGTTCTAAATTACTTACGGTTCCGGAGTTGTCGAAGGGTTTAAGTCAGTCGATGATGTTAGTCCTGGAAAGTTACGCCACACCAAACCAACGTTCCAAAATCCGAACTCACTGTTATCGGCTCGAACTAACACCGACTTACTATACTCGGCCCTCCAGCAGCGTCACTGAAGCATTTCAACATTCTTAGCCAATCATGCAATACTGCGTCCGCGTTTGCCTCGTTATGTTCTAACTACAGAGTCCCATTGCATGATTCTAACTTGTACTGAATTGAGGTATTGACGCGAACACCATACATACGGATAGTATCAAATTATATATAAGGATTTTTCTTCAATGTTAATTTATGTTTCGATTATCATTTTTTTGTAAATTTCTATAATGGCCTGAAATGTTACAGGGAAGTGTGGTATATAAAAAGTGAAATGAATTGCTACCACCTGCACAGATCATTATGTGGTTTCTTTGTGGGGCAGTTGAGCATGTACTTTATGGGGGCACAGTCAAGGCGGTATGCTCCAGTAACAGCAGAACTAGTCCCAATTCTATTATTACCAATTTCCAAGATTCCTTTTCCTGAGGGATCTGGCTGACATTTATTTAAATTGTACCCTACATCAGAAAAGATATTCGCAAGAGGTTCACAGCCCTGAGATATAAAAGAAAAATAAGCAAAAACCCTATTTTATGGTAGCTATGCAAGCCAGCTGAACAGACAATCAAAGAAATAGCTAGAGATCTGAAGTCAATAAAAATGAAGGCAAGTGCTTAATGACATTAAAGGCTTGAAGATGGAGTGAGGTCCTCGTAGGAGTTACTTTTAAATTGCATATTGAAAGGTAATCGGGTGACTGATTAGCTGCTGGAAATCACTGCCTAAGACCCACGCCGAATTCCAGCAAACACAGGAAAACATGGCAGCTGCTGAAAAGATGCAACTTAAGTAATCAAATTCCCAGCCTTCACTCTTTTTTTCAACAAGATGTCTGTGCTAAAGGTTGCAACCAAGTCTTTCAGTATGTACTGTATACCACCATTTACCACTGTATACAGCGCACCATCTAATGAAACAGACAGACATTATTTCCCCTTGTTTTTAAATTCATGGTATCATTGCTAAAAATCTGTTTTTAATTCAGTAAACTCCTTCTACTAAAAGCTCCTAAATCTCAACGACATCTACACACACACAGCTGAGTTTCCTTATGTCAAGTGAACAATTTTTGTCTCTTTTTGGAATGGAACTGTTTTTAATTTTTAGAGTATACAATTTCTTTTGTTATGCTATTAACTCCTGTTATGATAATGACAAAACATTCTGCATTTTGATGTAGTATATTAGGGTTGTCTAATTCTTGCAGTAAGACAGACAGGATTGGGAAGACGGCATGACTTGTTTAAGCTGAATGAATTCATCACGACGTTTCAATTTGTGTCATCTTTTCACAGTAATGTACTATTATAATCTCACATGCTTCATTAATGTATATAAAGAGATGACTGAAGCGCTATGAATACTGCATGTTAATCAGCATGTTAATTAGCCTTTCCGCACCCGTCTGCCCGTTAATACTTTGTGAGAAGTGTGAAATCTGCCTGAACTGTCTGAATAAAGGACTCAGCCCTGGCACTATATTTTTCTGCACATAATGTTTTTTTTCTTTTAACTCATTCCAAAAATGGTGTAACAGTCTAATTAACAAATACTGTGGGCATATTCCGCTTATCAAAAATACAACAAAAAGACTGAAAGATATTTTCCTTTATGCTTCCATCTGTTGTTACCTATCAGCAGCAATGATCTGCTCTTTCTTAAAAAAAATCATCTCGAGCCAAAGTGAAGGCTGCAGGGTTTTGGAAACCAAGTCATTTGCAACATGAGCTCTGAATCTACCGTGCCTGGGTAAGTGGGGCCTTAAGCCCAGATTAAATGCTTTTTAGCATGAAGGGAACAGAGGTGCTTTTACACAATCAAGCACATAGCCATACTGTAACTGAAAACTGATTGGGAGTATTAGAGGGGAAATGTCTGGGCTGTTTCAAGTAGCAAAGCACCATTCAGATTCACTTAAGATGCCATTTCAACATAAACATACAAAGAGTTTGTATACTTATGTTTTGCATGCACCATGAAATAAATGAGGTCTTACCTAAATATTTATGTATGTTAATTCACATAGGTGACCCTTTTTGGCACCATATGCTCATGTATGTAGAAATGGTAATGAGCTGGAAACTACAACCTTAATCATTTCATACAGGGGCTAAAATAAATGCAGTTATAGCACAGAAAATCGGTGGGAATTGGACGGAGCGTGCCTGAATATTTACTATTAGCCCCATTTACCAGTGTAAACTATGTGATTAGACATTCGACAACAAGCCTCACATATGTTAAGAAAACCATGTAGCCTCTCCTAGGGAAATACAATGTGCAGCATTGTGAAAGATCACCTCTTTACTTCCCCCCAACAGCGTATCTACAAGAATCAAACAGCTGTTTAAAACAGGCCTGCCTGTTTACATATTTGCGTGTGGGCACCTTTGGGAGCATTCAAATCTCTCTAGATAAATTGCTTTATTAACTAAATACTGCTTTTGGGTATTTTCATACCAATTCAGATAAGCCAACCCAGCCACTGTAATTACTTTTCATCAGCAAGAATACTCTGCAGGCAAGGTCATTAGAGCACATGCAATTTAGTTTTCCTTGGCCCTGCAATGCAGTCAGCCTGAGAATAGCCACAGATGACCAAACGCTCGTCGCTCGAATGGCAATTCCACAATTACAATAAAAAATAAATTGTGAGGAAATAACAAAACATGGAAAAAGATACGGCAGTGCAAAGCTACTTGGGAATTAGCAAACCTGATGAATTTTCTTATATTATTGCTTTTAGGGATTTTGTTATAATGAATAAATCACTACCATATCATATTCAAATCGTATCATACATTCCCACCTCTTCTCTAAGAACAGAGAAAGTAAATGCTTTAATATGAAGTAATCACTCAAAGTTCTGTGAGGGACGGCCGGCGGTTCAGTCCGGCTGGGACATCCCTGAAAGAAAAGCATGGAAGAAGGCAGCTTTTTCAGGATATTACCTCCCCCGGGACGCTAGGTGGCAGATCCCCTGGACAGCAATGATTCCCCGGATTCCCTCAGGGCATCCTGGGACATGGAGTTCATTTCCTCAGCACTGTTGGGTGGCATGGGTGCTCGCAAAGAACCTGGGGACTCCTACTGTTATGACAACCCGGAAGTGCTTCGGAGTCACGAGGACGGAAGCCCGCAGTACGTCCGGGCTACTTGAGGAAGGATGATGTGGCGTTTGACCCGGAAGTCATGGACTATTTAAAGGACTAGTGAAAACCCAGAAAGGGGAGCTGGAGTTGGGCGGTTGGGTGACGAAGCTTCTAGAAGTGGAGGATTATTGTGATTATTGATTATTGCATTGTTATTGGAGAATTGTGGCGAGCCTGGTGCTTTGAGCCCTGTAATTGAGGAAAAATATTAAAATGCTTCTTGGTGCTTTTTACAAGTGTGTCTTGGACGTCTGTCTGGTGGGTTTCACGGGGCAACAGGGACCACAGTTATTAAAGAATCCAAGGGGTTAGCATTGATTTGGCATACTCAACTAATTGAGAAAACATTTATGAATTGTGCCATTTGAAATTTTGCTTTCAACAGAAGCTCTTTAAAAAAATAAATACATACGTACATAAATAAATAAATGGTACATCATCATCAAGTCCTTCCGTGAGAACCCTAAATCCAAAGAGGACTGTTTCATTTATGTTAGGTAGAATGCCCAGAGGGGACTGGGCAGTCTAATGGTCTGAATCCCTACAGATTTTATTTTTTTCTCCAGCCGTCTGGAGTTTTTTTTTTTCTGTCCACCCTGGCCATCGGACCTTACTCTTATTCTATGTTAATTAATGTTGACTTATTTTATTTTCTTATTGTGTCTTTTATTTTTCTATTCTTTATTATGTAAAGCACTTTGAGCTACTGTTTGTATGAAAATGTGCTATATAAATAAATGTTGTTGTTGTTGTTGTTACACTCACACTATCATCTGAACATACAAAATGAAGAAATTTTAAAAAAGAAAAGAAAAATTCGGACTTGGCAGTTACAGACACAGTGAGGTATAATGCAGAAGTATTACTGTTGGTATAAGCGAGCCTCAGTCGCATTTCTTGACACACTTCTGCTGAATTATTCATTGTCTGAAAGTCCTCAGTGTTAGTGTGTCGGAGAGAGGATATGCAGCATTGTTCATAATGGCATTCAGTTTTGATTTCTCTCCTCCACTGCTACCTCCAGCGGGTTGAGAGTGCGTCCTTTACATGAGCCTGCCTTTTTAATGGACTTGCTCATTTGGTGGGTTTCTCTTGAAATGATGTTATCGGCCCAGCACACCACAGTATAGAAAATCACACTGGCTATCAGAGTTGTAGAGAATGTGAAGGATGTAACCACCCACATTAAAGGAATGCAGTCTCCTAAGGATATTATATTGATTTTTTTTTTTTTACCTGCATTGTTATCACTCTTTAATTTAATATTGTTTAATATCAGTATGCTGCTGCTGGAATATGGGAATTTCCCCTTGGGATTAATAAAGTATCTATCTATCTATCTATCTATCTATCTATCTATCTATCTATCTATCTATCTGTCTGTCTGTTATATAGTGCCTTTCATATCTATCTATCTATCTATCTATCTATCTATCTATCTATCTGTCTGTCTGTCTGTTATATAGTGCCTTTCATATCTATCTGTCTGTCTGTCTGTCTGTCTGTTATATAGTGCCTTTCATATCTATCTATCTATCTATCTATCTATCTATCTATCTATCTATCTATCTATCTATCTACAATGTAAATGGACAGGGCATGTATTAATTCTGTGTAGGAAATGGCAATATTTAAGTATGTCTAATATAAAGCAAATGAAGTAATATTAAGTCATACATGATTTCAGCTCTAAAATGCAGTGGCCAGTAACTTGAGTTGTTCCAGCAAGGCTGAAAATAAACCATACATAGAATCTGTATTTTTTTCATAGGAGGTTTTTATGCGTTTCCTAAAATGCTAAATTCCCAGTTACGCAAAAACCCACAACAGTCAAGAATGGTCAGACCATGTTACTCCAAGTCCTTTTAGAGAGTAGAATAATGAGAAATAAAATTACTTCTATTCCCAAAACAAATTCAGCTGAAGCTTGATTTACTTATCCCAAATGAACGTTCAGTACACTAATCCTGTCAACCTTGAAGTTTCATCAATGGTTTTTTTTAAACCTAGAATGTTGGCAAAGTCCTGTGCCACTTTAAATACCTCACAGGACACAAATGTCAGAGGTTAACAAGTATAATAAAAATTTGGAAAGATGGATCTAATTATTTTTATCAATGTAGTTTGTCTTTGAAATTGTTAATCATATTTCTTAATAAGAAATTTAAAAAATGTACTCCAAGGTAATTAAGTGAAAACCTACAATGAAGTACAATAGATTAAAAACAGAAAATGTCTTCTTTTGCTAATCTTAAATGATTTTCTGTAGTACTTTCTTCTAATTGGTGAAAACATATTCTGAAACATGCAGACGTTTTATTTATTTTATTGTTTTTTCTACGCTTAATTTAAAAAAATAAACCAATCCATATGGGGAATGGTGTTCTTTTTTTTTGAAAATGTATTTCACATACTGTCAGATGGATATGCAGGGGCTGCTAAGCTCTGCTTTGGTAATTACAGTTATGCTTGAGAGAGAGAGGTGTAAATTACCATATACTAAAGGCTCATAAACATAGGAAATTAGGACTAATTAGTGTTCAAAGATCTGTGTGCTGTCTCTGTAAATAAAACACCCAGAAAAGGTAAAAGATAGCAGCAGAAAAGAGAATCCTGGAGCAGGAACTCCAAGACAAAATGCACTTTTGACACTTGCCATTGGCCAGAAGACCTCTAATATGACGCTTACTACTCTTGCTGCTCATTACTAAGATGCCCGCAGTTACCTTTGCCTGCCTTCATTTCATGGCTTATCCTTGGGGTTCAACATTTCTCAACTGTGCTTCAAAAGGCTGTTTGCTTCATTGAGCCTACTCTGACCCTGCTTAACCGCTGTTCACCATTTAAATGTTACTAATAACAAGACAGAGTTATTTCAGCATTGTATTTTGTTACTTTAAGCTCAATGTAGTTTATGACTATTGAGATCGAGATGCCAGAATGACTCTATCATCTAACAGATACGACAGTTAATCTCATTTCAGGTTATAACATAAATATTGTAAATGTTAGAAATACCTTTATGGAATATAGTATACTGTATATAATTCAGCATTGCAGGAAAATCCCTGGAGTTCTGTGGCGACTAGCTGGCATCTGAAAAGGTTAAAGCTTTCACCATTTATCCAAATGAACTTGAAAAGTAATGGACAACAGGTCATGTCTGGAGGCATCAGAAATAACTTGTGTCTAGAAAAAAAAGTAGACTTATTTTATTGCCACAACAATGTCAGTTTCTTGGAATTAAAGCAGCAATTTTGTTGTTTTTGACTGCCTTAGTGCAATGGCTTCAGACATTCACAGAACAAAACAAGATTGCCTTCTACAAGAAAAGTTGATCTTTGAAGAGTAAATGTAGCAATTAGTGACCAAAGAATTTTAGTGAATGAAAAGAACACAGTGTATTACTGAGATACCTGAAATGGGTATAGAATATGTATAGGAACTGAAATTAAAACACCAGTGGAGTGCCGGTGAAATCACGTCAAAAACATTTTTCTTTCAGAGTTTCAAAGTTTGTCCTTTAGAATGCTGATATTGAAAGAATAGAACCTAATAAATTAACCCTAACCTTGGCCTAACCTTAACTGGTTTTTGAAAACAAGGCATATTCATTAGGGGCTCCCTTTGGGGAAATAAAAAAAATGTTGTGAAAGTCTCCTGATTTTTATTAAATGCATGTAAGTGGCAGTGTTTGCCAGGAGCTAGTCAAACAGATTTTTCTTGGCTGCAGACGCTCTGCTCTGTCCTTTGTAAACCTTGCTGACTGGGTGCAGTCATTTTATACTTCTCATCCCTTATGCTACTAGAATAACACAAATTCCCTCAAAATCGAAATATTTATATTCCCTAAACCGCCGTTTATTAGAAGACATGTGCAACTGGACGACAGTGTGCAGTGAGAAGAGAAATCCACTTTTTACTTAACCTTAAGTTGTCCGTGTGATAAAGTGGATTTCATATAACCTGTATGGCTTCCTGCATTACACACAGGATTTCTTTTTTTTATTTTTCCAGGAACAAAACATTAGACATTTTGGAAATATGTACTTATACTTGGGTGTGTGGTGGGCCTGGCCGGGATGCCCCTTCTACACATGTTCTAGGGGAGCAACCATGGACAACTCAATACCTCCCCCGGGACGCTTGGTGGCAGCCTCCCTGGCTGACGATGGTGCCTCAGTTTCCTGCAGAGCCCTGCTGGACAAATCTTCAGCCCCACCCACAAGTGCAATTGGAACCAGGTGGTCAAGAACCTGGAACACTTCCGGGTGGTCAATAAAAGGGGCCAGCCACCACCACTCAATGACCAGAGTCAGGAGGAGAGAACGAAGCTTCAAGGGAGGAGTAGTGGTGCCAGAAGGGTGTGTTTTGGTTTAGTTGTGTTGTGCCTGTGGGGTTCACGGGGAAGACGTGCTCCACAGATGACGAAAATAAACCGTTTTGTGTTATTTTATACGTGCCTCCATGTCAGTCTGTGTCGGGTCGACGCTTTATTACAGGTGATAGCACCTGTGGTTGGAGTTGGAAGTTGTATGATGAAAATTGGCTCATATATGAAAAAGGAAAAGGTGTGTGTGCTAAAAAAATCAAGATTTCCAGATTTAGACTCAAAATTGTTACTTCATCCAACAATCGTATAGCCAAAAATCCATATCACTATAGAATTACAAATTCTGAAAATTCTGAAACCACTGGACTAAGGGAATAATTCTGGTGATTTCTGAGTGCGTTTCAGTATTTCATACTACAATTGGTTAACCTAGGAGTGAGTATTCAGTCCTGCTCCTTGCACCACTGGCTTCATTTTTACAGATTTCGTCATCAGCGGTACAATGCTGCACTTAGTTGAATTCTCACTGTAGTTCTGTTCACAGGGTGTATTTCACCACTTCTTGAATCAGCAAACCAATCATTTCACAAATTAGTCTTTATCCTATGGATTGTTTTCAAATCTGTCATTTATTTTGCTGAATAATGTAGACATTTTCAAACTCAGCATCTAGATTTTTCATTTTCTTGTATTTCAAAAATAGAAGCATCTAATCCTCAACGTGTATCAGCAGACTGCTGTGACTGTGTCCTGACTGAACATAGCATTAAGTTTCTAACTTCTCCTAGTGTGCTGTCCATCATTGGCTGTCACACCACCTTCAGATGGCCAGTCTGTGTAATAATAATAATAATAATAATAATAATAGTAATTCTTTACATTTCTATAGCGCTCTTCTCACTACTCAAAGCACTTTTGATAGTGAGTGGGGAGCCACTTCAGCCACCACTAATGTGTAGTACCCACCTGTATGATGCAATCATTTTTGCACTAGTTACACTCACCACACATTAGCTAACAGGTGGTGAAGTTGTGAGGGAGATAGCCAATTAGAGAGAGGGGATGATTAATGGGACCAGAATGACTAGAACTGTGGTGGGCAATTTAGCCAGGACATCAGGATACACCCTACTCTTTACACAGGATACCCAGGGTCCTCAGTTTTACATCTCATCCGAAAGTCGGCACTATTTGTTCGGCACAGTGTCTCTATCACTGCACTGGGGCATTGGCATCTACATTTAGACCACAGGGTAAGCACCCCCTGCTGGCCTCACCAACACCTCTTTCAGCAGCAACCCAAGCTTTTCCTAGATGGTCTCCCATCCAAGCAGATACATAGATAGATAGATGTGAAATGCACTATATAATAGATATAACTGTAGCGTAGTTGGCAGGATCAGACAGACAGACAGACAGACTGATAGATAGATAGATAGATAGATAGATCGATAGATAGATAGATAGATACTTTATTAATCCCAAGGGGAAATTCACATACTCCAGCAGCAGCATACTAATAAAAAATGATATTAAATGAAAGAGTGATAACAATGCAGGTTTAACAGACAATAACTTTGTATAATGTTAACATTTACCCCTCCGGGTGGAATTGAAGAGTCGCATAGTGTGGGGTCTCCTCAGTCTGTCAGTGGAGCAGGACGGTGACAGCAGTCTGTCGCTGAAGCTGCTCCTCTGTCTGGAGATGATCCTGTTCAGTGGATGCAGTGGATTCTCCATGATTGACAGGAGTCTGCTCAGCGCCCGTCGCTCTGCCACAGATGTCAAACTGTCCAGCTCTGTGCCTACAATAGAGCCTGCCTTCCTCACCAGTTTGTCCAGGCGTGAGGCGTTCCTCTTCTTTATGTTGCCTCCCCAGCACACCACTGCGTAGAAGAGGGCGCTCGCCACAACCGCCTGATAGAACATCTGCAGCATCTTATTGCAGATGTCGAAGGATGCCAGCCTTCTCAGAAAGTATAGTCGGCTCTGTCTTCTCTTACACAGAGCATCAGTATTGGCAGTCCAGTCCAATTGATCATCTAGCTGCACTCCCATGTATTGATAGGTCTGCACCCTCTGCACAGTCACCTCTGATGATCACGGGGTCCATGAGGGGCCTGGTCCTCCTAAAATCCACCACCAGCTCCTTGGTTTTGCTGGTGTTCAGGTGTTGGTGTACTGTACTTTACAGTACTGACCCGCCCTGAACATACTGAGTTTCAGGTGGATGGCATCTTCAGGAGTGCATGTGTTATGGCTGCTGGCTCATTAGCTCATTAACAATGTAAGACCTAACGTCAGTGTAACACAGATAGATGTGCCTTGAAAGACTGTACCTCTGGCATCCTGTGTGGAAGAAGCTGAAAAAGAGAAAGACAGATGGATTTCCACAAGGGAATTTATTGTCATGCCAGTTGCTTTCTGTGCCTTGGCGTAACGGCTTGAAAAAGCAGTCATCCAGGAAATTATTCACTTGGCTATACTAGTTTATCATGGTGAGGAAACTTAACGGCATTTGGAAAAAGAAATTCTGAACGGACATTAAAAACATAAATATCTGGTGTTTAACCAGCTAAAGACAGCTGCATATTTTAACTAGTGCTTTTAAAGGGTCTCTCTCTAGAAAGGTTTAATAAATTGGAGAGGGATAAACAGATGATAATTTAAGAAATATTTGTGCTGATATTTTAAAATGAACTTGGTACTGTTCATCATTGGCTCATTATATGTTTTTCAGGGCTTTTGCCAATTCTTGTTGATTTATGATGGAGTATGAAAGATGTTTCCAGTCTTGGACCTCATTTATTATCCCTGCACAAATACATATACCTCTAAACTCATGGCTGCTTATGTAATTTATAATATATTTAAACAAAAAGCCACTTGCTTTATTTAATTCCTGTTTGACCTGAATGCCATCACTTGTGAAAAAGAATTATTTCTGAATACCGTATCATATGTATGTGCATGTCTGTGAAAATTAATATATTAACATGCCTGTAATCAATCAACTGCTGTGATGTTAAGGCTTTTTTACATAAAACATTATCACAGGCATGCTAAAAATGGTAGCCCAGGATTTTTTTAAATTGAGAAATTGAACAAATAGTGCCGAAACTGGACTCCAGATATAATAGTTTTTATTGTGGCTTTCAACAAATTGGGAGAGCCAAGTCACCACATGGAAATAAACTGTCACAGTGTGAAAGGAAGGTTAAGCATTTCCATGGAACAGGATATTAAAGTCTATAGTTTGATATACATGTAAAACTCTACAGAACTCTTGTAATATACAGTATTACATTGTGCAGGTTCCGAACTAGGGCTTTGGCATTTTGTTAAAATCATGTCAACTCAGCTCAGTAATTATAGTCCAGAAAGAAACAAAGAACCATGTATTTTATTTTAATTTCAGGAGTGCTGTTTTTCTGGGAATACATTAGCTGCTAGAGCAAAGTGAACCATTTTAAAGTGGGAAATGTTTTTTCTATAGAGAGACAAACCTCAAAGACGAAACCTATATTTTTATCATGTGTGTAACGTAATGGTAACACATATGAGGATCAAAGACCAAAGGAATAATCTAATGAAGCGTGTTGTTCATAAGAAGGCAATGCAGATACTCCATCTTTACATGAAGGAATTATTAGCATGCTGCACAGCACTGTGCTGTCGAGTATAATTCTGAAACAAGTTTAAGCAGTTAAAATAGCCACCTAGATTTGCATTGTGAGACATTAGAGGGTGGCAGTAAGGAGACCTAAGATCACTTCCTGGGTCCTTCCTGTGTGGAGTTTGCATGTTCTCCCCGTGTCTGCGTGGGTTACCATCGGGTGCTCCGGTTTCCTCCCACAGTCCAAAGACATGCAGGTTAGGTGCACTGGCGATCCGAAATTGTCCTTAGTGTATTATAGGTGTGTGAGTGTGTGTGCGCCCTGCAATGTGCTGGCTCCCTGCCTGGGGTTTGTTTCCTGCCTTTCGCCCTGTGCTGGCTGGGATTGGCTCCAGCAGACCCCCCCGTGACCCTGTAGTTAGGATATAGTGGCTTGGATAATGGATGGATGGAAATTAGAGGCCATTGTTACACTGAATTTGGTTGAGCCCCACACTCTTGGTAGACTAGCAGCATTGTTGTGGCCTTCTCAAAACTTCTCTTTAATTTAATCCTGATACTCTATATATTCAATTTATTATCATAACTATTCATGGTGGCTGTAAAATCCGTACTAACCCCTACTTTCTCTTTGGTTCTTTTTCCTGTTTTCTGTGTTGGCGACCTGCACCACTACCACCTAATCAAAGCACCATGATATTCCTACATTGGAATGGATTAAAAGCCAGAAGTCCACGTGACCATCATCATCAAGTCCTTCCATGAGAACCCTAAATACAATGAGGACTGATCATTTATGTTAGATAGAATGCCCAGAGGGGGCTGATCAGGTGGTCTCATGGTCTCAGAACCCCTGCAGATTTTATTTTTTCTCTCCAGCCGTCTGGAGTTTTTTTTTTATTTATTCTGTCCTCCCTGGCCATCAGACAACCTTACTCTTATTCTATGTTAATTAGTGTTGTCTTTTTTTAATTCTTACTTTGTCTTTTATTTCTCTTTTCTTTATCATGTAAAGCACTTTGAGCTCCATTATTTGTATGAAAATGTGCTATAGAAATAAATGTTGTTGTTCTTGCTGTTTTTTTCTTTCTTTTTAGATAATACGCTGTAATGGTTAATTACTGATTTGAAAATCCTTAGAGAAATTCCCCTGTAAGCACCCACAAGCACATAGGCATCAGAATTGTTTTGTACTGCGAACCACTGGAAGCTCTCCTTGTCTTGAAATAATGTCTTAACAGTCACTTGTATGGTGAAGAGCAATCTAGACCAAGTATCCCCTCTTTATGTAAAGCTGGACCCTTTGAAGCTACTCTGTAATGCTCTGCAGACATTTTTCTCCTTCCTTTGAACGCCCAATTCTTTTGGTGATCTGATATACTGTATACAGTACAATGGTTTGCTTTTTTAAGCATATTCCTGTTTGCGTTTCTTCTCATGTAATGGTTTTTTCCAAACAGTGCATTGTCACTTTTTTTTTTTGTAAAGGTTAGGTACATGACAAGTCTAATTCATTCTGCTGGTAGAATTTCTTGACTTGCCAAATTCCACAGCACATGGAAAGTGTTCAGGGGTTAGATTACCACTGCAGGGACTAACACTGTCTATAAGCAAAGTGAAGAGGCACATTTTAAAATTGCTCAAGAATGTTTTAATGTGATATCTTGTGTACAACAAATGTAATATTCTGAAGCAGACATATAAAATGGCGCAGTAAGAGTTTGCAACTGCTAGATATATAGACACTTGACAGATATTAGAAAGAGGCCAACATAATGTGCTATTCTGCCCTGCCCTCTTGAGGCGTCCTCATCAGTTACAGCGGACATAACATGAATATCCTGTTGTATTAGATGTGGACATCTACTTTTGAAGTGAATATGTACAACTGATATACGTTACTGTTTAATATAAGCTCCTCAACAAGAACCTGGGGACAGATTAACGCTTGTATGAATGTTTTATGAAATGATTTTTCACACAAAGAACTGTAGATTCAAGGAACAAGTCACCAAGAGATGCTATTTAAAGTAGCAGCATGGTGGCTTTCATATTGGTCGGGCATTACTTTGGATACACTCGGCAAACTTTAGTCCCTCTAATTTTAGATATTCATTATAAACCAGCTATTAATACTCCATAAAATATTAACTACAATATTCTATTAATAATAATAAATTATCATTAATAACCAGCAGATTTACCCAGTGCAGAATAGAGTGCTGGCTAAACCCACCATGGAAAGCAGCTCTGTATACGTGTACCAAATTCCACAAATTGCCTTCTAGCAGCACTAAAGCGCGGATATAGTCACTAAAGAAATTTCCCAAACAGGAAAATCTTGCAATGAAACATGGCCCATGATCTTCTTCTGGGGAATCTAAGCAAAACGTGGTGGAGATGGGTTCAACACTGTTGTATACCAGACAAAGTCACGTTCAGCTTATATATTAGCTAATAAATCTTTTGAACTACTATGTAGCTGTCATTTTTCATTGTTGGATCTCATATTAAAAAGGCTAATAATGTGTTTCAGACCTTTAGCTGTTTATAATGGACACATAAACTAAAGTGTCATGCCATTTTTATTCATATTTATGGTCAGAGCCAGCTTAGTGGGTTAAAGGAATGATTTGTGTTGTTTGGCAGTTTTTAATTAAACTAACTAAATATATATACCGTATATGCTCACGTATAAGTCAGGTTTTGAAACCCAAAAAATCGATCATAAAATCAGACACCGACTTACACACCTGTTCAAAAATGCGACACTTACATTTTTTTTTCACATCTTCTTGCCTCCTCCAATCTCACTCATCAGTTTCTCAGACGCATCGAATTTTGTTTCAGCAGCGCAGTTACCAATTTCTTTCACTACTTCAACGACATTTAATTTAAAACCAGCTTCATATTTTCTTCTGATCGAACGCTCCATCGTAGATAAGGGATGCTCTTACGGTAAAAGTGTGCGAGGGTGTGAGATAGAAAAATCACAAATCAGTGCAAAAGTCGCTTTGGAATAGTTTGGGTATTACTGTGTGGTCACGTAGGCACAATAGAGAGACAGAGACAGAGGTTAGGAACACACGCTGATACAGCGCATTGCTGCACCCACATAGAAAATAAAGGCTGTGTGCTCCGTGGTTACTCTCTCAGGTGGATGTTAGCATATCGTAATCTCTTGGACCACATTCAACTTATACGACCGACATTCTCAAATACCAGAAATTATACCGTAACATCAAGTCCCATCTTATTCGCGAGTATATATGGTATTTCTTATTTATAGTGTTGGTATGATTGCACAATAGTTACAGGTGCCGCTTTAGACCTGTCAGAACCCAAATTCAACTCCTGACCACACTAATATCTGTGATGCCTTTGTACTCTTTTCCCATGAGAATGATGCTGTAGATCATTCTCCCTTACACATTTAAAAGACTTTCCACTAGTTTTTTTAATTCATCCCATGGTAACATGAATGTACAGCATGTAAGTGTGGCCTGCAATGGATTGCTGTCCAGCTCAGTTCCTTCCTTTACTTGTACGCTGCCATCGTCGATTCTAACCTAAGTGAGGTTTAGACCATGCATGGATAATTGCATATTTCAATTAGTATATTACCAGATATATGTTTTAATTTAGTAAAATACTGCAATTTTAAGAGCCAATTCATATCTTTAAGTACATCCTGACCCAACATCTCAAACAAAATGAAAGGCCGACCCTCAGCCTTTAAATGTCACAAACATATGTACAACTAAGTTTATATGACGGCCTTCTGCTGTTATGCACCTAAAATCTGGAATAGCCTGCCAATAGGAATTCGCCAGGCTGATACGGTGGAGCATTTTAAAAACACATTACTTTAACATGGCCTTCTCATAACTTCACTTTAAATTAATCCTAACCCTAACCCTAATCGTTCCTCCCCCACACTATGCGACTCTTCAATTCCACCCAGGGGAGTAAACGCTAACATTAATCAAAGTTATTGTCTGCTTTTACATGCATTCTTAGTACTCTTTAATTTAATATTGTTTTTTTGTATCAGTATACTGCTGCTGGATTATGTGAATTTTTCCCTTGGGATTAATAAAGTATCTATCTATCTATCTATCTATCTATCTATCTATCTATCTATCTATCTATCTATCTATCTATCACTCTGTATATTCAATCAATTATCATAACTATTCATGGTGACTCTAAAATCCATACTAACCCCTACTCTTTCTTCTGTTTCTTTTTCCGATTTTCTGTGGTGGCGATCTGCACCACCGCCTCCTTATCAAAGCACCGTGATGTCCTACATTGATGGATTAAAAGCCAGAAGTCCACATGACCGTCATCATCAAGTCCTTCCATGACAACCCTAAGTACAATGAGGACTGTTTCATTTATGTTAGGTAGAATGCCCAGAGGGGGCTGGGTGGTCTCGTGGCCTCAGGACCCCTGCAGATTTTATTTTTTCTCTCCAGCCGTCTGGAGTTTTTTTTTTGTTTTTTCTGTCCTCCCTGGCCATCAGACAACCTTACTTTTATTCTATGTTAATTAGTGTTGTCTTATTCTAATTCTGACTGTCTTTTTTTTCTCTATTCTTCATCATGTAAAGCACTTTGAGCTACATTATTTGTATGAAAATGTGCTATAGAAATAAATGTTGTTATTGTTCTTTTAATGAGCTGCGGTGGGCTGGCGCCCTGCTCGGGGTTGGTTTCCTGCCTTGTGCCCTGTGTTGGCTGGGATTGGCTCCAGCAGACCCCCATGACCCTGTAGTTTGGATATAGTGGGTTGAATAATGGATGAATGGATGTATTAATGAGAAAATAAACTGCGATTGACATTAACATCCACTAAAATTGCATTTTTTTAAGTGCAGCAATCCATTCAACATTAGCATTGTTACCTTACGGTGCTTGGACTGCTGTTGTGTAACAAGTGCTCCTGGGACTCCAGGTCTGTCCAACAGTCCAAAGACATGGTGTCCAAAGGGGTGGATCTGTTAAATGGCCCCAGTGTGTGCTTTTACAGTAATTTCTATGTGTGGGTGTTTTTCTTTAAAAACTCTACAATAACCACAGGAAACAAAACAATATAAGTTAGATCTGTTTTTCAATGCTTACTCATATACATTTGGTTAAAATGACAAAGCAAAGAATGTTCAATGCAGCTAGAGTTATAATGAAGAAATATGAACAAGTATGGGGAAAGAAACATTTCAAGGTCTTTCATAGCCTTTGAATTGCAGGGAGAAAAAAAAACCTAATGGTGTTCTTTCATTCCACTTTTCTATATACAAAAGGAGAAGTTGACCTTGGCTTCCCACAGACTTCAAACAGCAATTATGATGACAGCTGCTGATGTAGCAGCAGTTCAACACTTTAAGTTTATTAGAATCTTGCCATCTCCGAAACACACCGAAGAGTAATATTAAAAAATTACCCGATACTATGTTTGGACTGTAGTCTACAAAATATGCCATATACTGTATTTGTATTCAAGTCAATTACTGATGTAAATCAAAATACACAGAAAGAAAAAAAAAAAACCATGTCTGACGTTGGTTCCAATACAACATCCAGTTTATTATTTTATTAAGAAGAGCTCAGCCAACCAGACAGATTTCAAAAACTTGCTTTGAGGCAGTGATGCAGAATGCTTGATCCCAGACGGTTCCTGGGCAAAATCTTAATTCAGCTTTTGACCCACACTATGACCTGGATCAGTTTGTGACCATTTGCTTCATGTTTCTGATAAATGATATAATGCGCGCGTCTCTTCTGCAGTAGTGACTGAGGCTCCATTCACACGGCCTTTCTGTAAATCAATAAATATTCCAAACTTGTTTCCATGAATCTGCTCAATCTGCTTGTACTGTACGTCTTTATAGAAATTTGTTACTTTCTTTTCCTCGTGTACAGTTCAAGTTTTAAAGCAAACTGCCCAAGATAATTTAGAGTTTTAATATTCTTTTTAAACATTAATTTTAAGCAACAGTGACTTTTAAAAAAATCTTATTGGCAATATAATTTTCCATTCACTGAGAACATTACACAGAAGGAAATATACAGAAGTATGATTTGTGATGTAATAGATGCAAATTTTATTACTTGGGACTTTTCTGAAGCAGCTTGGGTCTCAGAGGGGGAAAAAAATCAAAAGAGAGATTTTCTTTATAATTGCAACAAAAATTCTCCCTGTGTTACAAGTGGTGTAAGTTTATTATGCATGAGATATTCAAATTACATTTACTTTCAGATGAACCAATAATGGCTGGCACTCATATGGCTCTGTATTTCATTAGCATCACAATTTAGTAGGGTAGACAGTAAATAAATGCAGCATACAAAAGCAGAATGATATTCAATAATGAAATCACTCTTTGACATTACAATTTGTTGTACTTTATATCAGTGTTCAATTCATCTTGTAGGAAACTTTGTTTGGTATTCATTTATAATCAGTAAACGGAAGAAATTACAAGGCAGTAGGACTTGTTAAGATAAAAGCATTTCTGCTTAAAAATATTGGCCTATTAATCCATCCATTATGAACCTCACCCACTGTAATCCTGTCTAGAGTTGTATATTTAAAATCTAAGCAAAAGCAATCTCTAAATTTGAAGAAAATTACAAATAACAAAATCTGCCAAATAAGTCTTAAATAGGAAAAAAGCTGCTATCATACTAACATATGCAAAAAGGAAAACATACTCGGCCAATTAAATCTTAACTAGGAGAAGCTGCTATCAAGGTAACATATGCAAACACAATAACATACTCGCTAATTAAAGTGCACTCTTTAAACAAACATAAATGAACAAACAAGGCTCAGTAAGTTCAAAGCGGCTGATTCTGTAAAATCAGAGTTTCACTATGCAGGGTCATAGCTGGTGGGTCCAAACTGCTAGAAGTCCAAAAATAAAATATCATAATAGCTCAATGTTTGTAAAATACCCTTGAGGTTTTATTAAAAGATACAAAATGCACAAATCAAATATAAAAATCCAAACTGCTACACATAACCGAATGTTGGAAAACGGTTAGGTGGATGGCGCCAGAATATAGAACAGCTGTTCTAAAAACCAAGGAGACAAGGTAGGGCTTTTAACTGGCCTTTCATGCTCTGCAGTACATCATTAGCCGAATTATCATCTAATTTGTCAAATCCATTGGGTTGCAAAGAGTTGAATTATTTAACATCTACTAATATTTTTTCCAAGTTAACATGAGCTAGCTACAGGTTGTCCAGATCTAGTTATGCAGATCCAGATCGTCTGGATGACTTTGATTTATGTGGGGACGATTCCAGTTCGGCACAAAGACGATTCTTCATGTCGTCAGTTCGCACATTTCTCGATGGTACGGGATTTTTTGGGTGATTTTCTATGTAATAAACTTAATAAGATATAGCATAATGAAAATGACATAATTAGATCAGGACCACTGTATACTGTTGTGACTTTGCTGGCCACTAAAATTTGCTGGTGTGTTCCTCCCGATTCAAAAAGAAATATTGGAATATTGGAGTAAGGCGTATCAAATTAATCTGGTAGTCTCGATTGGCTGGAACAAATGAAATGCCGTTTGTACAAAAATGAAATAAATCAAAATAAAATGATGATATAAATGATCTCATGAAAAACTGAAGATATATATATATATATATATATATATATATATAAACGAGTCATTAAATATGGAACGACTGCAACTGTGCATGTAAAAGATTCGATGGTTGATAAACATGAAAACTGGCATTAAACAAATAGCGCGGACATGCAATAAGCCGATTGGGAAAGTCCCACTATGAAATATAAACAACCTTTAAAAATAATATCATTTTGAAATAAAACCCACATTGGTGAATTTAAAACCCCTTATGTCCTAAGATGTCTTTGGCATTATTGCACCTAAATTATATATCCAAAAATGACCAGCTGTTATTCTGAATGTGCAGTAAAGGAGCTTCAAATGACTGAAGTGTAGTGAATTTAACACTTTATATGAACAAAAACCTTTGTTTTAGACCAATGTTAAATAAATTAAACACCAACAATTAGGTGTTTTAGGAATCAGATTTTTACAATACATTATTATTTTTCATGCCATTCCTTGAAACAAATTCTGTTTATCACTAGACACAGAGTAACCTTACATTTTGAACAACAGATTGGGTTTTTTGTGCTGCAGTTCACTTCTCTTGCTTTCTGTTACAGTTGCCCCATTATAGTTTATTGTGTTTTTATGTATTATTATTATTGTCTTTAATTTTGATGTTGTTGCTTGTTTCTTACATTTCCCATCTAGAATAAATAAACTAAGTACATATGTACATTTTTATTCCAGTGCTGGGAGCAATGCCTTTCCTGGCATCACTAAACAAGCGCAGGAAACAGCCTTGGACAGGACACAAACATAAATTGAAACCACTCACATGGTGTCAATCCAGCTACATAGCACAGCCTGACAAACTCAGAAACAGTTTACTGGAACAATGGCATTCAATCAAAGTTGGGGGCGGGTAGGGGGAGTTCCCCTTGTGAAACTTCAAGTGACGTTGTGTGATGAATCAGTGACTTTCGATCAAAGAGCGGTCCTCCATGAAAGTTCTCACGGCCAGTGACTTTCAATCAAAATGGGGTTGGATCTCCCGAGAAACTCTGAGCAGGTACAGCAAAGAAGTTCAAGCTGGAAGAGCACTACTCAGAAAACTAACATAGGGAGAACATGCAGCAGGCAGCGCCCGGATATGGTACCTGAACCCATGACGCTTAAACTGTAAAACTGCACACCGTAATGCTTTAAAGATATACTAAAGTACACATAAATCAAGCATAACATCGAGTCCTTCAACAAATAGAATTAAAACTGTAAACCTGGGTCTTCGTATTCCATATTGCTAGCATTCTGTAACTTTTCTTGAAGAACAAATATTCCCTAATACAAAGTTCAAGTCTTATTGTACATCAAACAAACGATCTTCAAGCTCTCTCCCAGAAGCTTGTGTGTAACAGTACGTAAATAAACATAAAGGTTCGCTGTCACATAGGTAATATATTCTCTGTCTTTTACACGCAGCTGAGACATGTAGTACAAATGACCAATAACAGATAGCTATACGTCATTAGAAACAGCTGAAGCTCAGTTATTTAATAATAATGGGTCTTGCACTCTATGTGGCTTGTCGTAAGTAGAATATTTAATAAAGCAGATTAAGTCAGCCATGGCCCGTTGCTCGTCTCTGCATATACATGTGCAAATCACATATTTTAATAATGAAAGAGAGCAGGCAACATGAAAGAAGACAACCTTAGTTATGTAATGTGGACTATGGCCGGCCAGTCACCCCGGCCAATACCCCCAGGACGCCAGGTGGAGCCCTCCCTGCAGCATGGAGGTGCCCCGAATGCCAGCAGGGAATCATGGACATTGGACTTTTCCTTTACAGCCCTGCTGGATATCTTGGGATCCAACAGAGGATGCTGCATGGAGGCCCAGAGACTCTTACGTGCCCTATAACCCGGAAGTACGTCTTAGCGACAGGGGAAATGAAGGAGAAGACTTTTGATCTGACCCGGAAGTGATAGGAAGTCACGTGGACTGAAGGAACAAAACACTTCTGGGTCAGGGAATATAAAAGACTGTGGGAGATCCCAGACAATGGGCTGAGCTGGGTGGCAGGGTGGCAACACGTCTGGGAGTGGAGGATTGTTGTTATTGTGGATTATTGTTATTATATGAGTATTGTGGAGAGGAGGGTGCTTTGTGCACGTACTTGTCCTAATAAATATTATTATTGGACTTTTACCTGGTGTCTGGCATCTGGTATGAGGGTTCACGGGGACAACAGCGCCCCATAGCTGTCACAGTAAAAAATACTATTACTGCTTTTGATTGACTTGTGGGTTTATAGCAACATACACAAACAAGTTTGAAATATGATGGGACACCTCATGCATAAGCGGAAAAGTAAGTACATTATTAAAAACTGAATAAAAGTTTGATTTACCAATTCATGATAACTAGACTTTTATTTAGTCATGCATTTTTTTACAATTCAATTAATCTTTTATGTATAATATTGCAGCTTTTAAAAAAATTAATGATGCATGTATATACACTGAAGTTTTATTTCAGAACTGCTTTGCTATTTCATTTTGGCACAAATGGCTTTAGAGCAGGATTTGGCCTCTGTGCTATTGGTAACTCACCGGGATTGCAAGACAATGCATTTCTATTCATAAATATTGAATAGATAAGAATTTCAGAGGTTTGTGTTTAAGATAACATGAACTTGACACTTGATCGTACTTTCAGACACTGATGAATCTGAAAATCGGCCAGGGACATCTCATGCTTATCCCAGCCCAAAGTGCCAACAACAAAGGACAATAATAGACATCTATTAAAGTCAGTTGCAGATGGCAGGCAACAGTAAATCTGTGAAGCAACACATTGACAATCCAAAGCTTCATTACTTATAACACAGTTTAGTTTTTTTTGTTGCCGCTGTGCTTTACATGTCAAATTGTTTGACAGTATTATTATGTTTTAGTGTTATCAAATATTGTGTTCTATTTAAACAGCTGTAGCTGCATCTTTTCCAGTTTCCCAAAATCAAGCTGCTACTGAGTTGGCAAGTAGGATCCAGCTTGAGTCAAATGCATTTCAAAAGAAATGTTTCAATTCAATAAATTTCCTTTTAAAAAGGTTTAGTGAAATATCAAAGCAAAACAGTTTACACAAAAATAGAAAAAAAAAGTTGTGTGGCACGGTGGCGCATTGGTAGCGCGGTTGCCTTGTAGTAAGGAGACCCGGGTTCACTTCCTGTGTCCTCCCTACGTGGAGTTTGCATGTTCTCCCCGGGTCTGCGTGGGTTTCCTCCCACAATCCAAAGACATGCAGGTTAGGTTCATTGGTGATCCTAAATTGTTGCTAGTGGATGTGTGTGTGTGTGTGTGTCCTGCGGTGGGTTGGTGCCCTGCCCAGGGTTTGTTCCTGTGTTGGCTGGGATTGGGTCCAGCAGACCCCATGACCCTGTAGTCAGGATATAGCAGGTTGAATAATGACTGACTGACTGAGAAAAAAAGTTACTACAAATGTAGGATAAAAAGGAAAAAATGTCTCTTCTACAAACATAGCTTTTTCATCTTAAACTTCAGTTACTTTCTATACTTAAAGGTTACGTTATTTCTCTATGGCAAACTTACATAGGCTTTACTTAATATATTTAGTACTTTTTATACGTATGACACATTCAATATCGTCAATATGATACGTTAGCGGATGTGGTTTGAAAATTGTTTGTCCTCCAGGCCTTACCAACTGCAAGGCAGATCATAAACTGGGACTGATCTGTAGTCAGAGGGACAAGAAATAATTAGAATACAGTATTCCATTTTAGTTTAGCTTGTGGGGGGATATAATAGAATTTCCCATTGACTAGGCACTCATATATAGGCATACATTTTAACATAACTAAGAAAGTATTTCTATTAATTTAACATGACATTACCAAATTACAAATGGCTCTTACACAGGGCGTAATTTTATTTATTTCATTCAATTATAAACAAAAATATTGGCTGCATTTTGTTTTGAAATGTACACTAAATTTATATTGTTTTAAGATTTAGAATGAGAGACAAAGCTATACATTGAATATAATACAAAATAAATGTCCCTGTTTCAATAGGTTTACCTTGCATCTCTATTTATTATAACCATTTCACAAAAAAAGTTTAGTCCAAGAAAATATATAGCATAATTGAAAATGAACAAAACGGCATGCTAATAAAAACAAAAAGTAAATTTTTTTTGGTAAAATGATACACCCCATCATGGAGGCTGGCAACACCCCTGGTATGTAACATCTTAAATCTTATAAAATGTACTCTCAATGTTACAATAAACTCTACAAGTCAATTTATGAGGAACAGTTAAAAGTCTAAGATCTTATGTATGTTTCAATAGGTGTTTAATCAAAAAACATAATGAAGAAAAATAGGAAAAACAAAAATAAAACAAAATAAAAAAAATGCACTCATGTGAGAGCCAAGCAGCTCTGGAACATACTGTGAGAAAAAAAGGTAACATGTAGAAAAAAAATAGTCTATGAGAACAGAGTAATAAAATCCTAGAGTATACATGGGAGGCAACGGGTGAAGGCACAGACAATCTGCTAACACGTTTTGAGACCATCCATCTTCTCTACAGGGCATTATCATTTCCCCGAAAAACGGATGAAACACAAGCATATATTAAGAAACCAGCAATAATGTGAAACATGGAGTATGAGAGAAAGAAAGAGGGAATATCCCCGAGTGCTTACGGAGTTTACTGAGTGCAGATATAAAACCTTGATGCACATTTTTTGAAAGTCATTGCACACTAGGGAAATTTGTAAGAACTGGAAAATGGCAAATATTACCCTTTAAATATAAAAAGGATGACTGGACTGATCCAAGCAAGTATAGCCCCAAGTTTAACGAGCATCACAGGTAAATGCATGGAAGAAATTATTAAGGAAGAGACTGAGCAACACATGGCAAGAACAGGAGTGTGCTGGTGAGCAGTCATCATTGGTTCATACAAGGGGAGGACATGTTTTACTGTTATGCTGAAATTCTATGATATTATTTATCTTGATTTTCAGAAAACCTCCCACATGAGAGGCTGGCCATCAAAGTAAAAGAAGTGGGAATTCAAGATTTCCTGTGTAGATGTGTTCTGAATTGGCTAAAACAGGAAGTAGGGTGTTATGGTGTGAGGAACCTTATCAGAACTGGAAAATGTCCCTCAGGGGTCAGTGTTGGGGCTGCTGCTCTTTTTAAACATACTCTATATGAAAGATCTGGATAGAAATATAAACAGCAAGCTGATTAAATATACAGATGATACCAAGCTAGGTGCGATGGCAGGCACTCTAGAATCTGTTAAATTGTTACAGGGGGACTTGGACAGCATACAGACGTGGACAGATTTGTGGCAGATGAAATTCAGTGTAAGTAAATGTACACTATTATTTTTTTGAAGTAAAAATATTACTTTTGAATGCAAAATTGGAAGTCTGAAACTTGAAACTACTGCTTATGAGAAAGACTGAGAAGTTGTAGTGGACTTGACACCATCAACTGCCAGGCAGTGTGTAGAAGCCATTTAGAAGGCTAACAGAATATTCATTTAAATAGAACAATGTGTAGGATACAAGTTAAAGGAGGTTATGCTCAAGCTTTATGACACACTAGTGAGGTCCACCTGGAGTACTGTGTCCAGTTTTGGTTCTCATGCTACACAAAATACATAAAGGCACGAGAGGAATCCCAGAGAAGTGCAACTAGGCCGATTCCTGGAGTGAGAAGTGTTAGATGTGACGAAATATTGAAGGAAACGAAGATGGAAGTGATGACATGATTGAAGTGTTTAAAATTATTAAAGGAATTAGTTAAACGCATCCAGCCTGTTACTTTAAAATGAATGCATCAAGAACATGGGAAATAGTTGAAAACTTGGTAAGGGCAAATTTCGTACTAGTGTTAGGAACCTTTTCTTCACACAGAGAACTGTAGACACATGGAATAAGCTACCAAGTTACTGTATGTGGTAGGCAGTGGGACTCTAGGAGCATTCAAAACACGACTTGATGTTTAATAAATAAAGATAAAATTTGAGAGATGAAAAATCTTTCAAAAAATACTCCCATATGCCATTTATGTGTGTACGTTAGGTTAGAGTGTATTTAACTATAATGTGTCATGTTTTAATTAATTGATAATGGACTTTGTTATCTTGTTTTGAGCATGTATATTTATTAAAACAATTTATGATAAAGTAAATAAATATAATTTGAATGATTTGGAACTTGGCAGCCTTTAATTAGCCATACAAATTACAAAGAAATTTCAAATTAATTAATTTGCAGCCACTCACGTACTTTTATTGAATGAATAAACTATTACAGTGTTCTTACTGAGCCTCCATTATATAAAAGGTAAGTATGCAAGTTACTGTCTAGGAATAAAGAGAAATGCCCGCCTGATGATGTGGTTACACCATTTAGGCACTGTGTAAACTAGCCAGTGTGCTTCTTATGTCATCATCAATCAAACATTCTCAATGAAGTCTCACTTGCAAACAAAAGCAAAGTCTCTCATCAAGTTAAAATGCTGGCAACAGATGGGCTGTTCACATATAAAAGGATCATTATGAATTTCTGCTGTACGTCCTTGCTCTTCACCGAGGTTGAAAAACACATGAACATGATGATTCTAACATCCAAAGTAAATACAGTGGAACCTCTAGATACGAGTTTAATTCATTCCAGCACTGAGCTTGTATTGCGAATTTCTTGTATCTAGAACAAAACTTCCCCATTGAAAATAATGGAAATCCAGTTAATCCGTTCCGCACCCCCAAAAATATCAACATAAAAATCAATTTTCC
The DNA here is from genome assembly GCF_016835505.1 of Polypterus senegalus. Classification (NCBI taxonomy): domain Eukaryota; kingdom Metazoa; phylum Chordata; class Cladistia; order Polypteriformes; family Polypteridae; genus Polypterus; species Polypterus senegalus. The sequence continues at coordinate 97,653,110 of NC_053171.1, read as the reverse complement.
TAACAAATACCACTGATAAATAAGTGTGGATACACTTTGTCTGCTGAGCGTCGTGTGATCATAACTGAGCTGATGGTTCTTCTCTCTCGTGCGCGTCTCTCTCTCCTCTTGAGGGTAGAGAAGAGCCAAGCAAAATGACCCCTTTTATTGGTTAACTAAAAAGATTACAACATGCAAGCTTTCGAGGCAACTCAGGCCCCTTCTTCAGGCAAGATGTAAATAAAGCTTGCATATTGTAATCTTTTTAGTTAGCCAATAAAAGGTGTCATTTTCCTTGGCTTTTCTCTACATCCATAATGGCTAACACGGTACAACACCCTAGTACTCCTCTTGAGGGCAATCGTCTCCTATTCTCTGTCTGCATGTCCGCAATATTTTTGCATACGCTTATACGTCGAACTGCTACAGCGAAACAATGAAATCACAAGCGCACAAACGCGTAGATCCTCACACTACGGGAGAACAAGGAACACTGAGTGAGCTGACGGGCTGGCAGCGTCATCTTGGGTGAATCCCCGAGTCGAGGCGGATCGGGAAACGCGTCACACATAACCACAGCCTGGCTTGTGCCTCGTTACGCGAGCCAATGCTCGTATTTAGATCCGAATTTTTTGCTCATACTTTACTCTTATCTTGAATTTCTCGTATACAGAGGTGATCGTATCTAGAGGTTCCACTGTATTAATGATTCCATTCCCATTATGAATCCCAGTCTGGTGACCTTTTTGACATATTAACATGCCCTCCTTGTGATTTTCATGTTTTTTTTCTCTGAGTACATATCATCCCAAATCCCAAAGATACGGATTTTGGGTCACTTGGTGATTGGTGATAAAATTGCATTATTTTGGGTGAGCGTGCCCTACAATGTATTGGATATTTCTTCAGGAATGATTCCTGTTTCATAAGCAGTGTATCCTTGAACTGGATTATGCAGGTTTGGAAATGAACATTACAAATGCGCAGTATAGTTCCCATTAGCAATGTTTTTCTCAAAAAAATGACCAGAATTAGCACTAGATCAGAAATCATTCATCCATCCATTCACTTTCTTATTTCAGTATTTTTCTCCTCTGCGTACTCCAGAATATTTGTGTAGTATATGAACCGGCAACTTTACACTTTTACACAAATGAAAAAGCTTCAATTGTAATCCGATTCACCTTTAGTATCCTACTCAGCGCTCATGTTCAAGATGTCTCTGCAGATGTGACCCATAAGCAACCCAACAAACTGTTCACATCGTCTGGCAGCTAACAGTGCTGTTATAATTAGATGAGATGCAGTCAATTTAAGCTGAACATTGTCAAAGTATAATAATATGGAATTTATGACGAAGCTAAAACTGTGTAGCAAAGAGTTAAACAAGTGCGGTGGCAGATGTGTGCAAGATGTAGCTCTCTGAGAGATGCCTAACATAAAGTTCACATTTTTGTAAAGTATATATTTTGTAGGCATTGATGATAATTGTTTTCTTAAAACACATGCTTGTAGTTCAACGTGATTGATTGTTTCTTTGTTTATTTTAATTCATAGCTTAGTTTGGTCCAAAAAGACTCATATTGAAGAAATGTAGCATTCTTCATTACATTAATAATGGGTCCCTCATAGTTGGTAAGTGAACGTGGTGTGCACAGGTTTAGGTGAAGTGGGTTTGTTTTCTGAGAGACTCAAGGCTTATCTCAGGTGGTGCAGTCTCCTGATATTAGCTTTGCTACTACACAATCCAGGGGCTCAGATTAGTTTCCAAGGCCAGCCACTATCAGTAGAAGGTTTGCAGGTGTCCATGTAGCCAACTGCAGTGTTACATTAGACAACACACAAAAACTACACAAGATGAAATAGTAAAATGAAAGAATAACCCATAATATAACTACAGTTACCATATTAAAATATTACCAAAAATATAATTTAGTCAGAGGCAGTGTTGTAAAGTCTAATGGTAAAGACTACTGATAGCATTCCCTGAGGCACAGATGGTAGAGCAGACTTGCGCCTAAAATGCTTTGCAGGATGAGCAGGGTTCCATGTAGGGGTTGAAATATCGCTCATGGTAGTCAGCACCTCAACCAATATCTTCCTTTGTTTCTGAACTAGTGTGGTGCTAAGGTGTCACCCGTTGCATGGCTCCACTCGGGTCCTAGTATGGAAGTTGGTTCGTCATGTGGTGGGTGCGGCAATGTGCTGTATCAGTGCGTGCTCCTAACCCCCCTCTCTCTCTGTCTCTGCTGCTGTCGACAGAAAGTCCAAAGTAGTAATCAGAACAGAGCAAGCCATCCAGGTTAACGTGTCAAGTCTGTTGGCACTTCACGTTCTCATGCTGCTGCCCCAACATACCGCTGAATTACCCTGCATTTATTTACAAAAAATAATCTCTCAATTAAAATCCTCCACCTGTGTCCTTGATCCAATACCAACAAGGTTTTTCAAAGAAGTATCAGGCGTGCTAATTGATAATGTTCTTGACATAGTAAATTCGTCATTATATAAATTATGTAAATATGAAGATATTTTGTCTGTGGAATCATTTCTGCACGTCAGGCTTTTGTTGAATCCCATTTTTTGAGTTGAAGCTGCTGAACTTTAGTAATTTTGGGAAAACGCAGCTACACCCCCCCCCCTCCACCCCCCATTTCAGGGCACTATAATGTTTGGGGCCCAGCAATGGCAGTTCTATTAAGGCAGTTACATTTAGTACTTTGTCACATATCCCTTGTATGCAATGACTGCTTGAAGCCTGCAACTTATAGACATCATCAGGTGGTGAGCTCTGCCAAGCCTCTAATGCAGCCATCTTCAGCTCCTGCTTGTTTTGGGGGCTTGTCTCCTTATGTTTTCTCTTCAGCATATGGAAGGCACGCTCAATTGGATTTAAATTAGGTGACTGGCTTGGGTTTTCAATAATTTTCCCTTTTGTAGCTTTGAAGAGCCCCCATGTTGCCTTACCAGTATGCTTGGGATCACTATCTTGTTGTACAGTAAAAGTGCTGTCCAATGAGTTTGGAGGCATTAACTGGAAGTTGAGCAGAGACTGTATGATGTTTCTATACACCCCAGAATTCATTGTGCCATTACCTTCAGCAGTTACATCATCAATGAACATAAGTGTGCCAGTGCCTGTGGCAGCCATACATGCCCAAGCCATAACACCCCCAGCACCATGTTTAACAGATGAGGTGACATGCTTTGGATTTTGGGCATTTCCTTTTTGTCTCCACACTTTGTTCTTGCCGTCACTATGATACAGGTTCATGTTTGTCTCATCTGCCCACAAGACCTTTTTCCAGAATTCTACAGGCTCTTTTAAGTACTTTTGCACAAACTGGAGCCTGGCCATCCTGTTTTTGTGGTCTGCATCTTGCAGTCTGGCGTATGTATTTCTGTTCTTGATGGCAGTCTCTGTCACATAAACGTCTGCATTGTGAAGACTGTTTCTGATCTGTTGGACAGGCATTTGGGGGATTTTCTTTACCATAGTGAGAGTTCTTCTGTCATCAGTAGTGTTGGTGTCCTCCTTGGCCTACAAGTCCCTTTGCAAATATTGAGTTCGCCAGTGCTGTCTTTCTTCTTAATGATATTCCGCAGCAGTAGAGTGTTGTACCATGATAGCCATAAATTGATACAGCAGAAAGTCGGGTGAAATGACACCTTTTATTGGCTTACTAAATAGATTACAAATGCGAGCTTTCAAGGCAGCTAAGGCCCCTTCATCAGGCACCTACTTTCTCCTGTAACGATATTCCAGACAGTTGATTTAGGTTATCTTAAGGTTTATTTGAGCCTCTAATGATTTTACTCTTGTTTTTCAGCCTCACAATTGCTTCATTGACTTTCATTGGCGTAGCTCTTGTCCTCCTTTTGAACAATGGCAACTTCAGACTCCGAAGCAAGCCTACGTATCTTATGCCTGCACTATTGAAGTAATGACACCCACCTGAAGAATCACAGACACCCACAGTATGACGCCAGTTGTCCTACACATTATAAAGGGCACTGTATATACAGTTTTATAAAATATGTATATACTTTCACTCCCTGTTTTAAATGTTATATATGAATTGTTATCATTGGCCCTTGTGGGTAGAAGATTGTAAATCTGCTAGTGTGCGTGCCTGTTGTAACATTTGCTAGAAGGGAGGAGTGAGAAAAGCGGCTGTGGAGGATGGCTAAAGTTTCATTTATTTTGCTTTAATGTTAAAATTAAGAAAAAAAATGGAAACATTTAAGAACACAAATGGTTGAAAAGCTCGTCAAAAGTAATGTTGGTTTTTATCCTTACTGTAGGACATCGACTGCTCACTACTGCTCCTACATGTTTCTCACAGGAGGCTTGTATTGTTTTCATTGTTTCATTGTCTCTGAAAATCGTATATCCCTTTGCCCCCTCATATATTATCTTATTAATAATACAAAATCTTTTCGACTTTAGGTCTGTATGGGCACATACGGTGTAGCTTTCCAATCACTTTTAATAGCATCATTTTCTTCCTAATTGTCAGCTACAGTTATGAGCTTTGGAGGCAGACTACAGCACTGAGCGCTCAATAAAGGCATATAGCAAATACAATTAAAGTGATAAAATGTTATGAGCTTTAAGTATATATGCTGAATAATAAATTAGGACTTCAAACCTCAGGGTCACAGGTTTCTACCTCTGGCGCGCTGTCTGACCTCTGCTAAGTTATTTAACCTGCCTGCACACTCTTTAAATGTGCTTTAGAGATTCATTCATTTTGCGCCTTGTTTTTCTTGTCTTCATTACTACTCATTATCAACAGGAGGGACAGAGCAGAGTTGAACCCCCTACCACTGCCTGCGGTATGATTTAATGCTTCTTACTTCTAACGGGTATAATGTTATGAGCATTTGAGTTCAGCCATAGAGGGACAAGAGGTTCCTAATGGATCTTTAGTTATTAGTTCTCACTTTCTGTTCAGTGTGAAACTGTTTTATCTAATTTACTGTAGCAGTTATTTATGGGAGGTTTGTACAGAGCAAGAAACGCCTCTTTGATGATTTTTAAGGGCTTTTTTGCTTTGCACATTCTGATGATTTTCCAGCATGTTTCACACATTATTTCCCTTGGATGCATTGTGTGTATTCTTGTGTAAAAGAAACTGCCCTTTTCCCTCTTTGCCTTTTCTTGAGATTTTCAGTTTATTCAAGCATTGTTTGATTCCTCTTTAAATGTTATGATATTAATTACTCTGTTAGTACTCACCATAAAGGGCATTTACCCTAAAATATTTCACTTATATCAGTTGTCTGAAACCCATAAGCTGTGATTATGGCTAGAAGACCAATTATCAAGAAAAATGTAGGGTCACCGGAAGAGGAAATGTAAAGCGATCTGTTAAGTCTGTCATACATGGGGTAGGCTTAAGCAATGTGAGTTCTGTTCTGATGCTGAATGGTGGAGATCTGTAGTTAAAATTGGGTTTGGAACTTCCCACTGCAAAAAGCACTGATGATTTACTCTCGAAATTAGTATAACAGTTAGCAGACTATACTACATCTACATGCTACACCGATCCCTCTCCCACTTGGACAGAGGCAGTGGTGCTGTAAGAATTATGTTTCTGGACTTCTCTAGCACCTTCAACACCATCCAACCTCTGCTCCTTAGGGACAAGCTGACAGAGATGGCAGTAGATTCACACCTGGTGGCATGGATCGTGGACTATCTTACAGACAGACCTCAGTATGTGCGTCTCGGGGACTGCAGGTCTGACATTGTGTTCAGCATTACAGGAGCACTGCAGGGGACTGGACTTTCTCCGGTCCTGTTCAGCCAACATACATCAGACTTTCGATACAACTCGGAGTCCTGCCACGTGCAAAAGTTCACTGATGACACTGCTATCGTGGGCTGCATCAGGAGTGGGCAGGAGGAGGAGTATAGGAACCTAATCAAGGACTTTGTTAAATAGTGCGACTCAAACCACTTGCAACTGAACACCAGCAAAATCAAGGAACTGGTGGTGGATTTTAGGAGGACCAGGCCCCTCATAGACCCCGTGATCATCAAAGGTGACTGTGTGTAGAGGGTGCAGACCTATAAATACCTGGGAGTGCAGCTGGAAGATAAACTGGACTGGACTGCCAATACTGATGCTCTGTGCGAGAAAGGACATAGCGACTGTACTTCCTTAGAAGGCTGGCGTCCTTCAACATCTGCAATAAGATGCTGCAGATGTTCTACCAGACGGTTGTGGCGAGCGTTTTTCTCAAACGCTAGATATTCACAAATCTAAGAATGTAAAATGAGTCTATATTACTGTATCATAAATGAAAGGCTTTAGGTTGGGTTAGTCCAGTCTCAGTTCTTTGCATCCTAAACTTATTAAGCAATTGTTGTTCTGCTCAAATGCTCCTTATTTTCAGAACTCTACTGTAGAGTGCAATAAAGTGCTTCCATGAGGAGTGGCAGGCTTTACATTGGCGTTACATTTTTTTGAAGGACATTTGATGCCAGATGTAGAAATGACACAAATCTCAGTTAATTTGAAATAGCAATAAAAAAAAACGAATTTTCCTTGCAAACAACCATCTGTCACTTGCCCCTCTTTGCTGGCTATGGTCCTGCTAAAGAGCCCCCAGTATATGTATTTACACGTTAAACCCTCCAGTTTGGTCAGTTTGTGTGTAAAGTCTCTGGAGGGCCCCGATATCTGGCCAGCAATATGTCCTTATGACTATGGCATTGGCTTTTAAACGTCAATATTTCAGATATATTTTTTATCTCTGACTCTGTTTGTTCTTCAGTAAATAAATAAGCTTTTTGTACTTGAATTGTAAAAAAAATGTACTATATAACAATTGAACTTCAGCACTAGTAAACTCCTTAAGGGAGAACTGCACTTTAAAATGCTGCTATGCAGAGGTGTTTGTCATTAGAAGGTGTTGTACACAATTGTTTTAACTTAGACCTCTTAGTTTAGGACAACCGTATGATGTGGGAGGCAGTGAATATCTCAAAACAGTTCATGTTCAACCTCTAAGGCAAATACATTACAGCAGGGAGTCTAACATGGGAAGTTCTGGGCTCCTGCATTATTTAGAGAAGAAGCAGTTCTTTTTATCTGGTTATTCGATTCAAAATCAGGAAACAGAGGGGCAAAAGGGTCGGGGCTGCCAGAAGGCATGATGGACTGCAGACCCAGATCATTTCAGAGGGGCCTCTGACTGTGAAAGTGATTCTGGAGATTTCCTGCCTGTTCGCCTTAGATTGAGGCAAAAATAGTCATATCCAGTCAAAGCTCATTGAATTTACACTGGAAGAGAGAATCAAGAGATCCCAGTAGGCTATATACTATGTTTTATGTAGGGCCCTACTAAGTTAATGACCGTAGTAAATTTAATAATCCCACTTAGTTTGATAACTTTATTAAATTTAATATTTAATAAAAGATGATATAGATAAAATCTTGTGTAATGTTTTTTGTGCTCATTTAAAAAGCCTATCACAAAGGTTTCATTCTTTCAATTATTCAAAAACATAAACGCTTACATTACCATGACAGTATCTTAAATACTGCTTGCAGTTATGGCATTACACACAAAATTCAACACTGTTTCCTGGAAGGAATGTAAATAGAAAATGGTGCTGTGATGACATCACAGACAAGACAATAATAAAATAAATAAACATCGGCATAAATTTATTAAAATTGTTCCAAAATGAGGGTGGCGCAGTGGGTAGCACCGATGCCTCGCAGTTAGGAGACCCGTCTGGGTTCGCTTCCCGGGTCCTCCCTGCGTGGAGTTTGCATGTTCTCCCCGTGTCTGCTTGGGTTTCCTCCCACAGTCCAAAGACATGCAGGTTAGGTGGATTGGCGATTCTAAATTGTCTCTAGTGTGTGTCTGTGTGTGACGTGCGGTGGACTGGCGCCCTGCCCGGTGTTTGTTCCTGCCTTGCGCCCTGTGTTGGCTGGGATTGGCTCCAGCAGACCCCCATGACCCTGTAGTTAGGATATAGTGGGTTGGATAATGGATGGATAGATGTTCCAAAATGAACAAAGCAAAGATGAACAATAAAGAATTATGACTCCAGATACATTGAGCTGTCGGCAGCAGCACTAACCCCTGGTTCACCGTGTAAATACATAAACATCATGTAAATTTATAGTAAAAAAAAAATAAAACTACAAACAACGCTCAAAATGCCATACCGGTGACGAGATTAGTGCTCAGATTAGCAGCAGTAACCACCATTGTCAAATGAAGTCACTCTTCTTGGTGAGCCTTAGCAGTTTGTCAAGTTTGAGTTCCTTCACAAAACCTTTAGGCCAATACTCATTATCTCAGTCATTTACCTGTTTAAGTGAGTAACTCCTGTATAAGTAATTGATGTTACAGTTAACGATCAGATGTAAGTGTGTAGTGGGCGCAGATATGACATTGCTCCCCAACGGGTCCACGTTGGACCTGAGTGGCTATATTATGAGGAGCTCTACTATTTAGAACAGATCAGAAGGTACCAGGGATGAGAGAATCTTGCTGAATTTGCTTCCCCTTGAGTGCAGCAGAATCACTAAAAAACTTGGGAACTTCCCCAAACTCAAAGAAAATGAGTTGCATATATTGAACAAAACCAAGTGTTTTTGAATGTGGCATTAGCACAGATGCTAGAAAAGCCAGCATGCTGAGGTGTTCACAGATGCCAGTCATGTAATCAAAAAAATGACCACGATGAATGGTGCAATGGACACTTCCTGCATCTTCAAAAACACCCCATTCAGTATGTCAGTGATGTTAAAAGACTCTTAGCACAATATTTTTGGGTGGCACAAACAGATGCTCGTTACGTTGTTTCTTTCTTCTTCATTGGCCCTATGTGAGTGTATGCATCACTGGATTCTGTGCTCTGCCCAGGGTTGTTTTCTTTGTGGCTGCAGTTCCAAATGATCCTGAAATGAATTAAATACTTTTGACAATGTTATGCCTTGTTAATATATCTTGCCATGTATGTGCTATAGAGTGCTGATACAGTGCATTGCGGCACCCACCATACGACAACCAACTCAGGATCCAGATTAGGACCCTCAACACCACACTAGTTCAGATGGAGTGGAACAGTATGAGGTTTTTTTTTTTTATGGTGGCAGGAGTGCCAGTTCTGCCACCAACCCCCAAGTGTTTCCCTGCTGGTTGGAGGGCCTTCATGCAGGGATGGATGCAGATTAACGTAAAATTAACGTAAAATGCGGCTGCAAGGCTTCTAACTGGAAGTAGCAGAATCCAACACATTTCACCGATTTTAAAAACCCTACACTGGCTGCCGGTTAGAGTCAGAATCGATTTTAAGATTCTCCTCCTAACCTATAAGGCATTGAATGGTCTAGCCCCCGCCTATTGGAGTGTCTTGCTCCATTGTCACAATCCCCCTCGTGTTCTTAGATCCACAGATCAGCTGCTCCTAACCGTTCCCAAAGCACGTTTTAAAGCTCGTGGTGAAAGGGCTTTCTCCGTCTGTGCACCCAGGCTCTGGAACTCCCTGCCCTTAGTGGTTAGGCGAGCCGCTTCAGTCGCCACATTCAAATCTCGCCTAAAAACGCATTTCTTCACATTGGCTTTTAATTCTTAACCTGTTTCATTTTGCACTTGCCTTTTGCTATTTTCTCTATTTTATTTGGTCCCCTGACCTGTTTTTAGTATCTCTGTTTTAATTCTCTCTTAATGTTTGTTTTTAATATTTTGCTTTTAGTCCTGCTTGTTGTAACTGTACAGCGCTTTGGTCAGTTGTAATGCTGTGTTTTTAAGCGCTCAACAAATAAATATGGTATGGTCATACCCAGGACAGAGCAATTGCAGGTTAAGGGCCTTGCTCAAGGGCCCAACAGAGCAGATACCCTTTTGGAATTTGGCTTTTACGGGATTCGAACCGGCAACCTTCCGATTGCCACTGCAGATCCCTAGCCTCAGAGCCACCACTCCACCTTGATGCTGCTATAGCAGTTCATAAAACAACAACAGTTTCATTTATTTATAAAGCATAATTTTGTACAGGAGTGTAGCTCAAAGTACTTTTTCAAATAACATTGGACAAATTGCAGAAAAAGACAAAGTTTCCACTAGCTATAGCCAGAATCTGATTGGATAATGTAGTCTGCGGTCAAATGGCCTGGGAGAAGAGAGAAGCAAAACACCTGCCAGGTTCTAACCCTGTCAGTGTAGATCAAGAATGTTTATTTGGCTATGGGACACAAACACTGGGCACTATAGGATTGGAAAAATATTTCATGACCCATGGTGCTCCCATCAACACAAAAGCGCCACGAGTTCATGAATTCTTCCTGTTGAGTGTCAAGGACGCAGGCTGCCGTAGACATTGTAATGGCACAGGGTGTTTTTCCACAAACATTGGAATGTAAATGACCGCGAAATCATCCCGCACGTAGGGAACGTAACAGCGTAAAATACCGGAAGTGTGAAGAAACAGTGAGGACTAACGTTATCTCTGAAACAGTGACCTTTTACATTTGTTGCACCCCTTGGTAAGCGGAGCGAGGTACGCAATTAATTGTATGTTCTTTCATTTGTTAATTTATTTTGTTACTTTGTAGAATGTTAAAAAATGTATGTTTAGATTTGTTTATAGTTTTCACATGCTCGTGACGATATAACGACTACAATAAAGAGCCACAGTTTGAGACATAAAGATAAACGCACCAGTCTGAGACGCACTGCGTGTCGATTCATTGAAAACCAAGGGCTGCTACATGGAATCCCAAGTGGAGTAATGTTTGAATGTTTCAGGATACATGAAGATTGTTGCTGCTCTGACATACAGTGGTGTGAAAAACTATTTGCCCCCTTCCTGATTTCTTATTCTTTTGCATGTTTGTCACACAAAATGTTTCTGATCATCAAACACATTTAACCATTAGTCAAATATAACACAAGTAAACACAAAATGCAGTTTTTAAATGATGGTTTTTATTATTTAAGAAAAAAAAAAATCCAAACCTACATGGCCCTGTGTGAAAAAGTAATTGCCCCCTGAACCTAATAACTGGTTGGGCCACCCTTAGCAGCAATAACTGCAATCAAGCGTTTGCGATAACTTGCAATGAGTCTTTTACAGCGCTCTGGAGGAATTTTGGCCCACTCATCTTTGCAGAATTGTTGTAATTCAGCTTTATTTGAGGGTTTTCTAGCATGAACCGCCTTTTTAAGGTCATGCCATAGCATCTCAATTGGATTCAGGTCAGGACTTTGACTAGGCCACTCCAAAGTCTTCATTTTGTTTTTCTTCAGCCATTCAGAGGTGGATTTGCTGGTGTGTTTTGGGTCATTGTCCTGTTGCAGCACCCAAGATCGCTTCAGCTTGAGTTGACGAACAGATGGCCGGACATTCTCCTTCAGGATTTTTGGTAGACAGTAGAATTCATGGTTCCATCTATCACAGCAAGCCTTCCAGGTCCTGAAGCAGCAAAACAACCCCAGACCATCACACTACCACCACCATATTTTACTGTTGGTATGATGTTCTCTTTCTGAAATGCTGTGTTCCTTTTACGCCAGATGTAACAGGACATTTGCCTTCCAAAAAGTTCAACTTTTGTCTCATTAGTCCACAAGGTATTTTCCCAAAAGTCTTGGCAATCATTGAGATGTTTCTTAGCAAAACTGAGATGAGCCCTAATGTTCTTTTTGCTTAACTGTGGTTTGCGTCTTGGAAATCTGCCATGCATGCCGTTTTTGCCCAGTCTCTTTCTTATGGTGGAGTCGTGAACACTGACCTTAATTGAGGCAAGTGAGGCCTGCAGTTCTTTAGACGTTGTCCTGGGGTCTTTTGTGACCTCTTGGATGAGTCGTCTCTGCGCTCTTGGGGTAATTTTGGTCGGCCGGCCACTCCTGGGAAGGTTCACCACTGTTCCATGTTTTTGCCATTTGTGGATAATGGCTTTCACTGTGGTTCGCTGGAGTCCTAAAGCTTTAGAAATGGCTTTATAACCTTTACCAGACTGATAGATCTCAATTACTTCTGTTCTCATTTGTTCCTGAATTTCTTTGGATCTTGGCATGATGTCTAGCTTTTGAGGTGCTTTTGGTCTACTTCTCTGTGTCAGGCAGCTCCTATTTAAGGGATTTCTTGATTGAAACAGGTGTGGCAGTAATCAGGCCTGGAGGGGCTACGGAAATTGAACTCAGGTGTGATACACCACAGTTAGGTGATTTTTGAACAAAGGGGCAATTACTTTTTCACACAGGGCCATGTAGGTTTGGATTTTTTTTCTCCCTAAATAATAAAACCATCATTTAAAAACTGCATTTTGTGTTTACTTGTGTTATATTTGACTAATGGTTAAATGTGTTTGATGATCAGAAACATTTTGTGTGACAAACATGCAAAAGAATAAGAAATCAGGAAGGGGGCATAGTTTTTCACACCACTGTATCTCTTTAGAGCAGTAGTATATCATTCTGTAAATTTATTTGGAAAATTAATTTTGTATCTTTAAAAGCTTGAAAAATTCTGAAATAGTTCCAAATGCGTGACCGTGACTTCAGCTTAATGCTATGGCGTCCTGTATAAACACATCTCAATCTATGTGAGCGTCTGTGGTATGACATGGAGTTACTTGAAGTAGAGATTACTGAATTCGTGCCCTAATAAATTCAGACTGTTTTGAGGGCAAATTAAGGACAAAGTCTGAATTATTTAGGTGTCTCGTGAAGGAGTTTTTTGGACAGGATCACACATTACAGTTATGGATCCATCTGGTGCTTGGTGGTTAACTAATGGAAACACAGCCATTTCAAAGTAAAGCTCCCAAAGTTAAGCCTAATTTTGTAAACCCGTGAAGGTGTCTTCAAAAACATAAAGAGATGAAAGGCCCACAGTTGTGTTTATGAAGACAAACCTACATTTTGTAGGAGGACAGCAGCACGAGCTGTTCTTTTGAAACTGTGATCTACAAGCTCTTCATGCATATTAACAGAAAAATGTCTGCATCAGCTAAGAAAAGGTAAACAGACCAGATTGTTTTAGACGTTCAATTAAAACTGATGTCACTTTTTCAAATGCCAACTGTTACATATGGTACTTTTGAAGCATGCACTTGTGCGGCTGTTTTTGTTTTCCCATTTTCTTCCTCTTTTGTTTCCTTCACTGTTGTGTTCCAACATACACGGATGACACTTGATAGCTTCAGTCTGTTAATCTGCTCGAACAACTGTATTTGTTTGCAGCTGAGCTGATTCCAATGCAGATAGATATTCAACATTCAAGGCTTCAGCTGAAAACAGAAACACACAATTCTTTGTGCAAACTAGCGAGAAATTTCAAATATTTCGAATACATTTAACCCTGTCTGTAGTTTGGTCTGAATTAGATGACTAACTTTAATTGGATATTGCTGCAAGAAAAATATGCTTATGCAATTCTAGCAGCAGAATTACTGATTAATGGGAGGAATTTTAACAAAGTAAATCTCACATTAAGTGCTCTACCAGAAACGTAGTGGACCACTGTTATATCCCACTGTGCCCCATGCAGCTTTGGGACTGTCTGGTCACTGTTTGACTCACCTGCCTTCAACCTATAGGAATACGTTAAAGTCATCTACACCTGTGACGAACATTGTGAGAAGGTGGGCCAATGAGACAAACTGGAAGCTGCAGGCCTGCTTTGATTGTGCTGACTGGGGTGTTCAGTTTTTGTAAGGACATGTATGTCTTGCACCTGAGAGAAGATGCCGAGTCCAGGAAAACCAACTTTATTCCAATCAAAACAGGAACGGTGAGGGTATTTATTCAACCAGGAGGTACCACTTCAATACACACAGACATAGCAAACAAGCAGCGATGGGGCCAGGTCAGTGGCTTGGTTAGAATGTTCCCTGCATCAACCATCGGGTGACAGATGTGTTACGCGGAGAGGCTGCAAACTTGCAATTGCCTCAGTGGTGCCACAAACCTGCGGTTCGCTTGGTGACGGACAAACAACCCTTGACAGGCACATCAACTGCGTTTCAGCACCATTGGGGAGGGTCTCACAAGAGCTAAAAACCTCACAGTATATTCACTAAGGCCTGGTTAAAATTTAACAACAACCAAACCGTGGTGTGTCAGGCCAACAAAGCTGACTATAGAAGGGGGGACATTGGTAAAAGAAATCAGACTGGTGGCGAAGGGCAACTCAGAATTGTAAGTTGTCAACTAATAATCCTTCATTGATTTGGACAGGTCTGAAAGATATCATGGTGTGATATACGTTAAGATTGTTTCTAACCCAATGTATTTCTTCATAATAGCAGTGTACGTTTGTTTTAGCAGAATATGTTTCTGCCCTGCATAGCTAGAAAAATCACAACGGTGATTTCAGCTGAAAAACAATATATCAGAATCCATTTGCATTTGTGATATGACATGGAGAAATTTGGAGCAGAGATCCATATCAACTGTAGTGCAAAGATCAGTCAGCTGGCTGACAACTTGAATGTGTTTGATAAGCCCAAGGTCACACCAGACACCAGCTCCAGCCCTCCCAGTATGCAAACAGACACGACCATCTCCCACACATCGTCTGCCACTACCTGCACTAAGTATCTTTGAAGAGGGATGTGTGCCGGCTCTCCAAAAGACAGAACACCAAGAAGGCAGCAGGACCAGATGGTGTCCCACCCTCCTGCTTTAAAATCTGCGCTGATCAATTGGCCCGTCTTTATATGGATTTTCAACAAATCATTAGTGCTGTGTGAAGTTTCCTTGTGCTTCAAACAATATCAAAAAATCCAACGAAACAGGACCAAATGACTACAGGCCTGTTCCTTTGACATCTGTGGTCATGAAAACCTTTGAGACACTGGTGTTAGCTCACCTAAAGGACTTCAAATTTCACTTTTCACCCAAATATAGACACTCCAATTTGCATTTTGAACCATTTCAGCTAAACAGCTACTAACAGGTGTTTAACACATTCATATTCTTCACCACAGAGCTTCCAGTTGGCTCTATGGGATCCTCTGTGGGTGTAAACTTACATGAAACCTCCATCCATGCCAATTATTGTGTACAGAAGTAAATGTCCTTCCCTCAGGAAAAACAGTGCTAGAAGCTGCATTCAAATCTAATTATTTTCAAGTTTTGTTTTCTTGAACATACCTCCAAGAAAGCCTGCTTTCTGTAACCAGACTGTTTGTTATTTTGAAGTGGACGTATCAGTTTTAAGGCTTTTGCTTCATGTATCACATGGGGCCCCAATAGCCACAAATGTAAGCCTTATGGGTATACATGACCTCTGACGTAATCTTCCTGCCCCTATAAAAGATGGCGGCATAGATAACAACGTGTCTTATGTTTTAGATTCCAACACGGAAAGAGAAACTACTTTGTGATGGTCATTTTAGAAAATGTGTATTTCCATTGTTAAAACCTACTGTTACACTTAATGGTATTACGGGTGGTTCACTACAAACTTGCGGAAATAGGAGGTGCAGGATTTGAAGACACTTTGACAAGAGGTGAGCATACTGCTTAGGAAGTTAACTTTATATCAGCAAATGACAAGTTACCTAAAGATAGAGACCAGAGATCAAAGAGAAGTCTCTGAAATGTTTTAAGTTACCGCAGAGACTTCAAGAAATTAAAAGACAAGCTTCACCTGGAAGTAACAAACATTTTAAATGTGTTACTGATTGTCATTGGCCTTCAGAACTACAGGACGACCTTTTTATAAATCTGTAGTATATACTTTTTTCTCGATGAAACAAAAAATGATTTGTATTCACTTCACTTGCAAATTATATTTTTTATTTCAGAGCACACTTTAGTAAACATAGTTTGTGACAAAAAGGGGAGTCTTACTAACAGAGGAGCAAATTTGTGAAACCCTCATATTTGTTTTGTCCTTTTTTACAAACTTCTCTTCTTTGTGAATTGTTTCTATAAAAGGCAAGGTTAGACTGTGTGATTTTTAAGATGTCACTAATGTTCTGACGAAAGGAAGAGAAGAAAAGATTGTGGAAAAGTTGAGAAAACCTCAAGACTGAAGATGAACAATCAGTGAAGAGAAAGCTGGTATAGCTAGGGTGATTGTAAAGGATAAGTCCATCACTGATTACCAGATATCTTGGAGAATGATTTTCAGACCTGCTATTTTCCTACCATGTTCAGTATGTCTAAAAGACAAAGAACAATTAGATCAGTGTATACCAAGGTGAACAATTATTTTACAAATAGCTCATTAAATGTTTGATTATAAGATGTGATCCCTGAAATAGTCAGTCAGACAATTCTTACATAAATTACATCAGGTATGTGTAACAAGGTCCCCCGGGTGACCAGCAATATGATCAAGGTTTAAATATAAATGATAAATTGCAGACCTAGCTTTGCAAGATAGAAGTATACTAGGCGGACAATTAAGCAAGGAAAAGGTACTTGAAATGCTATGTTTTAGTAATAGCGTAAAAACTGTTTAATAATCATACAAATTCTACACAACAAAATGTCCCGACGGCTGATAGCCTATGCATGTATAATTGGTGCCTACACAACATACTTATACAAGGAACAATATAAGTGGAAACCTACTGGGGACCTACCCTGGGACAATTCTCAGACCATTTTACCAAATGATAACAGCACCCAATTCCAACAAGAAGATTCCAGGGCTCTGAGGTCAGCAATCTTGAATTGGTAGTGAGAGTCAGAGATATGGGGACACTATTCTCAGAGTGTGCTTGGGGGAAATGTTTTGTGTCTTGTATTTAGGAAAATTTTAGGGTGACATCTAAGTCATCCAGTCAACTCAAAATTAAGAATGTATTTTTCAGAATCTAGTCATGTTTGACTATTGCAATAGCATTTCCTTTTTTGGTGCCTTCACATATAATTCAATAAAAACCTGCTGGGATAGCCATGGTTTTTCAGTTTGTCTTTTATTCCACATGAAACAAATCAACTCCTAGTAGGCCAATTTTTTCAAAGAAATTTGAAAGAACAGTACAATTTTCTTTGAGAGCTGGAATACAGTGTGCTATACTCGTGTTTGAAATTTCAAAATCTCCCACTGAAAAAAATGTAAATATTTCCAAACCTATGTTAAAAAAGAAAAATCTTCTGTGCAACTTCAAGGGCCAATTAGTTTACTGTTCGTTTTACTTTGTGACTGGCTACTAAAACTTCCATTATCCATCCATCCATTATCCAGCCCGCTATATTCTAACTACAGGGTCACGGAGGTCTTCTGGAGCCAATCCCAGCCAATACAGGGCACAAGGCAGGAAACAAAACCCCAGGCAGGGCGCCAACCCACCGCAGTGCTACTAAAACTTGTATATATTCATTTTTTTTTCTTTTACTTTTTGAATCACCTGCAGGCATGCATGCTGAAGCAACACCACTGTGAGGACATGGGTTGGGGCAGAGTTAGATTGGCCAAGTGATGCCATATAAGGATGTTAGATATGCATGTATTTATTTAATTCGCTAACAATGAAATTCTTTTTTCATTCAGTATGGTAGTACTGTATATACTTACGTATAAGTCAGGTCTTGAAACCTGAAAAATGATCATAAAATCAGAGCCCAACTTATACACCCATTCAAAAATGCAACACTTGATTTTTTTTTTAACATCTTCTTGCCTCCTCCAATCTCTCATCAGTTTCTCAGACGCATTTAATTTTGTTGCAGCAGCGCAGTTACCAATTTCTTTTGCCGCTTCAGCAAAGTTTAATTTAAAAGCAGCTTCATATTTTCTTCTGATCGAACGCTCCATTGTAGATAAGGGATGCTCTTACGATAAAGGTGTATGAGGTTGCGAGATACAAAAAACACAAATCAGTGCAAACATTGCTTCGGAATACAGTGATCCCTAGCTATATCGCGCTTCGCAGATTTTAAATGTAAGCATATCTAAATATACATCACAGATTTTCCACTGGTTTGCAGATTTCTACGGACATTTGGTCTTTTAATTTATGGTACATGCTTCCTCAGTTTGTTTACCCAGTTGATTTCATACAAGGGACGCTATTGGCCGATGGATGAGAAGCTACCCAATCAGACCATGTATTACATATTAAATAAAACTCCTCAATGATATATGATATGCTTCCCGCGCGGTGCTTCGCACACTTCAAAGCTCTAACAGCCCGTATTGATTTTTGATTGTTTGCTTTTCTCTGTCTCTCTCCCTCTCTCTGACATTCTCTGCTCCTGACGGAGGGGGTGTGAGCAGAGGGGCTGTTTGCACAGAGGCTGTTTGCTTAGAAGATACGGACGCTCCTCTAAAAAATGCTGAAAAGACTACCTTCACATTGATCCCTTCATTGCGGCCGCTTTATCGCGGTGCTTCGCATACATAAAAGCCCAACAGCAATATTGATTTTTGATTGTTTATTTTTCTCTCTCTCTCTCTGACATTCTCTGCTCCTGACGCGCACCTTGAAGAGGAAGATATGTTTGCATTCTTTTAATTGTGAGAAAGAACTGTCATCTCTGTCTTGTCATGGAGCACAGTTTAAACTTTTGACTAAAGGGTGTTATTTCATGTCTAGAGGGCTCTAATGATTTTAAAAAACGTATTTAGAAGGTCGTAAACAGGTTTTCTATGCTCTAACTGCAAAAATATTAGATTTATAAATAAAGAATCCTACTTCGTGGAAATTCATTTATCTGTCTGGAGCGGATTAACCGTGATAAACAAGGGTTTACTGTATAACTGTGCGGAGAATATTTATAAACAGTGTGGGAGAGTTTCTAAGGGCTTAAAATATATAAAAATAACCATACAAACATGGTTTCTACTTTGGGGATTTTCACCTATCGCTGGGGGTTCTGGAACGCAACCGCTGCGATCGAGGAGGGATTACTGTAGTTTGGTTATTACCGTGTAGTCATGTAGGCACAATAGAGAGAGAGAGATAGAGGTTAGGAACACAAACTGATAGATCGCATTGCCGCACCCACATAGAAAAGAAAAGGCCGTGTGCTCCGTGGTTACTCTCACAGGTGGGCGTTAGCATATCATAATTTCTTGGACCAATTGCGTGAGTTTTCCACATTCGACTTATACAACTGACATTATAAAATACCAGAAATTATACCGTAACATGAAGTCCCAACTTATCCGTGAGTATATACAGTAATAATATTGTTTGTTTATTCATAATTGTACAAGGTAAGTACTGTCTCCTACTGTAGCAGAATGCAGAGGGTAGGTCTTGTTATATGCTAACAGCCTGGCTTCTTTCTCCACCTGATCACACATTCACATTTCTGTGCTGTAAGGATGCCCCACAGGCAGCTCCTCCTAGAGCACTGGGCATGTCCCACTGGGCAGAAACTCTGTGGCAGACCTGGGGCACATCAGAGAGATTTTATCACTCAGCTGGCTTGGGAAGACCTGGGAATTCCCTAGGAAAAGCTGCAGTCTGTAGCTGGGGAGAGGGAGGTCTGGCTGACCTGCATGATTTGGTGCCACTCACCAGGAAAAGTTGGTTCAGAAAACAAGATGAGACTTTTCACATTAATGCTTATTTAGAGATGTACTGCTACTCATCACATAAAAACACCTTATTATATAAATCTCCACATATGGTGTAAATCAAAATATGACAGATACCATTTTCCTGGTATTATTGATTTCCAGGCTGTTTTTAATTTGTACTGACGCCACTTGTTCTTACGAGTTTCTTTTAATGACTGTTCACCACAATGCAGAGGGTACACTGTCAAGTCAGTTACTGGAGGAGATGTGTCCTCCTACATGAGTTTTACAGCAATGGATGGATGTTTAATTTCAGGCTGATTCTTGTCTCATGTACCCGTAGGGGATACACTCCAGCTCACCATACCCTGAACTGGAAAAACAAGTTCTAAATGGAGTAGATGGATACGGGTTAGAAGGTGAATGGAACGGCAATAACAGAAATTAGCCCAGCAATACAATCAGACATTTCTTTTGAGACACTTTGTTTCATGAATATGTGCTTTCACAGGCAAATTCAAAACTCTGGGCTAGTGAACAGAAGCAGCAGATGGCCAAAAGCAGTGGTAGCAGTCAGAATAAGAAGTGCTAATTCAGTTGTGTGTGGCATGGCAGACAAATGCCTCCAGCTACTTCAAGCACAAGCCTGAAATTTTGTATTATAATATGTGTACAGCGTAAATCACATCCTGTGCTGCGATATGCAGTATGTTCATGATAGGTGCCTAGGGAAGTAGAACATCTTAGTGTTATATAGTCTTGAATGTCATTTTTACTTTGTTTCAAT
This sequence comes from Polypterus senegalus, assembly GCF_016835505.1. NCBI lineage: Eukaryota > Metazoa > Chordata > Cladistia > Polypteriformes > Polypteridae > Polypterus > Polypterus senegalus. The sequence goes on along the minus strand of NC_053171.1, from coordinate 97,632,879 downwards.
AAAGCACATATAAAAGTTATGTAAGCCTTTATACGTAATGTGGAGGAAAACAGCAGAAAATATACCAATATGTCTTCACAGTGCCATTACAGGTCAATAAAGTAAGGAATATAAAATATTACTTGAAAGATTCCATAACCAACGGCTTGCTCTAATTAGTGGAAATACTTTTAAACATTTTAGTGACAGCATTGCTATATGACTTCCCCAAGCTGAAAATTACTTTCATCAGTTAAGAAAAGATAAAGGGATAACTTTTGATCTGCTGCTTTGCATTGTGAAATATTCATCCTTCACTGAATAAAGCTCACAAGCCTTGGCTTGTAAGACCCTTTCTGTCAGCTCTGGTTGAAACAAAGTGTTGTATGAAAAGCCCACCTCGGGATGAATGATGGTTAACCCCATGTTATGTTAACTAACATCCTGGTATCACTCCTCTTTCATCTGATTTGGTCACTGTCTGTGTGAAGTTTGATTATTGTCCCCTCGTCCATATGGTTGTCTCCCACCAGTACAGAGCAGAGAGCGGATCAGCGAGCGGAAGCAGAGAGCGGATCAGCGAGCGGAAGCAGAGAGCGGATCAGCGAGCGGAAGCAGAGAGCGGATCAGCTCCCACAGGCACGTAGCCCTTTGAAAGCACTTTGAAAGCACACGAGCAAGTTCACCTGAGATAAAGCCGGCAGCTGACCAGTAGAAATAACCGGCAGTGAGAAATTAAAGTCGATCACTTAGCGGGTGGTGGAAACTTAAAAGCGACGGTGATTCAGCTCAACACGGAAAGCGCAGAAGCACCTATAAAAACGGCAAAGATGACTTCAACATTTAATGTAAGTTCTATCTGCTCTCTGCCCATCGAGGGCACGTTTATATGCTGTGTGTCCTGCAGTATGTACAGCTCAGGTTTTCCGGCCGACAGTGCAGATAGCTTCACCTGCCAAAAATGTTTAGTTAATTTAGAGTTGGTCGGGAAAATACGCGAATTGGAGGACCGCGTTAGGAATCTGATAGCGATTAGGCAAACCGAAAATTGGATCGACTCGGTTTGTTTAGACAATTCGGCTACATCTGATTCGGCTTCAGTCTCTCCAGGTCCCACTGTAGTCAGTGCGAGGCCGAAATCAGCAGCACCAATTCAGCCACAGGGCGAGTGGGTAACAGTAAGACGGGGGTCTAAGAATCCAAAATTTAGTCCCCCAGCACCCAGGTCACCAATTCGGACCCAGAACAGGTTCTCAGCTCTCCAGCGCCTGTGGAAACTGAGAATAATAAAGTGCTCATAATTGGCGATTCCATAGTGCGGAATGTTAGAATTCCAAACTATGTTAAACCAGCAGTTAATGTTAAGTGCCTTGCAGGGGCCAAGATTTCTGGCATAAAGGCCGCATTGGACCGTGTTGCCGACGATGAAGTATCTACCTTATTGCTGCATGTCGGCACTAATGATATTTATTTACAGCAATCTGAGGTATTAAAGCGAACTTCATCTCTCTATGCACCAAAGCTAAAACAAAATGTCGGAATTTAATTGTATCTGGTCCCTTACCAAGATTGTATAGAGGGATGTGATTTATAGCAGATTGCATTCCTTTCACTGCTGGCTAGAAACCTGGTGTGCAAATAAAAGCATAGCATTTGTGAACAATTGGGATGATTTTTGGGAAAGGCCTGGATTTTTCAGAAGAGATGGTCTTCATCCTAACTGGAGGGATCTTATGTATTATCCCAAAATATGGCAGCAAAACTGCCTGGTTGACTGATTAGAGCACCATCCAGGCCGCAGTCATGTGATCTTAAATCACAGGCTGTTGTTTATCCCACCTGTTATTTTCCTGAAGCTGTTACCCATAATCCCTGTTGTGGGGCATCCAGTAAATTTAGTCTTGAAACAAACCATAAATTAATTGATAACCAAAAATAAGGTGTATAATTAGACCAAGGGATAAAACCAGACACTCCACCAGGGGCATCTGTAATAGAAATTTAATTCAAATTAAAACAAAAATATATCAGCAGTTCAGAAAGAACCATGCAGTTTTAAATGCTGTTTATTGAACATTCGCTCTCTTGGCACTAAAGCTGTTTTGGTAAATGATATAATATTAAGTACAAAATCTGATCTGTGTCTTCTTACTGAAACCTGGCTTAGTAAATGTGACACTGTTCCCTAGCTGAGGCGTCACCAGATGGATACTGTTCCTTCATAAGTCTAGAGATTCTGGTCGAGGAGGAGGCCTTGGAATAATTCATTGTAACAAAATGCAAATCACTCCTAAAAATTTAGGCAACTTTACATCCTTTGAGGCATTCATTTTAAATATTAAAACAGATTCCAACACAATTATAGTGCTAGTCTACAGACCACCAGGGCCATATTCATTGTTCATGACTGAATTTAGCAACCTTCTGTCTGATTTGGCTATAAATTATGATCACGTAGTTCTGATGGGGATTTTAATGTACACATTGATGTGGAAACTGACACTTTTAGCAAATGTTTTACTTATTTGTTAAATTCAGTAGGATTTTGTCAGATTGTCAAAGGTCCAACTCATAATCATAACCATACATTAGATTTAATTATAACTTACAAAGTTGAAATTCAAAATTTAAATATTACTCCATTAAATGTAGTTATTTCCGATCACTTCTTAATTACGTTTGATTTAGTTCTGCCCATGCCAGCACTCGCAGATTAAAACAAAGACAGTGCGACATCTAGATTGTAATTCTGCTTCAAAATTTATAGATACCTTGAGTAAGTCGAGTGTAATTGTGGAAAACCATTTAGATCAGTTAACATCAAATGTAAACGTGGAAAACAATTTAGATCAGCTAATATCACATTATAATGTGACCTTGAGAGATGCTCTGGACACAGTGGCTCCCCTAAAACAAAAGTGATCAAAGCACATAGAAACTCTCCCTGGTTTAATGAAAACACTCGAGCTCTTAAATTAGAGTGTCGAAAACTGGAGCGCAGATGGAGAACAACAAAGCTACATGTCTTTCAAATTGCATGGACAGAGAGTGTTAATAAATATAAAAAGGCCCTCTTTAAAGCTCGCTCAGAATACTATTCTACATTAATAGATAGCAATAATAAAAATCCTAGGGTACTTTTTAGAGCAGTGGCTAAATTAACAAATGGGAATTCAGATCAACAGTGCAAAATACCAACAGATATTAGCAGTACAGACTTTATGAACTTCTTCAATGAGAAAATTAAAAATATAAGATCCCAGATCTCAGCATCACAGTACAAACCAAATACTAGCTTAGCAGACCCTGCTCACATTGCATTCAGCACTTTAATAATTTTAATCCTGTAACTGAGCAGGAAGTCTTAACTTTAATTTAAAATGAAGCCCACTACTTGTTCCCTAGATCCAGTGCCAACAAAACTAGTAAAAGTGCAATGGATGTTCTTGTAGCACCATTCTAACATTATCAATAGTTCATTATTGCATGGCACAGTACCTGATGCACTAAAAGTGTCAGTCATTAAACCTTTACTTAAAAAGTCAGACCTAGACCCACACATACTAAATAACTATAGGCCTATTTCAAATTTACCATTTCTCTCTAAAATACTAGAGAAAGTAGTCGCCAGTCAGCTTCAGTCACACCTTATGCATTACAATTTATTTGAGAAATTCCAGTCTGGCTTTCGCACTGGTCATAGTACAGAAACGGCACTAACACGGGTTGTAAATGACATTCTGATATCCTCTGATGAAGGAAATTCCACTGTAATTATGTTGTTGGACTTAAGTGCAGCGTTTGACACCATTGACCATTCTATTTTACTGCACAGGCTAGAAAACGATGTTGGGCTTACAGGCCCGTGCTCGCTTGGTTCAGTTCTTATTTATCAAATCGATTCCAGTATGTACAGAAATGTGCTGACAGTACTCCATCATTATACACAGAAGTTGAATATGGTGTCCGCAGGGCTCAGTACTGGGACCTTTACTGTTTTCACTTTACATGCTTCCACTGGGATCTCTCATTAGGAAACATAATGTTAATTTTCACTCGTATGCAGATGACACCCAGTTATACCTTTCATTTAAATCAAATGAAGTTTCTCCGATGTTGTCTTTAATTAGTTGTGTTAGTGAATTAAAGGAATGGATGAATGAGAACTACTTGTCTTTAAATACAGATAAAACAGAGATGTTAATTGTTGGAGGGAATGACGCTGATCACAGCAATATTTTGTCGTCATTTAACTCAGTTGGAATCCCAATTAATTTTACTGAATCAGCCCGCAATCTAGGAGTTATCTTTGACTCTAGCATGTCATTTAAAGCATATTACAAAGTCGTCCAAAACATGTTTTTCCATCTTAAAAATATTAGGAAATTAAGGCGCTTTCTAAATAAACAGGATTGTGAGAAATTAATTCATGCATTTATCTCTAGTAGGATTGACTACTGCAATGCGGTGTTCACTGGCTGTTCAAACTGTTCTCTATACAGCCTCCAGTTAATCCAAAATGCGCTGCAAGAATTATTACAAGAACAAGAAAATATGAACACATAACCCCAGTTCTTAAATCTTTACACTGGCTCCCAGTTAAATTTAGGGCAGATTTCAAAATCCTCCTTTTAACATATAAAGCATTAAATGGCCAAGGTCCGCTTACTTGTCTGAACTTATCATGACTTACAAACCTGAGCGCACATTAAGATCTCAAGATGCCGGTCTGCTTAGGATTCCAAGGATTAATAAAATAACAGTGGGAGGTCGAGCTTTTAGTTACAGGGCCCCTAAACTGTGGAATGGTCTTCCTGCTTCCATAAGAGATGCCCCTCGGTCTCAGCCTTTAAATCCCGGCTGAAGACTCACTACTTCAGTTTAGCATATCCTGACTAGAGCTGCTGATTAACTGTACATACTGCATCTCTGTTGTTAGTCATTAGCACTATAACATAAGTAACATGATAATTATATTTGAATACTAACCCTCACCTATTCTGTTTCTTTTCTCGGTACCCAAATGTGGCCATTGGTGCCACAGCCCACCTGCCAAGTTGTTTGCCTGCCTATGGTAAAGTCATCCCTGATGGAGGATCACAGGAATCATGGGAAAGAGGGTCCTTTCATCGGAGCAATGTTTCAGCCGTGGCATGGCCAAATGGAGATGCAGCTAGATGGATGAGGTCTCCAGGACTCTAAAAATATCCAAACCTAATTATGTCATATCATCTACTGTTAAACCGTAATTCTAAAATTTTTATTATGCTGTCTTAAGGAATTGTTCTGTTGTGTATATTGTATTGTATTGACCCCCTACTTTTGACACCTACTGCACGCCCAACCTACCTGGAAAGGGGTCTCTCTTTGAACTGCCTTTCCCGAGGTTTCTTCCATTTTTCCCTACAAGGTTTTATTGGGAGTTTTTCCTTGTCTTCTCAGAGAGTCAAGGCTGGGGGGCTGTCAAAAGGCAGGGCCTGTTAAAGCCCATTGCGGCACTTCCTGTGTGATTTTGGGCTATACAAAAATAAACTGTATTGTATTGTATTGTATTGTATTGTACTTTGGTTTTCAAATGTCAATTTAACATATTTTCAGTTAATTCTCAAGTACAGTGTTCAGGGTCGATTCATACTTTACACCTGCCAAGATGGGTATGGCTCCCCAAAACTCAAAAACTGGATGATTCAGAAAATGGATGGATATCAAGAATTACATAAAATGCCATACCAAAAAAGGAAGCACAGAGGCAGGTAATAAGACTTTCATTTTGGGAATGTGCATTTTTTAGTATTTTACAAGTTTTAATCACCTTCATTATCCCTATCATTATTAACCATAACATTCTTTTCAAGAATATAACTACAATAATAGTGTAAGATTACATTTCCATATTTAATCAATCCTTTTCAGAACCACAGGGCGCCTGATCAGTACTGGACGAAGTGCTAGGACAGTGTAGAGTCGACAATTAACATAACACATCTATCTACATTATCTATCTACCAATCTTTCTTCAGGAATGTTGGAGGAAAACCCCACATAGACAGCGACCAGTCCCTCAGTATTCCACTACAAAAAGATGAATCTGTGGGACAGCAGTGCTAACTGTGCATCATGCCACTGTGCATCCATAAATACAATTTAATATACAGAATATATTAATATTTTACAGGTACAACATGGGTAGGTTCAATGATTTGCACAGAATCAAAACTGTCATACTCAGCATGTGAACCAGCAACACTGTAATCTAAAATCTAATGCCACCCTCACTACGCCACATTAAACAAAGTAAAGCACATAAGAGCCTTAACACCAAAATATGATGGTATGGAATACATATAGATTGCAATTTTCTATGGTCTTATATTTTGGATGGTCACTGCCCAGAAAATCTAGACACACAAAATAGGTCTATGGAGAAAATACAAAAATTAATTCACTCAAATAACACAAAAATAGAAAATTAAATAACTCATGGAAACAAAAGCAATAAAAAATTAATGATCTCCTTAAAATGACGACAAATATATTTTTGAAAAATGACCGACTATGTTTAACTTAAATATTCTATTTTATATATTTACAAAGAAAATGTTGTTCCAGCTCTTGAATAAAATGTCAGGGATCCAAATGTTTTTATTCAATTAGAGTAGTTCACAAAGGAAGGGTTGGTATAGGGAGAACCTAAAGTAACAACTAAGAAAATTAAAACTTTGCTTCCTGCTTTGGTTTCACAGATCAGGTGAGCTTTCCCACCTGCAGATGCCAGACTCGCTCTTCCTCTTATTTTGCACATCACCAGCACTCTCTGGCACTCTCAACAAGTCTTCACCACACCACACCTCACCTCCAGACTCTTGAATGCTCATTATATCCTTGTTGGAGGTTTACCTTCATACAATCTCTGAAGTCACGTCTGTTATTAAAGCAGGTCTACAAACTCTCATTGTCCCTTTCAAGTAGCCCTTTAGGCCATTACCTCCTTGAATCCTGACTTGCCATCTTTGAGTTACACGAATTGGGATTGAGGAGCCAAGTTAGGCCGAATACGCAGTTCTCATCTTAATTGTTCTCATGTACTATTCCTTTTCTTAGGAAGAAACTTGACACCTATCTCAGGAATAGCACAGTTGTTTCCACGTGCCAGCTTAGAGGTTTACTTAGGGTGCCACCATCAGTAGTAACAAGACACACAAGCACCTACCACCCTCCCCCCAGGTGTGCAAGTCTGTTCTTTTTAGGAAGGATGACATTTTTTTTGCCTCTCTTCTACAATTAATAGGCTTGTCTATTGTCTAATAGTACCATTGGGCCAGCTCCTTCCCTGAAAATCCCTTATTAGCTCTTCCAAAATAGAAGACTTATAAATGGTTATGGCAAATGTCTGTTGAAAAATGTTCAATTTTAAACCTTCAACTGCCAGTGTTTTCAAGAATCACAATAATACATATTAAAGCATATTTCAAAGCACTTTTGCAACTGGCTAAGATTACATTCAGTTCAACTGTTAAAGATTTCCTTTGCAATTTCTGAAACAACTACTTTTCCCTCATCACAATGTTTTTTCTTGTTTTTGGAGCAGTTTTCTGAGTTTCCCTAACAAAATGCCCTTATTTGTTTCACTGCACTCTATTATTCTTTTCTTTGGATTTCATCTTGCTCAGCTGCAATTGACTTCCATCTGTTAAAATGCTTGTCAGACGTAGATTGTTTGTGAAGCCAACTGTAGCAGAAGGAAAGCGGAGACTACTAAAATAAGGCTTTTGATTTCCAATAAATAAAGCAAGCCCTTTATAGAAGTGTTCACAGTTCAAATGTTATATATTTTATATAGTGTCTTTGAAGGCGAACAAGAGCATTACTTATTACACACTTTTTTTCAAGTCTTGTGGTCTGCTGTCTATTGTAAGAGCATTTGGCGCATGACCCAAGCCAACCATAGACGTAGCACTTGTGTCAAATATAGAATGTGGAAAGAAGAAATGGAGCGTCAAGAGAAACCTCTCACTGTGGCAGAATTAATGGTTTGGTTTGGTTTTATTACTTATTTTTGTTTATCTTTTAGTATTCAGAGTGCTTACATCACAGCCACAGCCATTTTAGGTGCTGGTTGCTACTACGTACAGTCATGTGCCGACTGTACAAGGCTCCATTTGGGACCAGCCATTTGGCTGTTTGTCAGATTTGTCACATGTACAGGTCATTTCAAGTGAGGTTCATGTGAGTCTGTTGTCGTCACCGGGTATGCATACTTTAACTGCCGGTACAGAGCAGCAAAAACTGATCTTCGAGTCTTGACGTCTGTATACCAGGTCAGTGTAATGGAAGTCGATGTGGGCCAAATGCATAAGAGCTAGTGGCATGGAGTAGCGTTGATCAAAGAAAACATTCAAGGGCCCTCCCTGAGTCAGAAAACATATATGAAATAATAATAATAGCTAAAGATGTATTACTATGTATATACTATTATATTACTATTATGTATTTGTGTGCAGAGGGTGCAGATCTTTAAATATCTGGGAGAGCAGCTGGATGACAAATTGGACTGGACTGCCAATACTGATGATCTGTGTAAGAAAGGTCAGAGCAGACTATACTTTCTGAGAAGGTTGGCATCCTTCAACATCTGCAGTAAGATGCTGCAGATGTTCTACCAGACGGTTGTGGCGAGTGCCCTCTTCTATGCGGTGGTGTGCTGGGGTGGCAGCATAAAGATGAAGGACGCCTCACGCCTGGACAAACTTGTTAAGAAGGCAGGCTCCATTGTAGGATTAAAGTTGCAGTTTAACATCTGTGGCAGAGCGACGGGCGCTGAGCAGACTCCTGTCAATCATGAAGAATCCACTGCATCCACTTAACAGGATCATCTCCAGACAGAGGAGTAGCTTCAGTGACAGACTTTGTCACCGTCCTGCTCCGCTGACAGACTGAGCAGATCGTTCCTCCCCCACACTATGCGACTCTTCAATTCCACCCGGGGGAGTAAATGTGAACATTAATTTTATTTTAATTTTTTTCATTTTATTACTATTTAATTTAATATTGTTTCTTTGTATCAGTATACTGCTGCTGGATTATGTGAATTTCCCCTTGAGATTAATAAAGTATCTATCTATCTATCTATCTATCTATCTATCTATCTATCTATCTATCTATCTATCTACTATTTACATGGTGTTTCCAGAACAAAACAGTGCAAAGTATCTGCATAGATATAACAGAACCAAAAAAAGATGTGCCAGCTGTCTGAATGGCACCACACTGAATGGCTGACTGCACATTTCAGCCAAAGCGTGACTTTAAAAAAATGCTGCCAATTACTGCCCTGGAGACTGGAATTCTGTGAGTGCAATAATACTTTTTTTTTAATTTATATATTGTTTGGCCATTTTTTGCAATTTGTTTGTGGTTATCAGTCAGATTATGTCATTATTTTTTGTGGTACAATGATGCTGGTTACTACTACTACTTCACAGCTCATGCCACATTTTTAATTGGTCCATCATAGTTGGCCGATGCTTCCCTGGCCCTCCAAATCACTTAAAAGACCATTGCACCATTATAATTCACTTAGAATTCCAGCAGTTCAGTTCCTAATTTCCCCATTGACTTCAAGGTATGTCACTGAGTTCAGTGTACTGTAGTTCCTGAACATGTCCACAATTCCGCCAATCTTGTAGTGAAGCAAACTCCATTGGGTTCACTCATCAGTACTCACTGTATAATAAAGTACCTTCTTACTTTTCAAACTCCACACTCTACCACAACTCTGGACTTCATTTCACTTTACACTTGAGCCTTTGTCCATCAATGTTCTCCAACTCCAAGCTCACTGATCAAGGGGCTTTCAAGCCACATCACCTACTCACCAACCATGGTAACTACGTTTAGGGTCCCAAATGACATCATAAAGCACTAATGCCGTTGTTTCCTGATTAACCAAGACTCCATGTGATGATGAGATCACATGACATTAACTTGTATTATTATTAACTGTAGTTTTTATTTAATGATAAGATTTTTGTTAAAACTTTTAAACTATCCAGATATATTGGTACCTTTCTATCTTTATAAAACATATGATGTTGGAAGGGCTATACTATTTTATTTGTGTTCATTGGTGAAAATTGTGAGTTTTACAGTTGCATATTATCGTAGCCTTCATAAACTCAAGATCTTTCATATTTCTTCAGAGCTGTACATATGGCACAGCTCTGTTGTAAATAAAGGATGTCCATTAGAATTGTTGCAGTGGTGATCTCAGTTGTTACCTAATGGTCAATTAGCCAACAGTGAGTAGAGTATGAGTAGAATATGAGTAGAACTTGCCCTAGGAGTCCCAGGTACTTCTGCATTGTCTGACTACCGCAGAGTTATATTTGTCCTTCCTGGCAAATTTGTCAGGCTACCAGGTAATTCACTAGTGATACATATTGTCGTCTACAAATATGGCGGGGCTCCATATGGTATAATCCTCTTTGGGTTCCTTTAAAATGTGTTTGATGCAGTGTATATTCACCAATTCCTGGTACCACTATCTGTTCTTCTATCGAGAGATCTATCTACATTTACAGTATGTTTTAGTGATTAGCAAGAGTTGAATGGCAATCTTTGAACTAGTGATGTCAGTTGTCTAACATGTAAGCAGTTATGACTACCTAATGTAGTCAGGCCAATTGAAGGGTCATGTGTACATCATACTTGGCCTTGTGTCAGCACTATGAAGAAGCAATAATTTGTGCAAAGAAGATCATTTAAAATTGGAATACAGAAGTCCACTTAAGAGATAATAATGCAATAATAGAGGATTTTAACAAAATAGCAATGGGGCAAACTCTATCAGTGTTCATCAGATAGTAGAAAAATGTACTGACTGCTACAGAGGTGTGATCTGCAACGATTAGCTAGTATAGGAGTTTGTTTCTTTTTCGCCTTTCCACTTTTGCCATAGTATAAGCTGAACTTCAGGCATGTCCATATTTTGTTTATAATTATGTTCTAAAATCCAGGCTAATAAACATATAGTAGTTGCCTTTTTGTACCTGTTATTCCTGACATTTGGTGGCCTCTTTGAAATATTTAAGCAGGGATCTCTGATACTGATGAGGTTAGTGCTTGTTGCATTTAATTATGGGCAACAACAGACAAGCTTGCCTATCTTATTCAGCCAGATGATAATGAGTATTATTGGATATTGTTAATACAAGTGAAGTTGGGGAGCATGCACTGGTACAGTACGTTGCCGCACCCACTATACGACGAAACAACTCGGGATCCCAGTTGGCAATCCCCCAGGCAGGCAGACACGCGGTCCAGTCCTACCCTCTGGAAATGACCCTCTATCTGCCGCAGCCAGGAGTTACGTGGGCAACCCCTTGGCCTGGTCCAGCCACTGGGGTTCCCAACAATGAGGATCTTACGAGCCGGATCACCCTTGGGGAAATGCGTCACATGGCCGTAGTGCCGTAACTGACGCTCGCTCACAATGCAGGTAATGTGCCTCATTCGGAACTCCATGAGCAACCGCTTAATTGACACAAAGTCAAACAACGGTACCCAAGGATTTTTCGGAGAGATACAGTACCAAAGGAGTCCGTCTCAGGTCACTGGATAGCGTCCATGTCTCGCAACCATATAGCAAGACAGGAAGCAGTAGGACTCTAAGGACTTGGACCTTCATCGTTTTGCATAGATATCGGGAGCGCCACACACCCCTTTCCAGTGACCTCATGACCCTCCATACTCTCCCAATCCATCTACTGACTTCACAGGAAGAGTCACCAGAGACATGAATGTCACTGCCAAGGTAAGTAAACCTCTTGACAAGGTCGACACTCTCTCGACAAACAGACACACTGCTGATGGCCGTGCCCAAAAGGTCATTGACCTCCAATTGTTAATACAAAGTTATTTTTTTAGACTTTTATAGGTAAACCAAGATTTTTAACAAATTGAAGCAATTTATGTATGTGATGGGGAAAATATATTGCATTTTCTGTAATTTCTGTGCCATTTCTTTCTAAAACATTTACCATGGAGATGATGAGATCATATGATATTTAAACTTTCATCTTTAGTATAATATATACAAAGTTCCTTGTGAAGAGAGCTGAGGTTGGACATGGTGAAGAGTTGGGGTGTTATAGAGATTGCCATTTAACAGCAATGATACTACTTCAAGTTGAACAAAAAAAAAGAAGGAGCCCAAATAGTTAATTTCCTGCAGTCTCTAAAATGGTTGCTCCAGCGGACTAGTGTGGCTCCAGCAGATGTGAGTCCGATTATAAGCACCAACTTCCAGTTGTCTCGTTTCTTACATAGGGAAGGAATCAGAAGGGAATGGACTTTTAGGAAGGTCTGGGAGTGAGGTGACTGCTCTTGTGTGGGCTCTTCCTCCACTCAAGGGTTGAAAGAGACTGCATTTTGCCCAGATCTGTCCTTGGTGTCACTTGCATGTATGTGACATCCAGAGGGGGGTAGTAACGAGTTACATTTACTTGAGTAACTTTAAAAAAAAATTGTACTTCTAAGAGTAGTTTTACTGCACCATACTTTTTACTTTTACTTGAGTATATTTGTGAAGCAGAAACGCTAGTCTTACTGCGTTACATTGGGCAACACTCGACTCGTTACTTTTTTCCATTTACACATTACACTATGTATTTTTGCAAGAGAAAACTCGCCAGTGGATCTACTGCATGACTGTTTCACCAATCAGACGTAGCAACAATAATCACTTGACTCCGTTTCACCAATCAGACGTAGCCATGCAGTCACATGACCACACCCAAACTTCCTGCGTCTTGCAGCCTGTGAGAGACTTTTTAGTCATGCAGGGCTCCTGTTCATTGCTAAACGGTCACAGCTTCACTGCAAGAACCAGATCATCGTTCCGAAGCCTGCCTTTCATGTCTTTTAACCTCTTTTCTTTTCTCCTTTTCTTTGATTCCCCCTTTTTTTATGTTGACCTGTATATATATATATATATATATATATATATATATACACTCCCGTCTCCGTGGGCCTTAATCACACACCACAGGAAGCCAATGAAGCAATTGAGAATGATGCAGGTGCGACTCACTCCAACTACCTCATTAACTCCCTGCAGTTGCGCCCACAGAGAGTGACACGGCTTTATGGATTTGAAACTGGCCTTTTTTTTGTTTTATTTGAAGCTGCAGACCCGCTACACCACAAAGTGCATATGCAGTATTAGACTGTCAGTGTACAGTCAGGAGATCTCGTCACTGTAAGTAGTTTGCACTGTTCAGACAGACATGTTACCTACTGTAGGTATCGGCTTCAAAAGCTTTGTTGTGAAAAACAGATTTGGAACTTTGTGTTATTTGTGCATCTTTATTTTGTAAAGATGTGATTTATTTTTACTGTTTTTTTATTATTTGGAAATAGCAGAATTTGCACATTATTTTATATTTTTGTCTGTCTTATTACAACATTTCTAAAAAATAAATCATTTATTATGATCAAACAGTTACTCAGTTCTTGAGTAGTCTTTTCACCAAATACTTTTTTTACTCTTACTTGAGTAATTTTTTGGATGACTACTTTTTATTTCTGCTTGAGTAATATCATTTTGAAGTAACGCTTCTCTTACTTGAGTACAATTCTTGGCTACTCTACCCACTTCTGGTGACATCCTATTTAATGGTAGGATGCTTTAATTTGAATCTCTCCGACTAGTTTGGTACCTTCAGATCTACAAAGATATAGGATGTGTTAAGGATTACATATACTATTTATCTGTATGTTGATTGGTGCAAACTAATGAATTTCTTAACTGTGTTGTGCAAATTAACCTGGCTTTTTAAAAGGAAAGCTCTCCTATCTTAACTTAGTCTGGCACAGAGAACTGACCTGTTGTAGTATTGGTTGTTTATCTTAGGAACATTAAAATAGTGATGTCAACTATTATTTAAACATGAATTTCCACAACAGTATGGTCTAATTACATTGTGTTGAGTAATTTAACAGTGCGCACCAGTCAATGTGTTTAGCTAAAATGTTTTCTGCTCTTTTCCAGAGAGTTTTTGCTAAACTTTATCTATTAATAAAAGTAAAATCCACTTGCTTCTCATTAGGCATGATTTTTTTTTTAGTTGTTTAATTTTAGAACAGTAAAGATTTACTCCTAAATTTGTATTTATACCTGAACAAAAACATTGACTCGGACCATATAAGAATCACAGCTGGAGCTGGGCACAATGAGTCAGTATTGCATTGAAGGTCTCAGATCTACCATGTTTTGCTGTTATTTATCTGTAACTGTTAATTTCCCATGTTAAAGGTAAATTGATTCAAACTACTAATTAAACTGAAATACATTTAGCCATTGTTATCATTATTATCGTATGCAGTTGGCATTGTCTACTTTGTTTTGGCTTTTGATGGTAAGGATGTGTTTTTTTAATTAATGAATAAAAGATAATTAATTAATGGAAACTGTTAATCCTGCTTTATCTTATTCTTAAAACAAGGCAGGCAGAAAGATTGGTAAAAAATTTCAAAGAAACAGAATTTAAAAAGAGAGCCTGTCTCTTTGTGTTATGAAAGGTTTAAAGTGAAAATTGAAGTCCACAATAAACAGGCCTTCTGTCATATTAAATCAAACACAGAAAGTCAAGGGATGAGCATACTGTGGCAGTTACCTGCCCTAAAAACAAAGTTAACCTACTTTTTAAAATGCAGATTTGTTACGGTGTTGGACATCTGCTGCAAGAGACCGTGGGGATTCACCCTTAGTGATGACAAAAGTCCAACGGCCGGCACACTGAAACCAGAGTTTTAAAAGCAATAGATATTTGCATGTTCTGCATCAACAAGACTGAAGTGTTTAAGTAAATTTTAAAAAAAGTGTTATTTTCATTGCTAGGAGTAATTATACAATTATACCTTTTAATGTTTCAAACTGTATTTTTCAGTATTTCTGACTTTATGTGCAGATGTTCACAGCAATTTTCCCTAAGGACAGCATACAAAAATGCTGTTTAAAATCGGCAGTACACCTACAGATGTCTCTTAAACTTACGGTATATAAACTATGCTGAAATGTGACTCTCAGGTAATGGCCCTGTGTTTAACTGAATGGATAGGTATGGCCTTGATGGAGGGCTTTGGGCATTTTTAGGTCACAATGTAATTACCCTGTAATTATCCACATAAATATATTAATGCAGTGGCATACAGACTAGTTTATTTTTTATGATGTACGTCACTTAGCTATTGCTAATTTCAAATTTTACTTTAGTCTAAGGCCTTAGTGGTTACACCCATAGAATAATTTTGACCACCATGAATGGACACATCGTACAAGGCTACCACTTTAAAGCATAATGCAGTGATTAGCACTGCTCTTTCACAAATGCAGGATCCTGGGTTCAAATCCAACTGGTCACTGATAGACCAAACTAGATTAAGCTGATTAAGAGTATGCCATATTATATTTAGGAACGAATTGACTTTTTAGCTATGTCTTAATTTGATTTATCACTAGAGGTGCAATTTCAAGTTCCCACTGTTTGAATTCACTTCTTATCAGTCAGTCTGGGAAAAAAAAAAAACAGTATATCTGTATCAAAATGAAGATTTTAGCTGACATCACGTAATTCTGCTTTTCGAATAGCTGAGTGTATGCTTTAGACCTCAAAACAGAACTTGACTTTAACTATTAAGAACTTACATAAAGTGATACTTTGGTTGCTTCTTGAATTATAAACTCGTGAATGAGGGAAGGGAGAAAGCCATCAGCTTCATTGCATTAGAGATGGATGGGCCAAGCTTTTATTGCTCCCATTGGCACATCTGCCTCCTATAAGTTGAACTGAATTGACGAAGAAGTTTGCCATGTTCTATAACATAAAAGACTTTAAAAGAGCAGTGTGACGTCTAAAGGCAAGTCTGGGTCCTGTCTTCCTCAGTTACTGACAGATTCATGTGCGGAGACCAGAGGTTTCTTTCAAGGATGTAGAGCATTAGTACACATATGGGAAGACAGGTTGAATGACAAACATTTTCCTTAACATAAAAAGCCCATGCTTAAATATAATTTTAATTTGTAACCTATTTATGTAGAATGGGTTTATGTGGAGGAGCACTCAAATTTATCAGACAAACATGTTAAACAAGATTGGATGCCAGGCAATGCAAAAGCATTCAAGCCTTGCCTTAAATATTACATTTAAAGGGAGGATCCAGCCTACTAAAATCCAGTCTGTGTGAGAAAATCTGGAGGAAGCACAATTAAACATCCATCCATCCATTATCCAACCCGCTATATCCTAACTAGAGGGTCACGGGGGTCTGCTGCAGCCAATCAGAGCCAACACAGGACACAAGGCAGGAAACAAACCCCGGGCAGGACGGCAGCCACCGCAGACAAGTAAACATACATATGGATATTCAGCCCTAAGCTGTGGGTACCTCCCAAAAGTGAACTTACTGCAAAAATGTTGTAATTTTGGAGCCCCTAGTAGTCACAAGTGTAGCATAATGTACATAATGTCGGCGTCAGTCTTCGTCCTAGGACTTCAGAGGCTACGGCTAACAAAGCCATTTGCTTTTAGGTACCAACATGTGCATGTAACAAAGATGTCGTAAGACTATTGTGGCTGCAAATCTTCATTTAACTGATTTCCTAATTAGAAGCCAATTCTTGTTCTTAACAGAACATGCTATTTAATTAGAGAGCTTGTTCCAGCACTCATCTTGTTACAATACAAATTCCTTGCAGTGTCTATTTTATTTTTCTGGGAAAATCAATAAAATGATTAGTGAACTAGACTGAATTAAACCTTTCAAATGTTTTTTCTATAATTTTGTGTACATCTTTTATTAGAACAGCTACTTTAAGATGATCTCACTGCAAGTTACCTGGGCTTTTGCATCTCACGGTTAATTTGCCGCTTATTAAAAACAGAAACATTGCTTATTAAATTTAAAAAGCAGGGGTTGTAAAGTGTAAGAAGTCTGTAAAGACTGCCTTGGCTTTGGAACAAGCAACAGTTGATTTTCAAGATCTGCGACCACTAAGGCAAGACCATCTTAATAAATAAGTGCTTTTCTAACCTGTTTTGTAATAAAAACCAGCAACCGACTTTTTGAAACTGTGTCTTTGTCTTTTTAGAGAAAGTGTCTGCTCAACTAATGTGTTACTGTAATGCCCAACTTATAACTTGTTTTGAAAATGTATCAATATGTAAGAAGAACAATAGTTGATGATCATACAAGAAAAATTTTGCAGCTGTTTTACAATAAATATGATAATAAACAAGTGTTGAACATTAGTCTGTGAAATAAAAGATTGCAGTGATGAAACTAACAATATTATGTGTCCTCTCACTTGAAAACAAGCAAACAAGAAAAAGTCACGTCTTTATATATACAGCATTGGCCGGCAAATGTTTAGGACCCAGAAAAAGGCTGCTTTTGGTACACATCTTACAGATGGAAATTGTACTATAATTAAATTCATTTTATGTGTAGAAGAATTGCTTTTAACTAGGCTCACAGCACTGCACATTTCATGGTGAAACAAAAGACATGAAGTTGAGTCAAGTCAAATGAAGTTTATTGTTATATGACAATATATAGTACAATTAAGTTCTTATTTGCATGTCTCCTGTGAATAGTTGTCTATAAATACAACGATAACAACAAACAAATAAATAAAAAGGACACATGACATACAACATAACATGTATAACAGTATTCAATATGCATTTGCACATTTCTAAGTACATACAATATGTATACAGTATATAAAGTGCATCCAGAAAGTATTCACAGCTCATCACTTTTTCCACATCTTGTTACGTTACAGCCTTATTCCAAAATGGATTAAATTCATTTTTTTCCTCAGAATTCTACACACAACACCCCATAATGACAACGTGAAAAAAGTTTACTTGAGGTTTTTGCAAATTTATTAAAAATAAACAAACTGAGAAATCCCATGTCCATAAGTATTCACAGCCTTTGCTCAATACTTTCTCGATGCACCTTTGGCAGCAATTCCAGCCTCAAGTCTTTTTGAATATGATGCCACAAGCTTGGCACACCTATCCTTGGCCAGTTTCGCCCATTCCTCTTTGCAGCGCCTCTCAAGCTCCCTCAGGTTGGAATGGAAGCGTCGGTGCACAGCCATTTTAAGATCTCTCCAGAGATGTTCAATCGGATTCAAGTCTCGCTCTGCTCTGGCTGGGCCACTCAAGGACATTCACAGAGTTGTCCTGAAGCCACTCCTTTGATATCTTGGCTGTGTGCTTAGGGTTGTTGTCCTGCTGAAAGATGAACCGTCACCCCACTCTGAGGTCAAGAGCGCTCTGGAGCAGGTTTTCATCCAGGATGTCTCTGTACATTGCTGCAGTCATCTTTTTCTTTATCCTGACTAGTCTCCCAGTTCCATCCACACAGCATGATGCTGCCACCACCATGCTCCACTGTAGGGATGGTATTGGCCTGGTGATGAGCGGTGCCTGGTTTCCTCCAAACGTGATGCCTGGCAGTCACATCAAAGAGTTTAATCTTTGTCTCATCAGACCAGAGAATTTTATTTCTCATGGTCTGAAAGTCCTTCAGGTGCCTTTTGGCAAACTCCAGGCGGGCTGCCATGTGCCTTTTACTAAGGAGTGGCTTCCGTCTGGCCACTCTACCATACAGGCCTGATTGGTGGATTGCTGCAGAGATGGTTGTCCTTCTGGAAAGTTCTGCTCTCTCCACAGAGGACCTCTGGAGCTCTGACAGAGTGACCACCGGGTTCATGGTCACCTCCCTGACTAAGGCCCTTCTCCCCCCATCGCTCAGTTTAGATGGCCGGCCAGCTCTAGGAAGAGTCCTGGTGGTTTCGAACTTCTTCCACTTACGGATGATGGAGGCCACTGTGCTCATTGGGACCTTCGAAGCAGCAGAAATTTTTCTGTAACCTTCCCCAGATTTGTTCCTCGAGACAATCCTGTCTCGGAGGTCTACAGACAATTCCTTTGACTTCATGCTTTGGTTGTGCTCTGACTTGAACTGTCAACTGTGGGACCTTCTATAGACAGGTGTGTGCCTTTCCAAATCATGTCACATCAACTGAATTTACCACAGGTGGACTCCAATGAAGCTGCAGAAACATCTCAAGGATGATTGGGGGAAACAGGATGCACCTGAGCTCAATTTGGAGCTTCATGACAAAGGCTGTGAATACTTATGTACATGTGATTTCTCAATTTTTTTATTTTTAATAAGTTGGCAAAAATCCCAAGTAAACCTTTTTCACGTTGTCATTATGGGGTGTTGTGTGTAGAATTCTGAAGAAAAAAATGAATTTAATCCATTTTGGAATAAGGCTGTAACATATCAAAATATGGAAAAAGTGATGCGCTGTGAAAATTTTCCAGATGCACTGTATTATATATTGCCATGCATGTTCATCTGTGGATCATCCTCTGGGCTCTTCTGAAGTTTATACTTTCACCCCGGTTAAGAAGAGGCACCGGCACTAATCACATCTTCTGTTTCTGTCTTTACAATACCAAGAATACGCCCAGTGAGGGTAATTGACTCCACCCCTTCCAGTTTCCCCACTACATATCCTGCGATTCCCGGAAGTGCATCAGTCAATATGAGAATATGAGAATGCACTGCAGGATGGAGCTCCTCCCTGGTGTGACTGTCCTAGGCTTACCATTCAAGAGAAAAGGGTTCTCACGAAGACCCTGCTTTTCATTTGGTTTGTGCCATTGAACGCTTGTTTTTACTCGACTTTCACCTTATTGAGGAGGAACGACGGTGTTGGCGCCAAATATTTTCTCTTTCTGGACCTACACTTCCTTCCAATGACCATATATATATATATATATATTTGATACATACTCATACACAAATTTTCAGCTTTTCCAGCACCTCAATACTAGATCAGTGATTCACACTTTTCTCACAACTTATGTGCATTGTTTCACGCCATGATTTTGTCATTTTTATGGCACATAAAAAGGTACTTTTTGCTCTTAAAAGATAGAACAGTGCAACCGTACCCCTTTGAGGCTGGTCCTCAATACTCACGTATACTAAAACTCTGCTTCAAGAACTTTATACAGGCAGCAGGTGTCAGTGATCAGCGAATATGTTTCTCTCGTAGCGTTAACATAATGTTTCACTGCTCTCTTCAACATTTCTTCTAATATTGTCTGATGCAGATGAAAAGATGCAAATATTTTGCTTTTAGATTTTAGAGTAGCTTCTTATACCACTGACTATAGTACTATGGTCATTTTAATTTCCAAGCCTCAGTTGAACAGTGTGGTCATTTTCTTAGGTGCTTTACACCATACTTATCAAATTGATTTTATCAACTCCAGTCAGATATAAATACTCCTTCATTGTTTTTTTGTAGATTCTTATGGCACCCTTCATGATGTAATTCTGTAATCAATTCTACATTACAGATACTTTTTGTAGCATGTTTAGAAATATCATTTACAAATAGCATATTCATTCCCTTTAAACACGGATGACATTTCACTGTATTTATTAATATAACCGAATTATCCTTCTTCAGTTACATCATTAACTGACTGTAATAGGAAGATGCAATAGCATGCAAGTGACAAGTGTTTGTTTTTAATGTACAACCGAAGTACTTTTTAATAAAGCAATGCACATGGCTCTTAACCTGAAAGTCGTTAACTGCAGTTTGGATGAATCAACTTAGAACTGCTAATGTCATTTTTGACACCGATCTCAATTTGACTTGCCTTATTGGCAATAATAATAAGAATTCTTGGCATTTATATAGCGCTTTTCTCACTACTCAAAGCGCTCAGCAATTGCAGATTAAGGGCCTCGCTCAAGGGCCCAACAGAGCAGAGTCCCTTTTGGCATTTACGGGATTCCTACCGATTGCCAGTGCAGATCCCTAGCCTCAGAGCCACCACTCTGCCTACATAATAATTAAGTTCAGCTTACAACTATTGGATAATATTTATACGCAAAATGCAAAAACATTAGTTCAGGTATTGCATCAAGAGTTTTACATATTTAACCTAAAAAATATCTGTGTGTGTGAGACACAGCTAGAAGCTAGGAAATATGTCTGACTTTGGTTCTTAGTGTAAGTCTCTACATTATCCTCCAGTTAAGTTTACAGTTATAGACTTTAAAGTCTTTCTTTGAACATATAAGGATGTGAATATTTTCACTGCACCCTTTGCCTTATAGAAACTATCAATGCCTGTAACTCCACTGCACACAAACCTATGCTGGCAGCAGTACATGTGGCAAACTGTCAAGATGGCACCAGATGATCTACTGTCCAATATCATGGATGAGATATTGTTCTTAGCGTTAAATTAAGGCTGAAGACCTTTTATTGTGCCATAACATAATCCTCACAGAGTTACAGGAGAAATTATTTGTAGCCCTTTTTAATATTTGAAACAGAGCGGCTGGGTGGTGCAGTAGTAGAACTGCCGTCTCACAGTAAGGAAACCAGGGTTTGCGTCCTTGGTCCCGTCTGCGTGGAATTTTCCTTTTCTCCTCATGTCTGGGCAGGTTCCCTCTGGGTGCTCTGTTTTCCTCCCACCGTCCAAAGACATGTGATGCCAAAATGACCCTAATGTATGAATGGTATGTGTGTGTGTGTTTGCCCTGCAATGGAGTGGTGCCCTGTTCCTGTCTTGTGCCCTATGCTTGCTGTGATAGGCTCCAGCACACCCTGCAACCCTGATCTGGACTAAGCGGGTTAGAAAATGACAGACTTTTTTCTATTTATAACAGTTGTGATTGGATGCTCCATTTTTGTTTTTTTTATTCTTTCTTTACTCAGTAAAATGTGCAGGCACCTGGCACCTTCGATCAGATTCTCTCTCCAAGAACTGATATTTCAGCAGCCTTGACAGCTTTAACATCATGAATTGTATTCCACTATAACTGTCAATACCTCCTGTGCCATAGTACAGAGACTAGGTTTGTAGTTCCCTAAACCATTATAAAATGTTAAAACAATATATTCGGAGTTTCTAGTCAGTAATTCAGTTAGTCAATTAGGGAGTTGTAACTTAATGATTTATGAGGTTTACTGTGATGCTGTGTATGTAAACTTTAGTGGATGTTTGATGTGCTTCCTTTGTCTTTATTGGATATTTTATTTATATTTGTTAACATGACATATACTGTAAAGTGGCCTAAGTTTAAAAATTATAGTGCTTTATAATCTAGAAATAATAGACATTTAATTAAAATAATGTTTTTTATATAATTTTTAAACTAAAAAGTGAAAGAAAACAATATCACTTATATTTTTGGCTACTTGTCACCTGCTGCTTTTACTTTTTGCTTCACCATTTCTAAAGGTTTTCTTAGGTGACTCACAATATTGAATCCCCTTTTTAAATAGCATCTCTTGTGGTTTCTGTATTGTGACCCGTGGCCTTTGTGTCCACTTAATGGCAATTATTCAACTAAAGTGCAAAAGCAAAAACACCAGAGAAGGGGAAGGTTCAGTGCAGCCAAGTGACAGAAAATCACACCAAAGGCGTTGTAATGGCACCACTGCGTACCAAGAACTAAGACATTTGTTTATAACAAAATACAGCTGAGGTATGAGGTTTCTAAGACAATTGTTGAGATCTTTTGAAATAACTGACATATAAATCAAAATGTGTAACAAATTCTCAACATTAACTTTACTTAATTCACCAAATTCCCAATAACATCTCACAGAATGAATTTTATACCAGTCTTCTCTGGGTACAGGCTCAGGGGGTAAACTTGTGGGGACTCAAAGGATAAATCAAAGATATTTGGTCTCAATCACAGCATATATTATTTTGTTACATGTAATTGTGTCCTAAAGTGAAGCCTTTTTTTATGAATTTTAAAAATTTCTAGAATGTTCTTGCAATTTTAAAAGGAAATCATGGAGCAGAGATCCAAACATGAAATCAAAAGTCTCCAAACTTACCAGATATGTCCATTTATTTAAGCCAAGAGTATTAGTGAGTAGTAGCCCATGTCTTGGGACCCCACACATGTTGCAAAACAGGGTATCCAAGATGTTTTGAAAGGCAAAAAAGCAAGAAACAAAAAAATGTGAACTTCACCCAGTAGACCAGCTGTGTGCTTCATCTCGCTTATCGTCTATCTCCATGGCAACCTTTCGGTCACAGGGGGGGTGTGGTTTCACGTTGGAAAGATGTCTCCAAAAGCTGTTAATGACATTATTGAATGTCGATGTCAAGATATGAATTTCTGTGTCTGTTTCTATAAATATTTAATAATAATAATAATAATGCATTTTATTTTTAGGGCACTTTACATTAGCAGTAAATCTCAAAGTGCAAATATTTAGTGCTAATATTTAGGCAATAATCACTGTATAAAATGTCACACTTATGATCAATCTTTTATTACACATGATAAATATAAAAGTCAGTGTAAAACTTGGTGTGAGCAGAGCTGGTTCAACAATTGGCTGCCATATATGAGCTGTATGTTGTTTTTCTATGAGACATTGGTGGGAGGCCTACTAATTACTTCATTTGCGTGAATTCAGAGTAGTGTTTGGCGTGCGGCAAATTCAAGTTTTGCTTTTTGGAACTTTCTGGATTCTGCTGTTGGTTGAATCTGAAGATGCGAAACCTAAAGATACAGAGGACTGACTGTAAATTACTCAGTTAAAAATGTGATCCTCAGGTCTTTTATTACCATATTCTTAGGAAGTGCTTAAAATTCAATAATCGGTCTGAGAACTGTTTCTTTGTGATTTGGCTCCATCGCAAAATATGGCATTTTAATTGTCTCAGTATATTTTTTAATTGTGAGTGCATAATGATGAGTGTTGATCAGTACGGTGAACTTAGTATTGACTGTTACTGTTATAAAAAATGTAATACAGCGTTATTAGTTCACATTTATTGTTCATGTGTGCTTTTGACCAATGCACTGCCACTTGTTAGGAGTCTTAATCCATAGGCTACGTTACATAACAATATGTGATCTCAGGGCATACTGGCATGTCTGCTGTTGTATCAGACACTCGTCTCACTTTTATGCATAACATCATTTGTTACAAGCCATGGCAGAATATAACGGTTGAAAGAACAGAACCGCAATCACAAAAGTTTGATAATATGCCACCTGAAGCTATGGAAGTGTGGTGAATCAGGGACGTACCAGAGGTAAATGTCAAAACTGCACCCAGAATGGCCACTGTGAACAGACAAGCAAACAAGAAACATACGTTTACCTTAAGAAAACAGCTTCAAGGATCAGTGATAAAATGTTGTACTTCCACTTTACTTTTCTTATCACAAGGCACATTTCCTTAAATCAAAACCATTTCTACTTCAAAATGGATGTACTTTGTAAGTCTGCAAGCTTTTCCTCATGTTTTCACCCTTTCCCTATGACTTCCATTTCAGAATGCAAGAACGGGCTAGGTATATTTTTTAAGATTTACTGTGTAGAAAATCCTACACATTAGAACATACTTTCGTGTAGCAAATGAATATATACCATGGAGTGAGGTCCCCATCTCTGAGAAAATAAAAAAAGCTATTATTACTTTACCACATGCACCATTAAACAAAGTGTTTTTACTGTAAGTTGGAGGTGAAACTTGTTTTAATTAGTTTAAACATAAATAAGTTTAAGTTTGAAATGGTGGTTTTAGATGAATGCACTCTTAGCTGATTTTTTCTCATCCCCCTTTAGAACTATTTCTGCCCCCTACAGCCACCTTAGTTAAAATATTTTAGAACTGTCTGTGTAATGCATTAATATAAAAAACTAGTAAATCATACAACATTTATATTTATTTTTCTATAACTAAATACAAAAATAATGTTAAATATGCAGCAAAAATGTGATTACTCAATCAAATTAACAGCTATTCTGCATATCTGTGCATGACTGTTTTTATTTCTGCTAATTCGCTGGTGTAGTGTTTGTAATTGCA
The DNA here is from genome assembly GCF_016835505.1 of Polypterus senegalus. Lineage (NCBI taxonomy): Eukaryota > Metazoa > Chordata > Cladistia > Polypteriformes > Polypteridae > Polypterus > Polypterus senegalus. The sequence goes on along the minus strand of NC_053171.1, from coordinate 97,607,936 downwards.
CCACTGGTCTTAATAGCAAATACAAAAAGTCATTTTCGAATGTACTGTACTGGAATGCTCCATTTAGAAAAATCTGCAAATATCTTTTAAGTAAGATAAATAATCTCATGCCACCTATATCATCAAGGCCATTATTAGTGCATAAGTATTGTATATATCACTTTGGGGGCGGTGGGGGCAAGGAATCTGTCACTATCCATAGATAGCAACATCATCACAAACTTTGTGTTCCTGCCAGTTTCTCTTGTAAGCAGCTTGCAAGGTCTTGAGGGGCACGCTTGAGGAGTTTAATGCAAGCATATTATATTGACCTTACAAAGTATTCATTTTGCTGACGTGTGCCTCGGCAATGTCACAGTATGCAGATTCTACAGCCTTTTATATGAAAAGCTCCTTAAGCAGTGTTACCGTGGGGGGACCTGAATAGCCCACGCTGTTCAAAGCGTTTTACACATATAATCAGAGGAGATGTGAAAGCTTTCATTTTTCAGCTTTTAGAGAAATTGTCATCATTTTAACGTAACACAATTATCTTTCTGGCTGTTTTCATTCTTGTAACTGTTTACCTTGTACAGAAGTATGAACAATGCATTTTCTCTCTCAGCCAAAACTAATTACTTCAATTTTTTTCGTGAAATAAAATTTGATTTTAGGAAAGGAAATCACAAGAATTAGGAAGCTCCTTATCCACTCTGGTAACAACACTCTCTGACAACTTTATATATATATATATATATATATATATATATACTGTATATATATATCATATTTGAATATATACATATATATATATATATATATATATATATATATATATATATATATATATATATATATATATATATATATATGTGCTTATTGTAAGCCTTTATATTACAAAAAATGGAATACTGCCTGATAACCAAATTTTAAAGAAATGGACCAGGAAAGAAGAGATTCAATTCTTTGTCTTCTACAGATTCTTTGTTCTGTTACTGGTGTCACAGGTGTCACTTTGGCCTTGAGCTTTAGTTTTTGTTCTTTGACATTTTTTTTTTCTTTTTGTCTTTGTATTTTTGGTGAAAGTGTTATTAGTAATTACCTTCTTTTAATTCTTTGTTTTAGCCATACTCATGTTCTTAAGTATGCTTTTAACCATTTCATTGCTTTTTGGTGGTGATGGGGTGAGTTGTCTAATTAGATGACAGGCTCCATTAGTCATCCCAGCAGCACTAGCAGGCCCAAATCAGATCCATGCAGTCACAGTTAACATTGTGATGGGATTGGATTCTTTTCTTTTTAGCTTCTTGTTTGAACCATTTTGTCTCAAATGATTCTGTTTTTTGAATGTAGGATTTTGGATGAAGTATTTTATTCTGGTTACATCTGATTTGGTTTAATCCACACGTGTCTTGCTTTTTGGATTATTTATTTATTTTGAGTTTTATTTTTTTTCCCCCACTGCATTTTTAAAAATGACATTCGGATTTGGATTTGTTAAAAAAATGCCTAAATTACAAGTTTTTCCAATTAAATAAAGATTGTGTGTGGTCAAGGGTTTTCACAGTTTTCCTCCCCTCTTTTTTTTTTTTTTTGGGTATAGTCACAACACATGACATCATTACTTTTTACGGATATCTGGATTGTTAGAAAGATGCTATGGAGCAATTGAAAATGTGATACAAAACAAAAACCAGGAGATGAGTTCAAGTATAAAGGGACAATGCAGAATCACAGTGAAAAACAGGCAGGAGTCAGGAAAAATAGAGAAAGAAAGACAACTGAGCATCAAAGCCCATACCCCAACCATAAAAGGCAGTCACAGTAAAGATGTTAAATGTAGCAACTTATTTTTCTTGCCCTTAACTAGACTACAAAAGGTAATTGGTATGTGTTTTATAGGACAAAACAAGGACACTGAGATCTGTGCACCACTATCTTACATAGGAATAAGATCTGATACCACAATGCATAATCGCATCATGCATGACAGTCACAGCAACTGCCAGCAAGATAGCAGCTACCATAAGCAGACAAAACATTACCCTTTTCTCCCTTCATTACAAAAATGTATTTGCTAGATTAATTCTAGCTCTGTTACTGGTGTCACTGGTGCAAAATCACACCTTGCTTTTCACTCTTTTACATACTCAAACATAAAATCTGGAGGTGAACTAAGTTGCTTGAAGTTCGAAAGCACCATTTTACCGTCTTCGGGTGTATAGGGAGCTCACTTTGTTCGAGTGAGTACATGGCCTTCTGACCTCTAACTTCAGCTAGGAGGTTGTCATATTATGCGGCTGGCTCTCTTTCTCTTTTTAGCATTACTGCCCCTCACGACACTGTGTCAATGCGCTCTGTGGTGGACTGTTCCCAGCATTTGTGTGCAATGCCCCATTCAATCCACACATCGAATCAAGCAGGTTTAGTAAAAGGACACTGATGACATACTGTGAATTAAATGAATGGATTGATTGATATGCTCTTTTCGCAAAAGTTCATATGGTCAAAAAAGTGAATATACTGTACATTAAAGACATTTAATATCTAGGGGTGGGGGAGTCCAATTTTCTTCTCATGTTTTTGCTCTGTGTGAATTATTCAAGATAAAATAATGACTGATGTAACAGGAAGCATCAACTGCAAGAGGATTAGCAAGCAATTTTCAAACTATGATAAACTTTCAGCACAAGTTGTCATTTTCTCACCACTCGCCATCTCTGTATAGTGCTGTGCAGGTAATTTGCATTTCATTCATTCTTTGATAACAACGGAGCTCACATGCTATTAAACTAGTTGGTGGATTTCACATGTATTCAGATTCTTCATTCTTTCATTTTCACCTTTGTTCTTTAGAGCCATTCTCCTTCATCAAACAAGTCAGAATGTATTTCATTTAATGCCATTTTAAATGTGATTTCCTGCCTGCTGCCCTTTGTAGTCAGGAGTTAATTTGAGCTCAACCCCAGATTACAAATGAGAAACGTGACGATGAAGCATGTATGAATCTTTGGAAGCCAAATATTCATTGTCATTTGATTTCATTGTGATACAATGAAGACATCTAGAGGCACAATCAGAGCTGGTAAAGCAAAGGGATCTTAAAGATCTGTCTGTTAGGAACAGGGCAGAGATGGCCAGTGGAGTGCAGCAGTGGCTACCAGCTTTTATTCCAAATAATCCATGAATGTTGTGTCAATCCTTGTTAATTGAACTTTCATTTAATTAGATCACAGCTTCTGAAACTGATTATAATGCTGGTGTTGTGTCTTTTGAAAATTCAAGGAGATATGTATTAACTTTATTTATATTTATTAATTGTATTCCTTGTCACATTGATGTTGTCGTGACCATCAACCACTGACTGCCCTTTAAAGTCAGTCTCTGTCAATATAAATCATAAGCTACACAAAAGGATACACAAAATGTAATATTTAAAGAAAAGGGGTTCCTTCTTTAATTCAGACAAACATGCAAAATCCTCTAAGCAAAAATCTGTCATCATTTACATTCCTAAGAAAAGAATGTTTTTGAAAGCATTATTAAAAGATGTGAAATTGTGACCTTAAGCATCCAGTTCTTGCTTTATGATGTCAGAGGTCAGCTGATTTGTTGAAGGTAAACGGCTACGTCTGAAGAACAACCCTCACGCTGTTCAGATCAGATCATCCCTACTCCCCTTGCTAGCTCCTGCCAATTCTTGTCACTTCTTTGTCAGCCAGTTTCTCTTTTTCTTGCCTCCTTTCATCATTCATCAGCTCTTCATGTCATTTCTACTCTGTGTGAATTATTCAAGATAAAATAATGAAAAGGAAAGATCAACTGCAAGAGGATTGCCAAGCAATTTTCAAACTATGATAAAGTTTTGGCACAAGTTGTCATTTTTCCACCACTTGCCATCTCTGTATAGTGCTATGCAGGTAATTTGAATTTTATTCATTGTTTCATAACAACGGAGCTGACGCATATGAAGTGAGTTGTTCAACTTTGAATTGCCTACATCATAAAAATCTAGCCTATCATCTACTCTGCAGCCTGTTGCATAAGAATAATTTATTTCCAATGTACAGAATTCGTTTACAACACTGCTTAGTTTTTTTGATAAGAACCGTGCTCTTTAGTGAACTTAGAGTAATATGTCATTTTATGGCTTTTGCGATGTAGGGTTAGGGGCGAATTAGGGTTAGGGTTAGGCGACGAATTAGGGTTAGAGTTATGGTTAGGATTAATGTTGGACAGTTTAACATCTGTGGCAGAGCGACGGGCACTAAGCAAACTCCTGTCAATCATGAAGAATCCACTGCATCCACTTAACAGTGTCATCTCCAGACAGAGGAGTAGCTTCAGTGACAGACTTTTGTCACCGTCCTGTTCCACTGACAGACTGAGGAGACCCCACACTATGCGACTCTTCAATTCCACCCGGGGGAGTAAATGCGAACATTAATTTTATTTTAATTCTTTTCATTTTTATTACTATTTAATTTAATATTCTTTCTTTGTATCAGTATACTGCTGCTGGATTATATGAATTTCCCCTTGGGATTAATAAAGTATCTATCTATCTATCTATCTATCTATCTATCTATCTATCTATCTATCTATCTATCTATAGTCTGTTATGTGTCTGTTTAAATTTTTTCCCCCTGGAAACAAAAGGGGAAGGAGAATGCTGTGACCCCTCAAGGTAATTGTCCCTGTCAATCATATCAATTCCATCAGGGCCATTGCTATATAAACAAGAGGACGGAAAGAAAAGGAGGATCAGTTACAACCTGGACACTTTACTGGAAACCAAAGAAAGACGCGGATACAGAATTTACATCTTTTTCACACTTGCTGCTTTTGATGCCAAACATTCAACTGTTTCACTATCACTACATAAACCCCGAGGTTCAGGATCATACCGACACGCCAAGGTCAGCACGGTAAGACTGTTTTGTGTCGTTTGGTGAAGGAGCGAACAACCATTTTCATCCGTATGTTATTTACTGGGGACACTTATCAGCCGGACAAGGCTCACTCTCATTACTTATCTTCTGTTTTCTTTCTTGTGTGTTTCGTGTTCTCTGTGTGTCGTATTTGTTTCACATTCAGTGTAGGGAACAATGGAGGGTTTTGTGTTTGTATATTTGTTACTGCACCTTTTATTATTATATTCTGCCCTTCACTTTTGGGGCTGTGTGTTTTGTTGGGGCTGGTTGGGATGTGAGAGATATACAGTGCATCTGGAAAGTATTCACAGCGCATCACTTTTTCCACATTTTGTTATGTTACAGCCTTATTCCAAAATGGATAAAATTCATTTTTTTCCTCAGAATTCTACACACAACACCCCGTAATGACAACGTGAAAAAAGTTTACTTGAGGTTTTTGCTGTAACATAACAAAATATGGAAAAAGTGATGTGCTGGGAATACTTTCCAGGTGCACTGTGTATATATATATATATTTTATGTCTGTTTGATCATCGACTGGGGAATTGATTTGGATGAGGTACAGCTTGTCTGGTGTAAAGTTTCCTCAATTTGCCAGGCCACGTGTCTTGGTGGTGTAGCTACTGTTCTGGACAAATGGGTCAACCATTACAAGATAGTATGGTGAAGCAGAAAGATAACAGGAACAAGCAGCAGAACATCTGGATATACAGGGTGGTCCAGATCTAATTTTGCAGATCCAGATCATCTGGAAGACTTTGATTTATGCGGTGACGATTCCAGTTTGGCGCAAAGATGATTCTTCATGTCGTCAGTTTGCATACTTCTTGATGGTCCGGGATTTTTCAGGTGATTTTCTATGTAATAAACTTAATAAGTTATAGCGTAATTGCATAATTAGATCTGGACCACCCTATATATTTGATTCATCCCAAAAATTAATTTCTAATTAAGATTTTGGTTGGGATGAAAGCCTGTAGTCTCTTCAGTTCAGCTGGTCAGCCCTACATTAGAGGAATTTGTCTTAT